>NC_072731.1:156766930-157131409 GCF_026930045.1 Uloborus diversus | reverse complement strand
TATTAGTTCATACCGTATGTACGTGTTTTTTTTTTTTTTTTTTTTTTTTTTTTTTGTCCACTCACAGCGTCTCACCTAGAGAAACGATTTTGATGATTCTTTTTTCAATGGATAGGGGATGGCTCAACTTAGGTTCCATTACTTTGTTTGACCATATTTGTCCTTTAGAAAAAAAGTTGTGGGCAAAAAACAACAAATTTCATGCAATGTCCCTATTAAATGATTAAATTTAAAACCCATTGTTATGAAAGTTTGGTGCCATACGACAGTAACATTAATTCGCAACTCCAACGAACTATAGGGGGCACTGAAGTCACTGTCTAATGGAGGAATTGAAAACTAAAACAAACGCACATGGTAACGAAGAAAATGCTAAAAGTGTTGTGATTTTTGTTCGTACGTATGATTTTTTCGCTTTATTCT
Organism: Uloborus diversus; assembly: GCF_026930045.1. Lineage (NCBI taxonomy): Eukaryota > Metazoa > Arthropoda > Arachnida > Araneae > Uloboridae > Uloborus > Uloborus diversus. The sequence goes on along the minus strand of NC_072731.1, from coordinate 157,130,986 downwards.
TTTTAAATTAATTTTCAAAGTCTTGTTGATATTCTGACCCACGTAGAAAGAAATGAGAATTCAAGAAGCATTACTAAACGTCAAACATTAATGCAAAGTACGTAGTTCATAGTTCTAAGCAGCCATTTTCACGATGTTGAATTCGATATTTATCAATTCTTGATAAAACTAAATAATAATTGTGGCCTGACAAGAATAACAATTAATGCTAGAAAATTTAATATGACATTACAAATTATTACCAAAAGAAGATGATACTTCTTTGCTTTGCTTTGGCTAGCACTTGTTTTCCATTTGTAGCTGAGTTATTTCTCTTGTGAATTCCCGAATCAGTTAATTTAAAAATTTTCTGTTTCGATTTTTCTAATTTCTGAGTTACGATTTAATTGTGTCATGTTATGCAAATCATCAACAAAATTCTCACGGATATATGGTGGTAGTTTTCTTTTCAGTTGATTGACAATTATTTCTTTTTACTTATCGAATTCTGTAATCTTACTACCATTTTATTCCACTCATGATAAAAATTGAAAATGGTTTAACTAAAAACGCGAAATCTCGCCAAGGCTACTTTGTTCGCACAATACCAAAACTATAACCCTAAACAAATTTGGCGATACCTTTCAGCTGAGAATAAAAGGAATAAAGTAAATTCTTTCTCGGTTAAACATTTTTCATTTTGTTCTATGATAATATATTCAAGAAAATATTTTGCATACTGTCCATTCCAACTAAATGCTGCTGTAAAATATGGTAAGTTTAATTAATTTAAGATAAATTTTTACCTTGTATAACGTTATCCAAGTTTGTTAATCCAGTATTTTCGCTTTTACCAATTATTAAGGAAATAATGAAAACTAACATTATTTTGAGAAGCTCGAGAATACTACTAAGTGACGAATTAATTTCTGTAGCTGAAAGCAAACTAAGACACATCGATTGCGTTAATAAATACTCAGAACAAACTGCCTGTGTTTACGTCAACAGACACACGTGGAACGCTTCATTTGCAGTTTTGTAAATCACCGCAAGATAGCGTATTCGAGCGCTGGAGTTCCGAATAATAATTGTAATGATAATTTTGAATGAAGGCTTCTCTGAAGCAAGCACAAAGTTTCTTCGGGGGGATATTTCGATAATAATCGGGAATCTGGCGCTGGCGTCTCATTTTTGGCGTAAATAATTTTATTTTGGAAACCTTTCTGATTTATAGTAACCCTATGTGAATTATCGAAATCTTCCCTTCTTCAGTGCTATTGCTCCATAGTGGGGGTAAACCTAACCTGGAAGCGAGGTGATGCAGTGATTAGGATCTGCTTAGCCTTCACAATGCTACCATTAGGTTTGCCTCAACTACACACACAGTAGTATTTTTTTCGTTATCATCTATGCCAATAACAAATGATGGGGGCTAGGTAAGAAAATACAGAATTGCATCATGAGCAACTTAAATGCTGTGAAATGTAAATTAGTTAGGAAAAACGTAATACTTAAATGGTTATAATTAAATTAACTACACATTAATTCCAAAGAGGAACAAAGATAAGTTTTTAGTGCCAATCGCTTAAAGTTTAACGCGTGTTTATATATATATATATATATGTATATATATATATATATATATATATTAGTATGGAGCATTTTTATGAAAAAAATAAGGTGAAGTTTTGTGATGGTAACTTCTTACTATTTCTGAAATACCTACATTTACACTAAAAAGAATGAAATAAAAAAAATTTGAAAAAAAAATAGAACCGACTTCAAAATTGCCCTAAAAAGTGAAAAATAATTTTATTCTTTAAACACCATCGATAATGCTTTTAAACATAATTTTTGAAGTTGGGGCAAAAACGATAACGAAAATCATTCACAGTCATAACTCAACTACAACTATAAATTTAACCAGGCCCAGTTTCTTCACTATCACATAAATTATACATTGATGACAACATATTTGAATAACGATATAAATGTTTCGTTCGTAACTTTGGATGCTTTTCTGAAAAAAATATGAACGAAGCATGGTTACACTGAATTTTACGTTTTGTTTTTGTGCCAACTTCAAAAATTATGTTTAAAAGCATTATCGATGGTGTTTAAAGAATAAAATTATTTTTCACTTTTTAGAGCAATTTTGAAGTCGGTTCTATTTTTTTTTTTTTTTTCAAAATTTTTTTATGGCACAGTAGCAAATCTTTGTGCAATTATCGTTTCATTCCGGCGACAACAAGGCAAATATATATATATATATATATATATATATATATATATATATATATATATATATATATATATATATATATATATATATATATATATATATATATATATATATATATATATATATATATATATATATATATATATATATATATATATTTCCGACAATACATTTTTATTATGAGCGTAATATTGAACTTGCATATGTTTAGCTTGTGGTGAACGAGCATAGCTAGCTCGGATAACGAAGCGATCCAAGTGCCACTGCCTGCAGTTCCATTTGGTTTCTAGTTTCCAGGTGATGCTTAGAGAACGGCGGGGTCAAAGCCCCCAAAGTACACTACCGGAGGCTGTGTGCACCACACAGCCTCCGGCTGCAGCTCCTACGTAGACGGCGACGTCGAGTAGTATTGAATTAAAATTGGTCTTTTGGCGAAGTCATTAATAATGCCGAATTTTGAGACATGAGTTGCTTCTATTTAATTTCTTCTTCGTATAATCAAAGTGTGCAGAAGAAACTGCATAAATTAGTCGTAAATCCAAAAGTACAAAAAGTAGGACAAAATTCGGTACATAAATGGATGCCAAAAAGGCGCTGGCGATGAGTTATTTATATTCTTTGGTATATATTTTGACGCTAATTATACAAACAGTGCGGAGAAACCACAAACTGTTCTTACTTTTGTGGCGTATGTCAGAGAGCACATAACCTAACTTTGTCCCCAAGCCTTGAGCTTCTTTTGACCCAGCGGTTAAAGCTCTGGGTTAGTATCACAAAGGTCCGTGGTTCCCGCACGCCACACTTTCATGTTAACGGCTGGTTTTATTTTGTACTAGTGGTACCCGCACGGCTTTGCCAGTAATAGAAAATTAAAGGGTCTTTTGGTTCGCCTGTATATTTACAAATAATGTATGGTGAATTTTCTTGCCAATTGGCTTGTACCCATGTTACGGTTCCTTTTTATGATAATTTCGTAATTTACTTGTCCATTTTATGATATTTTTGTTCTTAAAATTGGATTGGAAAAAGAACCACATCGAATTTTCGAAAAAAATCGCTTCGAGATGCACACCCCCATGGTACAAACTAACTTTGTGCCAAATTTCATGAAAATCGGCAGAACGGTCTAGGCGCTATGCGTGTCACAGAGATCCTGACAGACAGAGATCCGAATAGAGGACATTCAGCTTTATTATTAGTAAAGATTTATTTATTTTTCATTCAGGGGATAATTTTATATTTTAATGGCCTAATTTAATTATTTGGGAGATTCCATTTTATTTTAATTCAACTTTTAGTATTCGCAACTCCAACGAACTATAGGGGGCACTGAAGTCACTGTCTAATGGCGGACTTAAAAACTAAAACAAACGCACATGGTAACGAAGAAAATGCTAAAAGTGTTGTGATTTTTGTTCGTACGTATGATTTTTTCGCTTTATTCTTTTTAAATTAATTTTCAAAGTCTTGTGGATATTCTGGCCCACGTAGAAAGAAATGAGAATTCAAGAAGCATTACTAAACGTCAAAGATTAATGCAAACTACGTAGTTCGTAGTTCTAAGCAGCTATTTCCACGATGTTGAATTCGATATTTATCAATTCTTGATAAAACTAAATAATAATTGTGGCCTGACAAGAATAACAATTAATGCTAGAAAATTCAATGTGGCATTACAAATTGTTATCGAAAGAAGATGATACTTTTTTGCCTTGCTTGGCTAGCGCTTATTGTTTTCCATTTGTAGCTGAGTTATTTCTCTCGAATTCCCGAATCGGTTCATTTAAAAATTTTCTGTTTCGATTTTTCTAATTTCTGAGTTACGATTTAATTGTGTCATGTTATGCAAATCATCAACAAAATTCTCACGGATATATGGTGGTAGTTTTCTTTTCAGTTGATTGACCATTATTTCTTTTCACTTATCGAATTCTGTAATCTTACTACCATTTTATTCCACTCATGATAAAAATTAAAAATGGTTTAACTAAACACGCGAAATCTCGCCAAGGCTACTTTGCTCCCACTATACTAAAACTATAACCGTAAACAAATTTGGCAAAACCTTTCAGCTGAGAATAAAAGGAATAAAGTAAATTCTTTCTCGGTTATTCATTTTGTTCTACGATGATATATTCAAGAAAATATTTTGCATACTGTCCATTCCAATTAAATGCTGCTGCAAAATATGGTAAGTTTAATTAATTTAAGATTAAAAAAAACCCCATATTCTTACAAATTCATACAAAACAATAAAAATTTTTACCTTGTATAACGTTATCCACGTTTGTTAATCCAAAATTTTCGCTTTCACCAATTTTTAAGGAAATAATGAAAACTAACATTATTTTGAGAAGCTCGAGAATATTATTAAGGGACGAATTAATTTCTGTAGCTGAAAGCAAACTAAGACTAATCGATTGCGTTAATAAATACTCAGAACAAACTGCCTGTGTTTACGTCAACAGACACACGTGGAACGCAACGTGGCAATGTTTTAGTTTCATTTGCAGTTTTGTAAATTACCGCAAGGTAGCGTATTCAAGCGCTGGAGTTCCGAATTGATTAACAGTTTTTTTTTTTTTTTTTTGTTTAAGAGTTAAACACAAATTTTTAGTTTGATTTGCATAAAAGTTATTTATGCTTTATTTCAGCAATACTGATTTTGACTGCGTTTAACGGATAAGCGATTTGTTTTGATAAACCTGGTGAAAAATTTTGAAATCGCATTTAGTGTCCCTGCCATGATAATTCCCGTGGTTTCAAATATAAGTAATGCCGTGTCCGAATCATTATTTTTCTTTTTAATTAACAGAAAAGTGAAATTGACTCTCATTTGTGTAAGAACATACAAATAAGTGCTACACTATTTACCGTTATCTATTAGGAAATTCGTTGCAAAATGTAACTGTATTCACCTACACCAACGCATTTATTCCAGACTTCTTAAAAACACATTTCTACTGAGCTTAATGATTCATCTGTTCGGGAAGTTGTATAGGTACCGATCACACTTTACAAAAATGTTTTTATCAATTGTTTTTGAAGTTTTATTATGACGTAATAAAATGTGAAACACTGATGCGGTATTTTAAAGTAAACATGAAAGGGGAAATTTTCCTGATTATTTTGAGGCATATTCATCTGACTGGTGATTGCTTTTGTTAGTTTTTAATGCGTAAGTCAAAGTATAATATCTGCGGTTCTTTTATCTAAGAGCAGCTTGATTCCCTATGAGCAAGATCAAGTTATAGACATTCTATTTTCGTTCATAAAGAAAGTGGTTGATCATAAAAAGAAAATTCTTTCCACATGAATTTTTTAACGGATCGTAATGCATTTTAAAATAAGCACAGCATTGAGTATAAATCGAACAAAATCATATCCGAATTTTAATGTAATACGTCATCGCCAAACTATGAGACTCCGGCATTCTATACAGTCTCTTGCCATTATACATGTACAATAGGATGGTCCGAAAAAATCGAATTTCTGCAGAGCACTTAGCTTTAGTGCGGAAAATTTGTATCTCCCTAACACTAATTACTGTGCAAACTTTCGTGACTCTGAGTTAATGTCTTCTATTCTGGCAAGAGACTTGAATTTTTGAGATTTTTAGAAAAACATCAAATAAAGAGAAAATTTACAAAGTATTTTATATTCCGCTGAACTTTAAGCCTTAGGGCGGTAATTTTTTAACTTCATAACACAAACTACTACGTAAAATCTCAAGCCTGTGAGTTTTTTTTTTTTTTTTTTGCTCTGGCAAGAGGCCTGAATTTTGAGAATTTTGCAATAAATTCCTAAAATACGAGTGATACATCACAAAGTAGCTACATACCTAATACCCTGCAATGCTTCAAAATTTTAATCTCATCAGTGGCATAAGATCACCCCTTTGAAGCAGGGCCTTCCTTTAAGGGGTTAGGGTGAAAGAAGTCAATGGCTCCCTTTTTTTTAAGAAAAAAAAACGTTTTTACATATAAGTGGGCGTGGTTTTAGTAGTTTTTGATAAAACTTCACTGAGTTCCAACTCTTTATCCCCCACCCTCCCTTCGGGAAACAATCGAAGAAATGAGCCTGTCTTGAACTGAAATAGGGTCTGTTTCGTTGTGTAAATTATACGAGAAAAATGATAAGGAAGTCACGTGGTTTAAATATTTGTTAAAAACTGTGTGTTGTATCTGATGCATAGTTCAAAATATTTTCAACTAGCATTTACCCGCGGTTTCGCTCACGTTAATATACTATATTATTTTAATCAAATCAGGTTAATAATCAACACAGACAGATGTCGAATCGTTACCAAAAAAATGGTTCTCCCCAGTTTCTCCAGGTTCACAGACATTTCAAATTCCCTCCCCCCTTTAATATATCAAAAAGGATGATTACGGGGGGGGGGGGCAAATGAAATGTCAGCGAAACTGGGGAGACACCTAAAAAAATACGTAAATTAGGAAAAAAATTAAGAGTAGTAAGGAAGTTTGTACGGGTAATTCTTAAAAATTCCAATTCGAGTGAGGTTGAATAGCTAAGGCGTGAAAGAATTACAAACAGAATAACAAAGTCGCATTTGTAATATAAGTAAGGATTATATTTTTTTTTTCTTTGAACATAGTCTAAAACCTTCTCTAAAAATGACTATTGATGTACAAACTGTTTAAAAAATGTAGCTGCCAGTAATTTTCCTATACTATAGTAATTTTGGGATTGCTTTAGTTATTTGGGGAAATTTCAATCATTGTGGTTTTTTTTTTTTTTTTTTTTTGTCGTGTCCATGGACAATTAAATGGCTCCGTGTGTCTTCAAGACCGCGCCCGCTAGCTGCAACGCATCTGTGCTGTAGAGGACCTCTCGAAGTTCTGAAGCCAGTGGCACCTTACCCAGCTGCAGAACATGTGGGATAAGGGCCGGGCACTCAAGAATGTGATCCGGAGTCAGTTGGGCATCGGTGCAGTTCTTGCAGGGGATATAAGTTCTCGTTTTGTTGCACTATCCATGGAAAGGAGGGTTGTCAGAGCCTCGAAAGGTTGGACCTCGAAGGATTGTGGGTTCTTTCTGCGATTTAAAATATTACCAAATTTCACCAAATTAACCCAAAAATAGTTTTGGGATACCTTGGATAAGGCTCCCCCTCCCTACGTTTAAAACTATGTGTTACTAATTTTCGTTGAAGAAATATTATCGCCAAATATTGAAATACTTCTAGTACTATAAAACGATGCTACAAATTTTCATCCGAAATGTTTCCAAAAAAGTAGTAAAATTTAGCAATTGTTTGAAATAGCGCAAAAAGACAAATTAATGGAAGTTTTTGTGCTGTTTATAGATTTGCTTAATTTAGTTGGTGGATTTTTTTTACATGTTAATAAAAGATAAAGATTCTTTTAACGGCGATATTTTGGTTACATGGTGAAAACCGAGAAACAGTATTGCGTTGTTTTTAGCTTCAAACACAGTGACAGTTGAAAAAATTGCCAAATGCCTTAGCTATTGAAATCTTTCCCCAAAAAACGTTGGGCGAGATTCCTACTGGTCAATTGGATAATGAGTAAATGTCCAGTCAACACAAATAAATTTAAAAAAAAAACATCTATTGCATCAAAGTGGCATTAAAATGTAAAAGAAACAGCCAAATCATTTTATTTTTCGCCAATCTTGTGCAAAAATGTTACTTTGAATTTGACTTGAGAAAAGCCTTGAACAGTCACGAAAAGCAAAGATAGTCCATAGACTAATAATAAGAATAGATCGAGCTATGGCAACCCTTTTGCTGCTCATAAACAAACCATGTGACTGGTGGATATCCTAGCAACAGCGGGCGTTGATCGTAGAAGACGATCAACAATAAATAAAAAAAAGAAAATAAATTTGAATTCTGAAATTTTGAATTCAAATTATGTTTTTCGCAATCACGAACTGAGACAGGACCCTACTCATTGGAGTTATTGTTTCTAGAAACGGCTCCTGTCCCCTCCCCCCAAGTCTGCCTCTCCTCCTGGGCGGTTACTTGTGCATAGTTGTGTGTGTGCGTAGACCTGTGTGTATGCACGTAGGCGTGTGTGAAGTCGTGCGTGTGTATGTGTGTGAACGTGCGTGTGTGTAGGACATGGACGCCTCCGACCAGGAGAAGCGAATAGCTCAAAACCGGAGCAGCCACGCCGCGCCGCCAGCAGACGGTGGGCGGTGGTGCTGCAAAGGCTTCTGGTCCAAGTTGAAAAAGGCACGGATGCCAAAAACGGTCAAATGAGAACAATAAGCAATCGTGATTGCTCAATAAATTGAATTGATGGAACACGGAAGAATGATCTTTTATGGAGTCCGATTTGTAAATTTGTTATTCTAAGTTGTAAAAATTTTGTTAATATAGTGAGTTTTTCGTTTAGATAGTACTGTGCATTTTCTTTATTTAATTTCAATAACTCTCTAAGCAATTAAAGATGCAAGTGCCCAAAAAGAATCGGCAAACGGTAAGATTTTTACCTACAATTTCAATTTAAGATACCGATTAGTACATTTTTTCCTTGACGCAAAACGTTTACGCCAATATGTTTACGCCAACGCTGACGTAGCAGTCCGAAAGAAATAAAAGTTACTGAAAACTGTGATCAAAAACTAATTACTAATGTCAAAATAATGTATAACTAAAAGAAAAACAGTTCAATCTCAGCACCTGGAAAAAAATTATAATGAAAACACATTACGTCTTAAAATACATGTCGGGTGCCAAACTATAGATAATGTTTCCATCTAGCAACCATGCTGCCAAAGTCTTCGCCAAGCCCTTCCACCAGTCACATGATACATCTATGAACCAATTTTCTTCATCAGCAAGAATGAGAAAGCTCGGTCTACTCGTATTATTTAGTCTATGAGATAGTTAATAATACAACAGGGAGTTGAGATGATGCACTAAATACTGTATTGGGTTGAGGAAAGCCTTCGAACATGGAACTAAAAAGCTCATAACTCATTTTTTATTCTACGTAGAAATTTCGAACAGGTGCCATCTTCAGCAGAAAAATCGGAGCTTTCGATGGGTATATAATGTTAATATGTGCAAGTATTTTTTCATCCCCATATTAGAGAATTTATACGAAAATTGTGTTTTATTGCCCCCTAAGGGGGTTTTGCCCTCCATAACGGGACGAAAACTACCCTATGTGTTATTCTGATGCATAAGCTATATTATTGTTGAGTTTCATCAAAATCCATTGAGTAGTTTTTGCGTGAAAGAGTAACAAACATCCATACAGACAAACTTTCGCGTATATAATAGTAGTAAGATACACAAGATTAAAAGCTGGAATCATTTGCCAAGATCGTGAATTTGTTTTGATTTTTTGAATGAATGTAGTCAACAGTTAAACTTTTCAAATTAATAAATTAATTAATTGCTGAAAAAAACTATATGGGTCATTTTTCAAAAAGTGTAACTTTTCTGTGTTAAGCCTCTTACGATAAAATCTTTAATTAACAATTCTTTTAACAATGGTTTTTAATTTCATCAAAAATACATCTATTTAAACCTGCAACAGTTTTTTAATAATAATTTTTAATTTAGTATATTTTTGGTTCACAATATGTGAATTCTCACCTCCATTGCATGTCATACACCTTGTTTGACTGTTTATGTTGCTTAATAACTCGTTTAATTAAAAGTATAAATGTATTTATTTATTATTCCTTTCACAAGTGTCTCAAATACTAATTGTATAAGAAAATTTAATTTTTTAATATTGTGTTTTTTTTTTTTTTTTTTTTTTTTTTTTTTTTTTTTTTTAGGATAAGAAGTCGTGTTACACAGAAAATGTTCACCTCCGTTACCTAAACTCAGAATGCCATCATTCCTCATTAACACGTGGCAGTAATGACATCAAATTTTATTTTCCATGATACAAAAGAGCCCCTTTGTTTATTTTCAGCCATAAAGAATTTCTGAGATTTTTGTCGAAAAACAAGAAGATAGATTTCGTTTTAAAAACTAAGTGTGATTATTGTGACTTCTCACGTCCGTGAACTTGAATTTTAGGGACGTAAATTAATGTAAAAAAAAAAGTGAACATGTTTTCATATGCTTAGCATGTGCAGATTCTAGCAACGAAGAAAAGACATATTTCTTTGAAAAATGTATCCATTAGGCCTATATTAATAGAAAACTCCTCACCTCCGTGAATCTCACCTCCGTGACAGACTGACCAATGTCATTATTTCTGAAGTGAAAATAAATGATGGAGGGGAAATATATCCATCTTTGACAGTCTACCACAATTATAAATTGCCAGAATATTCTCAAATTTACTAAGTACTATTTTTTCACAGACATCTGAACTAGAAGGATAACTACTAATTAAGCCGTACTTTAATCATAAGAGAGCTTGATATTAGATTCTCACTAATCATTAAAACAGCTCATTGTTTGCACGAATAACAAAATTACTACTTTGATATTAAATTGGCCTCGATTTTTAAACATTAATTTTTATTTATTTATTTATTTATTTATTTATTTATTTCCGTGAAAAAGACATTTCTTAATTTTTTTTATTTATGAGTGAAATAATTGAAACTTAGCTGGGCCATTGTTTATGGTTACTTCTAGTAGGTAACACTTTCATGTAAAAATGAAAAAAGAAAACAAAAGGTTTCGAAGTTGAAAAATATTTGCGTTCAAAAATACGTTTTCTGGTGAATGACCCATATATTTGTATCAAATGTAGAGATTAGAAAAATGGCTTACCACTGTTTAATAAAAATATTAAGAGATGTGACAAAATGTTAATGAAATTTAAGCATCTTTTTGTCCCAGACGTGGTGGTGGAATGTCCCTACTACGATTTTACTTATTGTAATAGAAATGACGCTCACTGCACGATCTCTTTTCTCAAAAAAAATAAGTTGTTAGAGGGGAAAAAATATCTCTATCTTATAAACTGAGTTGAAAAATCCTTGAGTGCAGTTATTCCGACACCAAAAGGAAAGTGCTTTAGTGATAAGCAAATAATTTCGTAGGAAAAAGATAATCTTTCACGCCCAGCTCAATATCAATGCAGCACGATAATTCTGACTCAAGCTTTTTCCTGTCGATATAGGAATGATAAAGCTGCATTTACCATTTTTAGAGTGATAAATGCCTCAGGAGTCTTTGGCAGTGAAAAAAAAAAAGTAAGAATCCCTATACATTCTGCTATTTGATCATCCTTATAAATAACGTTATGTGCAAAGATAGTTCTTCTTTTTCATACGTGTTAATTCACTTTTAAGCGAAACTATACTGAGTAATCAAGAGCTACATAATGGGGTTGTTTCTTTCAGTCAAAAGTACTACTTTTAGTCACTGAAATGGATGGAATAAGCAAAAAAAAAACATGGAGCGAGAAAAAACTTTTATTTAACCAACACTTAATTTTTAAATTTTTTTTAAATGTCCGATTCTGAAAATAAGGCGTGATCTTTATGACGTCGCAAATGATGTATTTAGGCGCATCTGTCTATCGCGTTTCCACGTTATGATAATCAAGCAGCGAATTAAATATTGCGCTCTCCGCTTGCTATCAACCATATCGCTGCCAACACATGTGAGTAAAGTAGCAAAATAAATATTGTGCCTTGTGAACGGCATTTCATCATTTGTGATGTCATCGGCAGAAGCGTAAACAATGAAAGCACACCGATTAAATTATTTTTTGAAGTATTAAACTTCGTCAAATTATGTAAAAAATGGTCAGTTCCTATGTTTTTAAGCATGCTCTTTCAAAAAAAAAAAAAAAATACTTTTAAAATTTCGGAAACGACCCATTTTGAAAGTTTTCTGTTATTTTTTTACGCTACTTTTTTTGTAATTCTAAAAACATTAAAGATTTCGAATCATATGATTCACGTATAAAACTACATACATCAAAAATTTTGCCCACAGCAATGATATTCGAGTTATGAGGGTGGCTATAAAATAAGTATTTCTCGTTAGAGTCGTCTGTAGTTTGCGGGAATAATCCAAACGAAGCAAAAACTGATGCATTTACCACTCAGGAAGGGGGAAGAAGTTTGAAAAAAATAAATAAATAAATAAAAAATCGTCCCTACAACCTCCAGCAGGTGGCCCTGCAGTTTACAAAAGATTGTGCTGATCGTTAAAAAACTTTTTAATCTTAAGCAACGTCAATGACCAGTCATTTTTACATGCAGTGTACCAGACAGCCCGGTTATCACACCTGGATACAGCAGTTTCGTTCTTATTAGAACTCATCAGTCTGGATCAGTGAATAACCGAGCTGGAAGCAGATGGCATTTCTTTGAAGCTGAGAGTGCCAACAAACTGGTAGATAAAATAAATTTATCTCACCAGCGACGCAAGGTCGTATCGAGAATTTTGTTTCCGGAAGGGCCCGAATTCGCACATTGCCCTAACATGCACACACACATACATATACATACAGAAATGCATACACGCATAAACATATTTAACATAGAAGATCTTTTTTGTCGATGTTTTGATTTTTAATGATTCCACTGTTGGGCTGTTGTTATTTTTATTTTGATTTCTTATTTTTTTTAAATTCACCTTGTAGTGGTAAGGATAATAAGAGAGTGTCCTTTCAGGTCGGATGTAAATCATCCGTAATTTCAGGGAGTCCGAGGATTTCTCCCCTTTTAAATTTTTTGAAAAATAGAAATAAAAATCTGTATTTCGAGGCCTTATATGGGGTTATTGAGCCTAAAAATATGAAGAAAAATAGGCAAACAAAGTCTTTTAAAAGTTATGCATTCTTTTTCAAATCAATATCAATCAAAATAAAAATTGCTTGCTCGACAAATCGTTGACATTAATCGACCAGAGAGGAAAAACGAGAGAGGAGAAAAGAGAAGGACATCACCATTTGCTCATATCGGCTTTTAGTGTAGTTTGTTTTTGATTGTTCCACCCCCCCCCCTTTTCATCAAATGCCCTACAGTATAGAAATTGTACAAAATGGTTAAAAAGAAATGGTGAAGAAATTCAGAAAAGAAGAACGAAAGAGTAATATTCTGGCCATTTGAACAGTTCATGCTTGGTTTTCTTGATAAGAGACAGAACTGAAGAACTTTTCAAGACAAAAACTTAAATAATTTGTAAAGACTCTAGAACATTTGAAATTATCTAAAGCACTTCATTTGCACTTTCCAGAAGTTGATTACACAGTCTTACAAAATGATTATATCTTCGTAAGAGACACCCGTTTTATGTTAAAAATAAATGTATGTATAACGAAATATTTCTCGAAACAAACAATTTTTTTTTCAATCACAAATAGTGCAAAAAATGAAATAGAGTAGAGTGTTTTTTTTTCTCATGCTTAAGATATTAACAGTATGCAGTAGAAGTAAGATAAAAACAAGCAATAACAAAAGAACTTCCAAAATACTGAATTCGGTAATTAAATAAACTAGTTGACCCGTGCGGAACTCCGCACTGTGCCTTCGGATCCTTTCATGTGGCATTTCACTCTTTAAAAATTTCAAAGGAAGAACATTATGAAGAAGATTTGAAAAAAGTAAACGGAATAAAGTAAACGCAGAAAAGAAGGCATGTAATTTGCAGGCATCAACAACAAAATTTTGTTAAATACAATGTTGAGATAATGCGGTCATCGCTCACTTTTTGGTTGTACGTATATTCAATACAAACATAAATATCATTAGAGGTGTGACTAAGTGACTATACTGTAAAAAAATTCGGAAACGTTTCGAGATATATCGGAAACGTTTCCAAAATAGTAAGAATTCTTCATCCAATAGCGAACTCCTCATTATTCAGAAAGCTTTTTGTTATTTCAAAAAATCTAGAAGCGGAAGTGCTCACGCAATGCTTCGAAACGTATTTTATCCTTCCAACACGGGCGCCAGTGAGTCGGAAATAACGAAAACTTATTTTTTCCTTATCTATGGTTGCTGCAGTCAGCAACTGTTTAGCATTGGATTGCTTGTTATTTCATGTCTAGAGAGTGGTAAAATGTGTCGAAACTAATTTTACGCCTTTGCATTTTGGACTGTCCTTGATTTTTTAGACGATGTACGCAGCTATTAAGTTAGTTAATAGCGATTTGCTTCTTTACAATTTCCAGTGCGACCATGATTAGACATATATTGTGTGTTCAAGCGTGAATGGTTTCAACACCCGTGTTTATACTTTATGAAACGAAACCGTTTGGATTACTTATCCAGTTGTAATGGAGGTACTTAGACTTTATTTCGCTTGTTCACTTGTAAGTATTAATGAATATTTTAAAACATGTTGTTATATACATTTATATTTTTGTCGATTTGCATTTTATGAGGCTCCAATTGTAACTGTTTTTGGGTTTATCTAATTAATTTAAAGTTTATCTAATTAATTTAAAGTTATCCTACATACCTATGTGCGCAGTGTATTATTTGTTGTAACCAATTGAAACTGATTAATTACGCAAAAGAAAGAAGATTTATACTCGAAAAGCAATCACAGAAAAGTTATTCGAAATACTCGAAAACGGTTTGGATATACTACATTGATTCAAAAGAAATCAGTTGTTTAATTCATTAAAAATATGGTAATGCAAATATTTTCTAGTATTGTAATATGCTTCACAAAAAATGTGCCAGTATTATTTATCTTTTTTTATTATAATTTATTCATTCATTTAAAAATATTTATACCATTAGAAAATGACCCAGTTATCTATTAGTAAACAACATAGTTATGCTATTAATTGTTCTGTAAATAACATTTCCCTCCCCCCCCCCCTTCGTGATAGTTTAATGTAGGACAGTCAGGAGGAATGTGTCAGTGGCAAAAATGGAACAGTTCATTTACATGCCAAAATAAAAAGTAATATTATTTCATGTCATTGTTTTAAAAGTGATCATTTTTAAAAAAACTATGTTATTAATATGTTATGTACATATGGGGAAAAAACGATGGCCGTTCATCACGCAGACTGTGCCATTGACATTTTCAGGGGGCTACTTTTTTTAAAGGGGGGGGGGCGCTTTATAGCATTTTATGGGTGCCCCATCACTCTTATGGTGTGTGGGGGGGGGATTCTCGCATATATGAAATAGAATAATCATGTAATAGAGTTCAATGTTTTAATAAATAAAATATATAATGCATTTCGCGCACACTGTAAAAATAAAATCAGTAACCTATTTTGATTAAGTATTTATATTTGTGATGAACTGGAAAAGTGCAAGAACAGAAGAATCAACCCGAATGGTTCCAGCAGGAGGACTTGGTGTCATATTTAAATTCATCAATTTCTCTGTTGGTACTTTTCGATACACTTTGTTCGTCAGAGAAATTGACTTGAGGTGAACGAATTCCGGAACGCGAAGGGTAGGTAAGCCCCGTCAAATTTTATCCGAAGATAAAAGCTATCAAGTTTGATACAAGATATGTTTCTAAGTTCTGCATTAAAAATACAATATGTTGATAGTTTTGTTTTGAAAATATTGAGGGAAGAACTGAAGTTTAAGATTGTTTAACAAACAATCCCCACTTTTCAGAAAGTACGCCCTTTCAATCCCCCGACGATTTTGTGATTAAGAATGAAACTACTATATTATTTCATAAATTTTCAAAAATTTATATCTGTACATATGTTATGCTGTTAACCATGCTATTTGTCATTAGAAATTCAAAAAAAAAAATCCACGAATGATTCTAAAATTGCTTGTATTATTGCTCTTAGATATGAAAGAATTGAAACTGATATGGTATGCAATACTATAGTAAAAAATTATATTTTAGAAAAAATCATGGAAAAAGGATTCCGAAATTCTCGGAAACGTTTTTGAAAATCGTTTGGAGAATTCCGAAATACTCGGAAACGTTTTCGAAACTTTCATGAACCACAGCTGCACAGAATACTCAGAAACATTTCTGGAAATTACAGAAATAGGATTCCGAAATATTCAGAAACGTTTCTGAAAATTACAGAAAGATAATTCCAAAATACTCAGAAACATTTCTGGAATTTACAGAAAGAGGATTCCGAAATACTCAGACATGTTTCTGGAAATTACAGAAAGAGGATTGCGAAATACTCAGACGTGTTTCTGGACATTACAGAAAGAGAATTCCGAAATACTCAGAAGCGTTTTCGAAACTTTCATGAACCGCAGCTGCACGATATACTCAGAAACGTTTCCGGATTTTTTTTACAGTGTAGTGATAAAGCAGTAATTGTGTATGTAAAAAAACGGGTTATGGCCAATACAATCTGGTTATGAGAGCTTCTGATGGAAAAAAAGAAGCAGTAAAGAGATTTTTCAGCATGGGTTCGAACTGGCGCCATTCTGATTATCAGCACGATCCTTCAACCAACTCAGCAATTGCGACTTCGTTTTTCAGCAAAAAAAAAAAAAAAGGTCCCCCCCTCCAAAAAAGACCATACGTCTATGTTTTGTAATTACCAGAATGATACGCTTTAAAATTATACGTAAAACACGGAATTTGATTAAGAAATGAGAAAGATCTCGCGTAGCTGTTGAAACAAACATTCTAGACAAATAAAAAATTAGATTGAACATAAGTGTTTTTATTTTTGCAAAATGATACGGTTTCCCATAGCAGGCTGCTTTAACCATTTCGGTTTGAATGCCAGCAAATGTTTTTCTTTTAATCGAACGCTTAAAATTCAAAACCAAAACCAGTTGAACTGAGTCCGTTTTTTAAGTGTAATTTTTTGAACATAGACAAAATGCTTTTTTTTTCGACGAAAGCTGAGGAGTAGAAAATGATTTCTTATTTGTGAAGTTGATAACTTTTTTAATGTTTTACATGTATTCGAATAAATACTTAAAGGTTTACTGGGTGAAACTCGTAATTTCAATTTGGCGTAGTATTTTTTATTTATACAAAAGGTCGAACACTGCTTTTGGAAAAATCTACATTTCAGCATACATTAAAAAGGTTTTCTGCACGAAAATGATTCCCTTGAGGTCAAAATTTTAAAATGTAATACTTTTTTTTATACTTATATTATTCTTAGTTATCCGAACGGAGTCAAAGCTTAAAAAAAAGAAAGAACACCCTTCGATTAATAGTCAGCTTATCTGAATAATAACTGTAGCCTGCTCAAATGAGTCGAAGCGCCAAGGAGCATTCCCGTCGCATTTATTTTATTGCCCTACGTGTGTTATCTGTTGCATATTATGAGGACATGAAATCCGTAATATTAGCCTAAATTAGCTATAATGGCGGACAGCCCGGGCGGGCCCGAATCTCAGCAAGTTTATAGCCGAACACTGTACCGAAAAAAGCTTATCAATTAACCGAACTACTAAGTCAAGAGTTTTTAAGCTTTATTTAAAACACACACACACATGTTAATTGTAAATTTTTTTTCGCGGAAAACGAGGTAAAAAGTTGGAAAATTGTATTAGAATTTCGCTTAAAAAAAAAAAAATCTGCATGAGAACTACAGGTTTTGCAACAGCAAAGGGCGTTTCCGAAAAATTGATTTTTAGACCGTATGTCTATTTTTCGTCATTAGCCGGCCCGATAAGCTTTAAAGTAAAGGAGGAGGGGGGATTTCTTCAAGAAATAAGAAATATCTCGCATACCAACAGGAAAATAATCCACAGAAATAATATATAAGATAAGATATTGAAGAGAAGCGTCTTTACATCAGAAAATTAATACAATTTGTTATCGCAGGCTGTTTGAACCGTTATGGCTTAGATGGTAGCACGTGTTCATCATTTAACCGAACTGTTAAAATACAAAATCAGTTGAACTAATACCTTTTTTTAAGCGTAGATTTTCGAATGTAGTAAAAATGTGATTGGCTATATGTTTTTTGCCGAAAGAGGTAAAACAAATTATGTTTTACCCATCGAGTTGTTAGTAATTTTAATGTTTTACTTCGCATGCTAATAAATATTCATAGGTTAACTAAATAAAAAGCGTAATTTCAATTTGGATTTTTTTTTTTTATTTGTACATAGGGTCAAACATTGTCATTAGAAAAATCTTCATTTCAGTACACGATTTTTTTTCTGAGCAAAAAATTATTACCCTGTAGTCTGAAATCTTAAACCTGATACTTTTTTCGCTCACATTATGGTTTAGTTTTCTGACCGGAGCCTAAGCTTTAAAAACAAAGCAAAAAAATCCCCTTGCAATGAAGAATCAATTTAGCTACGGGTTGCATCAAGATTTCGTAACAGCAAGTAGCGTTCCCATCTGATTTATTTTATTGATTCACTTGTATTATTCATTGTATTTTAACTACAAATGTAAGGCGCGAAACTTGTCTAATTTTTCGATGCAGATTGTTCGAGCTAGACCCAAACACTCGTTCTCCTGGTTACTAGTCGAACGCCCTGCCGATCGAGCCATACAGCTCTGTCGATCACAGCGCAAGTTAAACTTATAAATTTAACCGAAAATCTTAGTCCGGTGCTTTAAAACAGTTTTTTTGTCAGGAAAAAACAATTTTTATACCATGGGTCCATTTTTCGTCATTAGCCTGCACGATAAGCTTTAAATTGAGGTGTAAATCAAAGAAATCGATCAAAAATTGAGGAAGATCTCGCGTAGGAACAAAAAAAAACAGGCTACAGAAATAATACACTGAAAAGCCAAAACATTATGACCATCCCTAACTTTTTCAAAGAACTCGTCTGGATGACGTGGAGACCACATGATGAGGTGGGATTAATATATAACTGGGGCTGGAGAAGGTATGGCTTCATTCGAGCACTTTCTTTTGCAAATTATGGGAAAGGTTAACGATCTTAGAAAATTTGATAGAGGACAGATTGTGATGGCCCGAAGACTCGAAACGAGTATCTCAGAAACTGCACGACTGGTAGGTGTTCACGATCTGTCGTTGTTAGTACTTATGCAAAGTGGAAAAATGACGGTGAAGCCAATAGTAGGCGTAAAGGTATTGGACGGCCACGCATCATCAAAGATAAGGGACGTCGGAGACTAGGCCGCTTGGTAAAGCAAAATCGGAGGCAGATAATTGATCAAGTAACAGCTTAATACAATGCAGGTGCGAGTGGAAGTGTTTCTAAACTCACAGTTCAGTGAACACTGTTGGATATGGGACTGCGCAGCAGACGTCCCACTCGTATGCCTCTATTGACCAATAGTCATCCCCAACTACGCCTACAGTGGGCCTGATAACACCGAGCCTGGTCCTTGGATGACTAGAAGAGAGTTGTCTGGTCCGAAGAATCACGATTTCTTGTTCATCACGTGGATGATCGTGTCAGGGTTCGCCGTCTTACAGGTGAACAGTTGCTCCCGTCTTGTACCGTTGGTCGTAAACAGGTTGGTTCTGGCGGTATTACGACTTGAGGGACTTTTTCCTGGCAGGTTCTGGGACCCTTAGTTGTGGTAAAACATACTATGAAAGCTGTGGATAATCTGACCATTGCGGCAGATCAGATCCACCCGTACATGGCGTCGGTCTTCCCTACTGGAAATGGCATCTTCCAGGAGGACAATGCCCCATGTCACAAAGCTAAAACGTGCTGGAGTGGTTCCAGCAGCATGATGAAGAATTCCAATTAATCCCTGGCCACCAAATTCACCGGATTTAAATCCTATAGAGCACGTTTGGGATTTCATGGAAAGATAGCTCAGAGCTGAACACTACCATGTCAAGGTTCTCAACTTTGCGTGACCGCTGTATTAACATTTGGTACAATCTATCTCCAGACGTCTACCAAGAGCTTGTGGCATCCATGCCAAGACGAGTCGCAGCTGTTTTGCAGGCAAAAGGTGGCACAACGCGTTATTGACTGGATGGTCATAATGTTTTGGCTCATCAGTGATATATATATAAGGATAGCAAGACATGGAACATACCAGTCCCAAAAATTTATCTTGTAAAATATGCTACAAAAACGCGAGAATCATGATTTTTGCATTTTTCACTCAGGGTGTATCAAGGAGCTGAATTTGGCATATCTTGGTAACCAGATACTAGCCTAATCAGAAACTAGGGACCCGGCCCTTGGTGATCCCCGACTTGAAATCGGTGCAGTGTAAGTTTTATAAGAGTTTTAGTGGGAGGTGGGCAGTAGCGTGCACAGGAGGGAGAAGGGACACCTGTTGACCCGGGCCTGAGCCTCAAGGTGGCCCAATATTTTTAAAACTAGGGGTGAACATAGGGGTAAACAATGTGGAGGGGGCCCGAAGAAGTCATTTGTGACGGGCTCCAAAATTTCTGTGCACGCCCCTGGAGGAGGGCAAGTCTACCAAACTGACTAGGGACCTGGACGGCCCTGAATTGAATTGGGAAAGAGAGCAGAAAGTCCTAATTAAGGGTCTAAATTTCAAGCATGCTTTGCAGCTAATGAGAAATAGAATTGCTTTTTTTTGAATTCTTCAAATTTTCACTCGTTTAATAGTTAAAAAATTAAGAACAAAAAAGCTTTTTTATTTTCCTTTTCTGACATTAGAAATTTATAAAAAAGATAAACTTTCTTCTGTTTTACGGCACAAAACATTTCGGGTTTGGGGGGGGCGTCCCCCTCCTCTGGATACGGCCCTGCCAGCGAGTGTCCGCAGCATTGTGCGGTTCGCGTCCTGAATTAAAGGCAAAGCTTGAGTATTTAGCAATAAGTTACCGCCTTTGAGCCAGGGCTAAGGCAGAACTACGCGCAGTATACCAGACTTTCTCTTGATATGATAACCGGGCCTGTCTGGCATACTGCATGTATGATAGTTCTGCCTTAGCCCTGGCTTAGGGACGGTAACGTACTGTTAAACGTTTTTGCTTGGTTTTTATTCTTTTGAAGTTACGGGTTCGTTTAATGTAACATAACACGTTCGTTTAAATGCACAACGATACCTACACGTGCACATGTAGCTAACATTCCTAGTTTCTCAACTGCAGCAGATCCGGTGTCATTCTCAGAATTTCGATGCAAGATGGAGCTGCACCCCAGACCGAGAGAGCAGAACTAGATATCTTACGGCAAAATTTTGCTAGTGATTAGGTAACAAACTGTTATTTTCATATGAGGCGGTGAGAAGCAAAGGGATGTAAGTGGATATTTTCAAGTTTTGAGTAAAACACGTTTAAAGCTGGGGTCCTAGGAAGGCTTTCATTGAATTTATTTTCTAAACCATGCTGTATAGCATCACCAACCAGAGCTACCTGTACTATCAGTGTATGGCAACAATTGAACATTAACTACGTCACTTCCATCACTCAAAAAAGTTACAGACTAGAATTTAAAAGCCCTCGCTTAAAAAGTTTAGCTTCGATAAAATTCATAACAATAATTATTAGTTTAAGCTTTTAAAGTCAAATGATCCTAAGCTTAAAATTCTGAGTTTCATTAAACGCTCAATATTGTTTTTTTTTCCCAATATTGTTTGTTGTACGTGACAAAAGGAAAAAATACCCCACATCCGGCGCTTTTTCCTTACTAAATTTAAGTTTCACGGAGGCTCTGACTCGCTCCACTATACATTACACACAAAGACTCATTGCTAAAACATCCGGGTGAGATTGGCTTTTTCTTCTTGCTCCGCAAGCTTTCAATGTTCTGAAAATTGAAAATATTTCCAATTTAGATTTTCCACAGTGAGCAAATAAAAACCTACTCTACTTGTACTTTCGACCTCAAGCCAGCGGAAAAGAAAATTATTATCTTTTCGTTGTTATGCCGACGGTTTATCTTTCTTTGTCACCTCTCAAAAAAGGTGCATAGCACTTACCTTGCCAACGGCAATAAGGTGTGCATTTATTATTAACGGTTCTTTTTGATTTTTTTGTCCATAACTGAAACATCTCAGGAATTAGAATTGGTAAGTAACCATTGAACTTCTCTTGTAAAATATCGTTTTCTGACATCGATGTGTAACTTGTGTTAACTAAAGCGCCGTTCAGAAATTGTATCTACGTAAAGAAATGGCCTTCAAAATAAAAGATGTTGATTAAGTGCAACCTCTTTGCCATTTTGGGTTAAAAGAGAAAATCACGTTGAATTTTTTTTTATTTAACTAGCAAATGTTTGTACATGCGTTTACGCATGTACGTACATGTGTTTGATATTGTTACTCTGTTACTGTTAATAGAAAAGGACACGTTCTCTGTCCAAAAACACTGACACTTTTTAAAGGCGTGGTTTATCTTTGTCAAACCTCGCCCTCAAAAAAATCGACGAGCAAGAACTAACTTGATGACGGTCAGTTTCAAAAGTTTCTCTTCTTCTTTTTTTCTTTTTCTTAAGTTAAAATTAAAAAACCTTTCAGGCCAAAAAAACGAATTATTTTGTGAATTTTTTTGTGATTCTTGACAGAATTAACGGTTTACTGGTTACAGAGAACATTTGAGAAAATTATTATTTTCAAAATAGAAAAAAAAAGGATAAAAATAGCTTTGATATGCCAAAACAAAAAATTATTAACTTAGAAATTTGAATAATTTTTCTGAAAACCAACGTTGGAGCATTTTTAATTAAAGAACATTGTTGAAACGTTGTATTTGATTTAAAAACATTTGAAAGTCACTTATTGGAATATCTTGCTCTCTAGTTGTCTATAACTCTTGAAGCTTCTAACTGTTAATTACTTCTAAGAATTCCTGGTAAGAAATGATAGATTTTTACCTGCATAAAAATAAGAACTGTTTGATAAACAAAAGTTAAGATCTAATAATTAATAAGTTAAAATTTAAAGTTGCTGATGCCAACCTTGAAGCTTAAACGTTTGAATAATGACAAACTATTCTGTCGTGGGCAGGTAAACGCGCTTTGAATTCAACACTAGCAGTTGAAAAGTGTTGCAATTTAACGTTTTTTTTTCAGCGGAAACCAACTTAGCAAACTTGTACCATTAAGCTAACGTACATTAGGCGACAAAATGCAAAAATGCAAAAAAAAAAAAAAAGGGGGGGGGGGAAATGAAAATGAAAAATTGCAGTTACACTGAACTTTTACTGATTAAGGCAGTATTAAGCATATGTGGGGTATAACAGCATTGAGGCCACTGAAGGATTTGAATTTCAGAAAAAAAAAATTATGAGCATATTTCAAGCCTTGAAAAAATTGAAAGAGAGGCAGGTATGATCTGACAAGGGGATCTTTTAATGAATGCGGGGACTATGCTGCTAAAAAGAGTATTTCTGCATAAATACTTTTCAACATGGCATGTTTTTTGTGATGATTGAACTACTCAAAATGGTTGTCGTGACGCATCAGTTTTAATACAAAAGGAGAGAGGAGCTTCCAGACGAATGCTTCAGTCCAGATAAATTCTGTTTAAGAAATTTAAAAAGATGAACCGTCCTTATTCGCTATGCTTTATTATGTTATGCGCTAAATTTGAAGCCTGAGTTCTGTTTTGAATTGAAGAAAATGATAAAAAATTTAGATGAATTTTTAATGCATTCATCAGATTTTTTTATTCATATTGAATGATTCGAAATATTTTCTTTGATGCTTCAATAATGTATACCAAACTCTATGTCATTACTGTGAGAGTAAAGATTAGTTCAAAGAATTTTCAATCTTTTTGCTTTGCTGGTGATAGAATAAACCAACATTCTTATAGGATGTACAGCCAAAGCAACAAAATTGATTTTGTAGGTTGTCAAGCAACCATAACAACCTATTGAATAAAACAAATATTCTTATGGATATTAATACTGAAATATGTTGGTTAAAATTCTATAATGATACATGCATAATGCGACACTCAAGGTCGCTTGAGTCAAATAAGGAAAATATGACGCCATTTACATGTCCGTAGTACCTAGATCTTGTGAAACAAAAACACTAATGAAAACATATTAAAAAAGTAAATTTTCTTTCCTTAAAACCTTTTCGTGTATTTTAAAACCGAAAAGTATAATTAGCTGTCAAGGCAGTTCATAATTATTTATACGTTTACTTTTAGCAACCAGAGCTGTAACATTCATTTTACAAATTTGACATTAATCAAGTGATTTTTACATTTGAAAAATTATCATAAATAGAACATTCAAAGCGTCATTTTTCTGTTCTTCGTCTGATTTTTATGACAAAATATTTTTCTACTTCAGTATTAGTTACGCATATTTCTGCCTTACAATAATTGCTGAATTTGGTAATGAAATTTGAGCAGTAAAGAAGTTACCACCAATAAGTTACACTGCGCAGAATGAAAAATGCTTCAGACACTTTTCCTCCTGATTCGTATGTAAAATGATCTCTACTGAATCCATGCTTAGCCTCCGTTATCCCCTATCATTCAACACTTTTTTAGAGATAGCTCTCCCTTTTTCTTCAGTTTTCATCTGCTTCACAGCTATTATTTTGATTTGGAAGGAAAGAGAGCATAATATTAACCATTTAACGTTCTGCAGATCTAGGGAGATGAAAATTTTTGTATCACGGAGGAAGACTCAAGGGGTAGCCCCCCGCCCCCCTAAATTATTTACAAAATCATTAAAAAATATATTCTTTTCTGTGAAGATTTTTTCACATTTTTTTTATTTAAGCAATAAATGAACTGCTTATTTACCACATCTGAGCGTTTTTGATGTTCCTATGATTTTTGAACCCGGGGCCTCGGCAGCACCACCGTCTACTGACCCCTGCATGTGCTGCCCCTCTAGTCTTGGGCATTCACCCGCTGGACTCTTCACCGGAATCCCATCCCCCAGGACTTTGGAGTCCATGACCTGCACACACGCACGCCTAAACATACACATACACACACGCCTTTAATGTTACGATGTTACCCCAGGATCCCTGGCTCCAACAACTTCATGCACACATACACAAACATACAGCTACATACTCACGCCTACACACATACGCACGTGCGCACACGCCACCGCCTAGAAAGAGGCACATGCTCGAGGCCTCTGGACCGGAGGACATGGACGCCAGCACCCAGAAGGAGAGAGATGATCACGGAAGTTTGTCATGTGCTTGATGCTGTTTTGGTCTAAAGAGGATTATGCAAAATCGAGAGTGTTGGGCATAAATAAAGTCGGTTTCGAGAGACAGGAGCTGTTTGTAGAAACAGTAAACCCCACGAGTAGGATCCTAACGCAACTCGTGATTGCAAAAAAACATAATTTAAATTCTAGATGTCACAATTTAAATTATTATTATTACTATTATTATCATAATTACTTTTATTTATCTATTTATTTATTTTTATTTACTGGCATATTTATTTATATTTGGCGGAATAAAAATTAGCTTTTTAAATGTTAACTAGCTGCGTCGCCCGGCTTTGCACGGTCTACTTCGAAAATAAAAGTTATGTCAAGTGACGCCTGTTCAACCCTCAGGATTGGACAAAAAGAAAAGAAAAAAAAATCAGTGAAATTTTGCAGCAGATTGCGGAAAATCCCCAAAAAGTAAACATTTTAAATCCCCTGATTACAGGAAAAGCCTCAAAACAAAAACAAGAATTTTACCTGTTCATATTCGAGAAAAAAAATGGCAACAGATCTTTCATCTCAATGATTTTCTTCACGCTGTAAATTTTAATAAAAGCGTTGTTGCCTAAAGTTGAGATGAAGCACTGAATAATAATTTGAATGGAGGAAAGCCTTCGAAAAATATGGATTTTATTTTGAAATCTAAGAGTCATAATTAATAATTTTTAATTGATATCTCCGCTAATTATTATCGGAGGATTATGTTAAATAGCCAAACATGAAGACGGGAGGATTACGAATCCATCGATACCTGGTTCGATGGTCAGTTCACTGTCGTTCGGGAGAAGAAGCTTGGACATAGATAGATAGATAGATACTCAGATTTTATATGTATAAGATGCTAAAACTTGATCAATTTGGAAGTTATTTCATTACTGTTTAAGGGAAATGTGTCAATGGGGTCTCCCTCTTTTGTTTTCGACTTTACTTTACATTCATTTCGAAAAATCTTTTACCTTCGCATACGACAACAAAAAGTTTACGAAATGAAAGGAAGCAAAATATTATTTCCTATCATTAGTTTCAACGAGAAAATGAAGATTTACAAACAGTTTCAAAAAACGCATCAGAAAAAGTAAAACGCAAAGCAACAAACAATCTACAAAATCGTAAGCTACGGTATGTATTACAGGAGATTTTTTTTTACAGGAACCGTAAATATAACTGGCTGAAGGATAGGGACTACTCCCAACCCGTGGCTGGTCCCTTAATCCAGAAAATTCAAGGCGTCTTTCTGGGAGAATCTTTGTCAAGCACATGGTCTACTGATTCTTGTATCCAATGATAAGATTGGACCTTGGTGCTTTGCATTTCGAAATTTTAAAATTTTCTTATCTTCAAACATTTTTTTACAAACAATAAGTACGCTAGGTGTTAAAAAAAGGTGCTCTTTTTTAAACCAACCTATCCTAAAAAAGATGGCTGTTATCTCATATGCCCTAAAGGCAAGACTTACTAAAAACGTGCTTCTTAATTATCTTAAGATTCCCTCTTTTTAGATAGCAATATGAAAGCAGTTTAAGCTAGTAATGAGAACCTGGGGAAAAAAAATTATAAATATTTCAGATGCCTCTTAAAAGTTTTGCAGCTCGGGCTCCGGTATCAGAATGGTATAAGTTACAACAGCAGCACTTGAAAGAATGGATAAAACTGGTCTCTGATATATTATGTCAGTTGGCACTGTCTTCAGCTCAGGTCACCAGTTTTCGCCAGCTCAAACCCTCACTTAGAAAGGGGTGCCCAAATTCATATCTTGCCGATCCTTACGCCTTTTCCTCTATAATTTATTGATAAATTTACGCCAATTTTCCTTCATGTAGGGAAGACCGGGGCACGTTTACGCATGGGGTACATTTATGCAGTGCCCTTTTTTCAAAACAAATAATAACTGGAGAGCCAACAGTCATAACAGATTGATGCTGCTTTCTAGCATATATTCTCACAAGTTTTTGAGCATCAGTCGAGCTTCGGTCTAGCATGCAGAAATAACAATCTGTTTTCTGCCGTTGAGTAAGTTTTCTGTTGAACGTTTTGAAGCTTATTGTGAATAAATAACACTTAGTAATAAAAGAAAAAATACATAAAAATTAGCGGAATTTTATTTTATTTTATTTTATTTTATTTATTTATTTATTTATTTATTTTTTTTTTTTTTTTGAGAATTGAACTTGTATGAACTGAAATGTTATTAATTTTTTTTTCACGTTAAAAATAAATCCAAACTTGGCAACGGGGCAAGTTTACGCGTTGACGTCGGAGCACCTTTGTACACATTCTTCCGGTGTCTTCCTTCTAAATGTGCTCTGACGTTTTTTTCATTCTGAAGTGTTTCAAACCTTTTTAGTATTTTCTGGCTATTCAGTTTTTAAAATCACCATTTATTATTTTTAATTGAGCTACAAATTCATCTTATAGATTACGATCATGTAGTGCTGCCTTCATACCCATTCACAGTTTTTGCTTTATACACTATTCAGTCATGGAGTGATATTCACTCCATGCAGTGAATATCACGCAATCTGTAATACATTTGCTTTATTTTAACGATGGTAAGACATTATGTTCAAAACACTAACAGAACCACGTAAGGTGTCAAAATAAATATTCGTAACGTGCCCCGTGTCCGGGGTAAGTTTAAGCAACCGATTTGGGCTTAAAAATATTTTTTTCAACGGTTGAAAACACAGACTGAGCAATAGCTGAATATACCAATTTTGACTCCATTAACTGCTTCATAAAATCGCCATGTCTAAAATTTCCTAAATTAAAGCATAAAAATTAGAAAATTCATTGAAAAAAAATCCGCGTAAACGTGCCTCGTTCTACCCTACTATCTTTGGGTATCAAAAGTTATTATCTTTCTATTTCTTATTTTTATGGACTTATTTTACTTTCTATAGAGTTACTTTTCTTTCTATTGTCTATTATTATTGTAATTGTTAAGTAACTTGAGTTTAACTTGCTATTATTCAACTTCTTTCAGACGTTCAAAACACTTTCAGAAAGAAAAAATGATTCATCAACTTCTACTAACTTGTAAGTAAATTTAAGTTTATTTTAAATTTCTGGATCTGTATGAAAATGTTTTAAATAGTTGTTTTGTTGTTTCACGCATTAACTATAATCTGTAATTACTGGAGACTAATTCCCAAGTTTCGGAATAAATCCCAAAAAAAAAATCCCTTTGAGAAAAAATCCCAAGTTTTTGCTGTAAATTTTACAAACTTATGCTTCTAACTATTGCTGTGAATATCATTCCATATTGCTGTAAATTTCACAAGGTGCTGTTTTGAACCAAAAAATAAAATAAATAAATAAATAAGTAAACGTACTGGGTACTACCGCTTCACCTCCATTACATATGACGTAAATTTTGTTCGTAAAAACTTACACGAAAGAATTTCCTGTGAAGGAAAATAGTGAGCTTCGTCGATCTGAACACTCCCTAATGGGAACACCCCGATATTCTGAACATGTTGATATCCCGACGAAACTCCGTAGACAACATAGGCTGACCTCTCTGTACTCTGAACACCCTATAATATGAACACTCTAGTATTATGAGTGCTATTTTCATTCCCCTTCAATAATTATTGAAGAATGTACTGAACATGTTCACAATCAGTACTTGGGAATTCCTATAAACCAAATTGGAAAACCTGAAACACTTTCACAATTTTATCACAATGATTGAAGAGTGTTAAGAAGACGAAGAGATAAAACAAATAAAAATTATTTTTGCGAATATTGCTACAATGCATAAAATCATTCAGCATGAGAAATATGCGCCTGAAGTTTCTGCCACTGAATTGTCAGCTTCAAGAATACAACCATTGTATCAAGAAGTATTCAAGACCTTTAAAATACCATTACTTACAAACAATATGCGGCTGATAATGAACTGAAAACATTTTCACTTCAACCATTGGTTGATAACTCGTACCTTCCACGAGAATTCACAATGCAAAAGCAAATTAACGCTTTTTTGCAGGTGTTGTATCGATATAACTGTATTGTAATATATTAAAGTTGCGCAAAACTTTTTAAATTAAGAAAGAAAGAAAGAAATGCACTGGTATAGCTCACTTGGCAAAGTTTTGAACATAGTTCGTTAACACAACAGAATACATATGCATGCATTTTCAGTCTCCCTATATAATGAACACTCCCATAATCTGAACACTTTTGCTCGGTCCCATGACTATTCAAAACAGAGAGAGTTCACTGCATGTAGAGGAGACCGGGGTTAGTTGTGCCAGGAGCAAGTTGTGCCATCAAGCCTGCTGACTAAGCCAATAGGTTTCAAGAGCTGTCGCTTCATCTGAGTGAGCAGGTTGATGGTCTCAGTATCTTGTGTAAGTTTCTAAGTATAGCTTTTGACTGTTTTCAAGATGAAAATATTTACCGTGTTTTCTACAGCAAAAGTAGATTTTGTGACCTGCGTTGGAATTGTCATTGTCACTAAGGATACTGAGGCGTGAAAACTTTCCTAACATTACTGAAATATATGTTTCTTGCTGTTTTTCTATGTATTTCATTTGTTGATTATGATACTATTTCGGAAACTATTGAGAAAAGTTAAAAATGGCGTAACACGGGGCTAGTAGTGACAAAGTCAAGGAGACACATTGTGACAGCGTCACTACTTGCCCTGATCCGTTATCTGACAGAGATGTCAACGTTGATGACCAAAAATGATGGTGAAAATATTAAATACGAAGCTGTCATCAAACCCAGCACTTCAGCAATAAATTTAGTCAATGCTGGTAAGAATGCAGAGCAGTCTTCAGAAGTGAGAAATATCATTAAATTCAATGAGTCTATGACAGTTGACATTACAGCGGTACGTTTTATGGAAAGCAACCGCCACCTAAAGCTGGAAATCGAAATTGCAAGCACTCCGTTCGTAAATGTTTTAAAACCTGTCATTCTAACAATCGCACCTAAAGAGAAAGTTCGAGCAGAACAAAGAACAAGAGAACGCAAGAAACAAATTGGAGAAGAAAAAGCAAAATTTAAACTGTACGAAAATGTCAGAAAAAGCTCAAAAACTTACACGAACGGAATTTTAAGAAATGAAGAAAAAGATTCGGATAGCTCTGAATATGAAAATAAATTGATTATGTCTAGTTTACTTGGAACAGTTAAAGTTTTTAGACCCATAGAAGACTGGGTACAATGCATGACACTTAAAAACTGGTCTCGTGTCCAATGTAAAAAAAAATACTTATTTTATTTGCATTAACAGGACATCGGATTTTGAAACAAGCGATGATAATGAGCGATTACAAAAATAGGTAGGCCTGTAGGATACGAACCAACTAATTGTACCGAGACAAAGACTAATATGGCTAAAGATTATTGTTGGTTTACGTTTTATCTTTCCTAATTAACAGAGTTTTAATGTGTCTTTAAAATAGTTCACAAAGGTTAATAATTCAACTATTTTATTTTCATTTTTTTAAAGTATTATTAAAAACATGAAGGTATTATTTTCTGTGTTATTTTTTTCATTCTTAAAATATCCCATTTAATTTCATTCCTTACTTAATTTGTACATGTTGCAACGTATTTGTACTCGTTTTTTGTGTGTCACAATGTGCCTCAAGCATGTCACTACTAGCCCCGCTACGGGGCAAGTGGAGACAAACTTAGAGGCTACGAAAATTCTATTTTATGTCATTAAAAACGTTTAAAATGTTGGTAATTGTTTTTTAAATATATTGATCAAGTTTTACTCTAGTGATATGATGCATTAAATATTTCACATCAGTTCAAATCTCACAGTAATATCAAAAATGAGAAAAAAAAATATCAAAAATGACACCGGTCTCCCTAGAGATCCTAAAAACGGAGAAATTGGACAACGGCGAGCCGCTGTCCGCCATGTTTAGTACAAGTTTTGTTAGCTCGAAATGCTGCGCTGTGTGATTTTCTAGATTTCCCACGGAATATAGGACATGAAATCTTTGAAGAATAGACTAGTTTTTCTTCTCCTTGTATTTTCTTCAAACGGAGTGAGCCCCAAGTCTGGAAATCCGGTGCCAATCGTTTCGTATCGTCATAGCGCTTACAAAGAAAAAAAATTTTCTCAAAAATTTTTTCATAAAGATAGAAAACAAATATATTTGTGATCTGAACATTTCATTTCATAATATCATAACTAGCTTCTAATTTTTTCCATACAATGTACAGTGATATTTGGGGCAGAAGATGCATTATGGTCTACAGGGAGTGAGCATTTTGGACATAAGATGGCCGCCGCTCTGAAGTTGTCCAATCTCTCTGTATTTAGGATCTCTAGGTCTCCCCTACTTCCGATAGGCTGTGGTGGCTTGATCGGTAAGGCATCGGACTCGTGACCGGAGGGTTTCCGGGTTCGAACCTGGTCGGTCGAAGTTCCACCGTCTTTGGGTGATGTTAAATCTGCTCGTGATCACAAAGTTTTCCAAGTGAAACGATACCTGTGTGGGTATTAGACCAGGGATTGTTCGGTTTTTGGTCAGGATCAAAAAATCAGAGCTGTCTTCAGGGTCCCATTCAACTGGTTAAACCACAAATAGTAGTAAGTAGAGGGGACCCTAGAGTGAAAAGTGTATGCACATTCCGAGAGAGGGTGAGAGTCAAACCCATCATCTCATACCACTTGGCATACCACCGAAAGGCCTCTATAGCACAGATGACGCCATTAGTATTTACTCATGCTAGTACGATTTTGCAGCACGAAATGCTCACAGATATGTTTACTGTTGCGGTGATTGAAAAAATACAGCAAAATTCACTGCGAAAAATACAGAATTTAAAAAAAAACTAATTAGTTAATTTTAAATAGTTTTACACAACTTACTTAAGCTGTAAAAAAATTTCGAAACGATTTTACGTCTTTTCAATCTGCCTTTGCCCCTCATTTTATGTTTTTTTTCCGCCACGTCCCAATTTTTACGTACAATAACAGTGCTAATTTAACCCAGATTGTAAGTTCGATATTTATGGAATTTCTGGCGGTTTACGTTTTTCCTGGAAAATAAAAAAAGGAAAAAATGTTCTAAATTAAGCAATATTTTTCCTTTTGTGCTTTTTCAAGGCTAATCAAAGTTGCTGAAAGTTAGTTATGAAAATAGAAATGGATTCCACAGACTCCTGTAAAGTATTTTAATTCTGTAAGATGCTGTAGTCACTTCGAACTCAATGACTAAAAAACAATACAATATTACAGACTATTTTTAACCTAAACGTAAGGATTGCAACTGAATGTGTTAAAATGATCTTAAAATTATATGTATAATAATGTTCCTTTTTTTACTAATAATAAAACTGGAAGTCTGTATGTCTGGGTATCTGGATCTCTGGATGTCTGTTACGCGCATAGCACCTAGATCGTTCTTGCCAATTTTCATGAAAATTGGCACAAAATTAGTTCGTAGCATAGGGGTGTGGCGGATTGAAGTGATTTTTCGAAAGTTACATTTAGTTCTTTTTCTATTCCAATATTAAGAACATTTTACCTAGCAATTTATCATAATATGAACAGGTAAATTACCACAACGTGGGCGAGCAAATTACCATAACGTGGACTAGCGAATTGCCATAACATGGGCAAGCAAATTAAGACAGCAAATTGACGAGAAATTAATCATCCATCATTTGTAAATATACTGGCGAACCAAATAAGCTACTGATTTTCTACTACGGGCAAAGCAGCGCCGGTACCGCTGGTATAAAATAAAAATATTACATACCTTTAGAAAGAATCATCTTTACTTTCTTTAGTTTTTTCTTAAATATTTTCTTTTAATGTATTTCCCGTATTTTACGTTTTTCAAATCCAGTCCCCTGAGAAAAGTATAACGGAGTTTCACTGTATTAGATTTAGATTAATATCGTCTTTCATTGTATAATATCCGTTATGCTTTGACGTAGGTTTACTTTTGGTATCTCCATCATGGTGCGGCCTGACTCCTCCAGAGTTTTACCACTCTCGTCGAAAACTCGTGCTTCCAGAATGATGAAGAAACAGGGGCTTTGAAGATCAATGGCCAGAAATATCCCCTTGCCAGTACGCTGGAGAATTTTATTGCCTTGGCGGAAAAGTTTGAGATGGAAAACGAAGGAATTGGGTTGAAAAATGAACTATTTTATTTCATTAGGAGGTAATTAATGCATTTTACACTGAATATAGACATTCGTATATTTTTATTTAAACTTTTAACATTTTATTTAGATTTTTTCCGTCGTTGTATGTTACTAACTTTCAAATATTATGATATTTCTAATGATACATCTGCACCAGGGGTGCCCACAGAGGGGGATTATGGCTCAAGTTGCGCCATCAAATTTTTTTTGGTGGGGGGGGGGGGATTTTTTATTTTTTTTTTAATTTTTCTATTTAAGTTTATTTATTGATTTATTTTTGATTCAAGTTATTTATTTTATTTTATTTTATTCAGTTTATATTTCATTTCATTTATTTATTTAGTTTGTATGTGTGTGTGTGTTTGTCATTGGCGTATCACAGAACTTTTCTAATAAAATAATGATGGTAATAATGATTAAAAATAAATAAATAAATAAATGTTTAAAAAATAAATTAACATATTTAAAAAAAATAAAAAATAAAAAAGGGGGGAAAGAGGGTTGAGAAAAATTTGGGGAGGGGGGAATTTTGCGTCATTGAACTTGGGGGGGGGGGGAATGGGCACCTCTGATCTTTCAGACGAAGATCCCGGTCAAACACTCCAGATGACTCGAATAAACCTGAAATCTTAAGCTTTCTCCAATAGACGGGGAACCCAAAGTGCTTTTGGAGATTTACTCTAGCGTGTCAGATGAACATAGGGGGGATACCTCGATCAAATTTAAGCTTTTTATGTTGGGGGTTGAGTCCAGGACAGCCCGTCTGATTAGTGAAAAAAAAAAATTCATCGTTAGAAATACTGAAGCGCGTGATATTAAAATAAGGTGGGTTAATTACTCGTTCAAAAGTGTACATTTAAAAAATCCGACGATTTGAGCGTAACGTATGAGATTTCCTCTTGACGATTTTAATCGCAATTCAAGCTGAATGAATGAGAAATAAGTCGAATTCAAAGGTTAAACATATTTACACGCATCAAATCAAAAGTTATCCCATAATGATTGACACTATTGAGAAGAAACTGATAGTTGAGTACATCTGATCTATGATTGGCACCTCTAATTCGTTGAAGGCAGCAAAAGTGTTGTAGCTTCAGATTTAGCGAAAAGCTTCATAAGCTACTTCTTCTTGTGGCGAAACTTCATGATGGCTAATGATATAAGGATTTCATGCATCTTCTTCACAAATGAGTCTTGCGGCTAAGACTCATTTGATTCTTCTTAAACCAGTGATACCCAATCTTTTTCTACTAGTTGACCGCGCCTTATGCTAAGATCAATTTCGTGGGCCTGAACATATAAAAAATTAAAATATATTTAACTCTTTTATGGGAAAAATCGAAAAAGAAGAAAAAAAATACAAATCAAGGATTGTTATCAATACTGTACACGCATATTTTACTGAAACGAAATTTCCAACTGTTTTTTAGAATTTAATTTTTGGATTATTTGCCGTATAATTTGCATAAATCATTCGTAATACCAAATGAAGATGATTGGTTGTTTTGGAGGCTATAAAATATCCTTTTTTTTTATTTGTAACATTGAAAATATCAAAGAGCTACATGGATCAGCTTCGCGGATCAGCTTGCGCGCCGTCGGTCCGGCATTACTGTCTTAAACAATCAATCAGGAAACAGTTTTGGGCTTACCTAATTCTTTCGACTTGTTTCATATTGTTCTACCACCAAAAATCATCAATTATCGTAATGTCACATGAAAGTAAACAATAGAATATATTGTAAAACTATTTGCACTTTGTGACTCTTTTTTACTTCCTTTTCCAAAAAAGGAAGTATTGTATTTTTTTTCGACTTTTCTCGTGACGTCCTTATGTACGTAATACGTATGTATGTGCGTATGTGTGGATGTGCGTATGTGCGGAAGTGCGTATGTGCGGATGTATGTCGCATAACTCAAGAACGGTATGTCCTAGAAAGTTGAAATTTGGTACGTAGACTGCTGGTGGGGCCTAATTGTGCACCTCCATTTTTGGTTGCATTCGGGTGTTTCTAAAGGCGTCTTTTGCCCCTTTTTTGGGGGAAATCATTGTTAATCTCGATGTATACTCAAGTGGTGTTATAATTTGGCGGACACGTGGCGATATATTGCCAGTCTTTTGGTCGCCAAAATTTGCCGAATTTTTTTTTTAATCTGGTTTCAATTTGGTTACTGGTGGTGATATTTAGAGAGCAATCTATTGAATCACATTAAAATCGCCAATAATGGGAAAATGACATTATCATTGGAGTAAAAGGAAGTCATGTGATGCACACATCAGCTCGTTTAATTTAAGTGTTCTAATTTTGTTCTTTATTTAGATTCATTTTTGACAATATCCAGTTTGGGAAGTTTGGCATTACGACATGGAAGCCGCTAAATACAGATTATAGTAACGTAGATGATCTTTGGGAGCCAGACGAAGACTTTCGGAAGCAAACTCCACAAGTGAGAGATCCTTTCACCGAAGACGAGAAATGCAGTCTTTTCTTCATGCTGTCTCATTCTGTAATCGAAGCAGCTAAATCTGTCGCTCAGCCATCGTACGGTCAAAGATCTGCCTCCAATCTCATGAAAATACAGCGATCCTACACAAATGCGACGTAAGTTTCTTTCCAACTGCACTGTTAAAACCATTGAGAAGGAATACTAATGGAGGGAGCCATAGCAAATGTCTCAGTGAAATAAGCTTGGAACCCAATGTTTCCCAGGTCAGGTGACTTGTTTGACTGGGAAGTTGTCGCGTTTTGGCACGCAATCGCTCTTTTGACATTAAATATTTTTTCAAACGACGCGACGGCGCTTATTATGAAGTCGGGGCTACAAATCAGAGCAACTCCGGCTCCAACTCTTTTACCGCATAATAATAAATAAATAAATAAATAACGGATACAAATACAGGCCTATCATTCAAACTCCTTCTCCCCACTTCTTTCCGGATTTTAAAATATAATGTAATTGCATTTTCCACGTATTTTGATGTTTATTCCGTGAAATGACGGGCATGTACAAATAGTTTAACGTGTTCTGTTATTGACTGAATATTTATGGATTCATATGTATTGTAATCAATGTTTTGAAATGATTTCATACGCAGGCATACTAGTATTTAAATTGAAGCATAAAAGTAGCAAATCTTTATTCTTGCGCATCTGCTGTTCACAAGAGCTTGGCGAGAAGATACTCGCCAACAAAGCAAATGTGCACAAAATGCTTAAGAGCCGTTAAAATAATTACTAGTTAAGTAAAAAGTGGTTTTATGGAACTAAAATGTTATTTGCACTCAAGATATACAATATTTTATAACTTTTATAGGTAAAATAAGTACAAAAATTTAAAAATTATAGGCAACTGTGGAATATGTACTCGTTGAATGCATATAAATGTTATTTTTTCTTTATTTAGAAGTAAAAAACACTCGTACATGCTAGGGAAATAGACAACAAAACTGGATTAAAATTTAACATTTGTTGGACAAATCTTCAAAACCTTGCATAAGTACAGGCATTTAATTATGGTGTAACATTTAGGGCTTTCCAACAGGCTTAATGTTTTTAAAGTTTAGGCAGGATCCGCTGTAGGAAGCAGTAAAAAGGTGCTATTTTTCTCTCCTAGGGTTCCATCGTACACCCACGGTGCACGTTGGGTTAAGGGTGCCAGTTTTTCACCCAAGCTAAGGGTGAAATTTTGGCTCCCTATTGGCTGCCGCTGGTGCTACAAACGTTTCACCCCTGCAAGATGCCAAACGCAACCTGTAGTTCTCACAGTGTGTCATAAATTTACACCAAAGCAATCTTTCGTATTCATTGCAATAATTTAAATACTGTCAAACTCGTTTATAATGACCACGATATTTGCTCGTTATAAACGAGTACTCGTAAAAAATGGGTTTGTGAAAAAAATCAGTTATTTTTCTATTTTTTTGTACAGTATCAAAGAAGTTGGTTATTTGCTTTGAACTATCTTATTGTCTCTTTTTTTGTTGTTTTCGAGGAACGCGTTGCCTGAAAAACATCGTAATTTGCATCCGTGGCTTCAAAATAGTTTGAAGTTTTTCTGCACTTCAAAAGTCGTGTTTAGTATTTCGAGAGCTGTTGTTCTAAGGATTTGTCTTTTTTACAACTTTCGGCTAGTCAAAATGCTTATGGAGTTTTTCAAAAATTGGATAATCTTTTGTGTCAAAATCAGCAGAACTTTTACGAAATGCCGAAACATTGCTCGCTTTAAACGGGGTTCACTCGTTAAAAGCGAGTTGTGTTCCCAAAGACTTAACATCGTACTAACCAAATCTGTCTTATTTCTTAGCTAAATCCGAGTTCTCGTTAAATCAGGGGTCCTTATAAGCGAGTTTGACTGTACTATCGCAATTACTTGCATTTGCAAATTTCATAAGTTCATCAAAGCCCGGATGCATTAGAAAGCGGTTAGACTCTGTTTATAAAGTAGGACAGATCAATATTTTACCGAAAATAAAAGATTTTTTTAATTTACTTTAACTCTTTTATGAGCACAATATTTTGAAAATTATATTTTAATTAATTGAACATATAAATATTTTAATTAAGGCAGTGCAAAGCAAAGTGAAGTATTTGGTTTTGAGTAAAAACTTATGAAACTTCGCTTTGTCACTTTCGCATAGTTCAAATACACATTCTTAGTCACGTTCGCGTAGTCACCTGCTTGGGTGACGATTGCCATTTCTTAGACCAAGAGAGATAAGAGTCCTACCATTTGTAGTACTAGAAGTCTTCATTTTTAAATTTTGAAAACTTACTCTTTTGCTTCTATGTGCTTCCTAATGGTAAATTTTCATAATATATCCTCTCTTTTTTTTACA
The DNA here is from genome assembly GCF_026930045.1 of Uloborus diversus. Classification (NCBI taxonomy): domain Eukaryota; kingdom Metazoa; phylum Arthropoda; class Arachnida; order Araneae; family Uloboridae; genus Uloborus; species Uloborus diversus. Next base: position 157,092,870 of record NC_072731.1, on the reverse strand, counting down.
CTTTTTTTGTGCTTTTGCATTGAAGAATTTAAAAAAAAAACTGTAGAAGAACGCTGCAATTTTTTATAAAGTCTTTCCATGTGAAGTGACCTGATGGTCGCCACCAGACCAACTACGACTTGATGAAATTTTATAGAGGTGCCGAGATGCCTTTGAAACTGACCTATGCATGTTCCAAGATCTAAATTCTGAGGATCTAGGATCTCCCAAACAAAAGTGCTCCAAAATTGCGGATCAGCTTTGTGAAACGAATTGCTATGTTTAAGCTTAAGTTGCAGCAAATGTTATCACATTGGAATATTAAGTAAACAGAAAAATATTTTGTTAATGAATCAGACAGATAACACAGGCAAAACAAAATATTTTCCAGTATCTATTTCATTTAGTTTGCAAAACTAACTTTTTAGAAGAAGAATAAAAAAGAATTTTAAACTAGTAACAGTCCTAAATCACAATTAACAGCTTTCCATGGCAATCGTAATCCCTTATATATTGTGGAATGAGCCTTTCTCGTGAAACCATACCGTATTTTAAACTCATTTTCATATCCTTATTTGAAAGAACACAATCAAAAAAAAAAATCTATTTTGATAGGACAAAATATGTTCTTCTAATGGTGCTAACAAGGAGAAGATTCAAGGTGACAAACTTGAGCTGCAGCTAATTAAAAATGGACTATTTTTTCACAAGAAGTAATTTGATAGCCAATTTGGATGACAACACCTTTTACAAAATCAATATTTACCCTCTGCAACTGTAACACGTTTAAAACAAGTATTTAAGTATTTTGATAGTAAAATTGCGAACTACGAGCTTTTGAATTTGTTTGGTTCCGAATTTAGATATAGAATAGAGACATTAGAATAGAGATATTTTTTTTCTGCAATTGTAGCCTAAACATGGCAACTCGTCTTTCAGAGCTGGTTTGCTTTTTTGGAGCATTTTTGGGGGATATCCCAGATAATCAGTACTTGGATCTTGAAAACTTGCATAGATTAACTTCAAAGGCATCTCTGCAGCTCGTCCAATTCGGAGATGATCGTGTTAAGAAGATTTAAAAAATTAGGTCAGTTGACGTGAAATACCTCAATAGGTAGGTCATTAATTTAGTAACAAGTTTTCTTCTCATTTAATTTAGATGAATCAAAAAAACCCGTTTGGCATCGGTCATACATTTTTTTTTTGGATTTCAATGTGGCAGCAAATGGGGCAGCTTAATAAAATGCATTCTTAAGTTCAATGATGAATTCGTACTGTTTACTGTTGTCCATTTTCCACGAGAAGGCACTTGAGTCTTCCTTCGTCACGTGATATCCGATGATTCTATTTCGCTGTAGTCGGCAGAAGGTATTATCGGATCATAGTATTTTGTTGTAAAAGCAGCAATCTTTAAAATGTAAGAATAACTAAAATGTCAACAGACAAGTGAAGCAAATGATGTAAAGGACACTAAGATATTTTTGCACGTTAAAATGCACGTCCAAGTTAAGGCTGTCTGGTTGTCTCATTTAGAAACGCGAGGATTGCTTACTGATCACCTCCGTGTAAAATGGAACTCTGCGTTCGAGGAGGCGGGGCGAAGTGCCTTCTCGTAAAACACGAACAATATTTTTCTTCATCGTATACCCATCGAATGACCATTGCCCAGATTTTTTCTACAAGTTTAAATTAGGGATTTTGCCTGGCCGTAACAAAACTCGAACACCTGAAACAAATCCACATTTTCACAACATTTGCAATGTAAATGAACCGTCTTGTTGCAATATAGAAACTTTTCCAACTAAGTATGAAGAATAAGAAAGAAGTTCAAATTCTTTAGCGTTTGCGGGTTTTTTTACCACTGAATAGCACTAATTCTTCCTCCAATGTTAATTGCTAACCACGCCATCAACCTTTTTCCTGCTATTTAGCAAGTAAGTTTATTCTTCATTTCTAAGGTTATACCAGTAGCACAGGCAAAGGTCTGTGGTACTGTTGGCTACTATTAAAAGCGTCTCAAATTTCTTTCCTGTTTTATGTTCAACCCAAAAATTGTCACAAATATCATATACAAGTGGTACCCGCACGGCTTTGCCCGTAGTAGAAAATTAAAAAGTCATTTGATTCGCTTGTATATTTACAAATAATGGATGATGAATTTCTCGCCAATGTACTTTGCTCGTCCACGTTATGGTAATTTGCTCGTCCACGTTATCATAATTTACTCGATAAAATGTTCTTGAAATTGGAATAGAAAAAGAATGAAGTCGAATTTTCGAAAAATCGCTTCCGGGTGCTCACCCCTATGCTACAAACTCATTTTGTGAGAAATTTCATGAAAATCGGTTTGGGCGCTGGGCACGTAACAGATAGAGATCCAGAGACACAAAATTTTAGCTTTATTATTAATAAAGAATACTTCACACACACACGCATCATCATCATATAAATAATAGCCGATAATCGAGTAACCCGCGTGTTTCAACAATGAAACGCTACGGCATGACGGCATGATAATTTGATAAAATATGTTTTGGTAATGTTTGACGTGCTTGGAAGGACTTTATTGTGACAAGTCTGAACTCGATCCGGTAACTTCGCTGTTTTACTGGTAAGACTGTTTTCATTTCATGGGAATGAAGAAACGTTAGAATGGTCAACAATGCAGGCTACCTACTGGAGCTAAGGGTTAATCCACTGGAGTTAGGGTTAATATTTCAACTATCAAAGTATCATCATACAGACAATGACTTCGTTCAAATGTAGAAGCAATTTTCACCCAACATACCTTTTATATATATATATATATATATATAGTTCTTTGCAATTATTTTAGAAATTTATGTTCAAACGCCTTTCTTTTCTTTATCAGGTTTGATAACATACCCAGGACTACAACCAACATAGATGAGTTATATCCTCAGGAACAAGGTGTAGTTGCCATTTTAGGTTCAGAAACAGCAGTATCATTAGGTCGAGTTATTACTGGAATTTACGTGGGTCTAAACGAAAACCGAAACCGAAGACGAAATTTGGATTCATTTTCTAAGATTCAAAAAAATCCTCCACCGAATGCATTACCAGCAGATCAAATGGTAGATCCATTGTATTCGTTGACAATTGCAGGTGAGAACGAACTATGCTATTGGTTTCATTGTTTTATGTTTCTTACTTATCTGCATGAAATTTAACACCTATAAAAATCTTAATATTTTTACTTCCTTTTACGTAGTAAAAGAAGTATTGCATTCGCGAAACACTTTTTACTCAAATGTCGGCCTAAATTTACAGTTTGTTTATCCCTGAATGAATGTCGAGTTGTTGTTTCGGCCCTACCTAAAAGCGTATGAGCGACCGAAATATCCATTTTGACAAACCGCGAGTTAATAACTGCGAATTTTCTCGTGACGTCTGTATGTGCGTGTGTATGTTCTTCTGTGGGTATCTCGCAAAATTCAAAAACGGTCTGCCGTAAAAAGCTCAAATTTGGTATGTTAGCTTCTAGTGGAGTCTAGTTGTACAACTCTCCTTTTGGTTTCATTCGGATGTTCCAAAAGGGGTCTTTTACACTTTTTTTCCGGCAAAATCAGTGTTAATTGCAATGCAAACTCAAGTGATGTTTTAAATTAGTAAACACTTGGCGATATATTGCCAAGCTTTTGGTCATAAAGATTTGTTGCCAACTTGGCAATATATCACCAAGTTGGCGAAAATAAAAGTATTTTTCGAATTTGGTTTCAATTTGACGCTATTGGTGATATTTATAGAGTTATCCAATGAATCACGTTAAAATTGTCGATATTGAGAAACGTAATCTACATAAAATGCTTTTTTGCATGAGTTCGCGACTAACTAGTTAATATTTGAAATGTTTTTAGATTTCTTAATATAAGTGATGCACTCAAATCAGGTAAGGTTTTTATGATGTTGGTGTTTTTCTGAAAGTAGTGATTAAAAATCATTAAATTGGCGTAAAAGAAAGTCATGTGGTGACATTAGTTCGTTTTTCTAAGAAAAAAGAAGGTGTGATATTTGCTGCCTCTTTCTCTTATGCATTTCAAAGCTATAATATTTGTTTTCATATTGAATTGTTCCTGATAGATTAACACAAACTTTTTGTCGTGGGCTTACTGTAGTTACTGTGAGGGAAAGGAATCTGAATGAGAAGTCAAGATTAATTCCAAAAGATTCGAAATAAAATCTTAATGTTAAAGCTACTTACTGAACAACTTTCAGACACACTGCCTGCTGCAACAATACCAGATACCCGACAACAAAAGATTTTTTCCAAACAATTTCTCCAGTTTCTTTAGCTATCTTAAGGTGAAACTAATGTTGCAAAGAAATTTAACGTTGAAAGTAAAACTGTTAATGTATGCAATTATTTACAGTGCAGCTTCTTGACTAGCAACCAAACTAAAACAGCAAAAATAGCTAATGTTAGTTCTTGTTTGAATTGTTTGTAAATGTATTGTCTTGAATGAAAGATAAAAATACAAAGAAGTCATCCCACTTCTTTGAGTCCCAGCAGGTTGAAGTACTTCCTAAAGACTTGATCTGTCCTAGCTATGGAAGGGTGGAATCTAGTTGCAAACCAACGGCTAAATGAAATTAAGACCCAGAGGCACTCCCAAAAACGATTTTAATCCAGGATGATGGCATTTTTCAATAAATAAACATAGTACAGATTTTTTTTACATAAGTCATACAAAAGACGTTTATGAACCAAGTCATATGTTTTTCAGATCAAGGATTTCGTTTTGCATGTTGAAAATAAGTGAAATGTTATATTGATTAAAGTAACAGTAAGAACAAAATATCAATATAATATGGCATTTTTGACGAGGATACTTCGGTTGTTTTTCAGAAATTCTTACAATAGCTGGGTGGAAATTTGAAGAGAAAGATATGCTAAGTCCCAACGGCAAATGGAAATCAACATCAACCAAACAAGATGACGAAGTTGTTGCTAAAATTTGCCCTATGATTTACAAGCTTGATAGCGCGGATTCAGCTTATACGTATTCTTCTGTCCGCGGTGCTGCAGATGGTAAGTTGTCTTTTTTCTTTTGATCAGCAATACATTTTAACGTCTGTGATGTTTTTCTTTTTTTCATTTAAACTAGCTGCGGCTTTGCACGGTCTACCTCGAAAATAAAGGTTGTGTCAAGTGACGCGTGTTCAACAATCAGGCTAGAACAAAAAAAAAAAAAAAAAACTCTGTAAAATTTTGCTGCAGACTTCAGAAAAATAAAACATTTTTCTGAAACATTTTAAAAAGGAAACATTTTAAATACTCCGATTACAGGAAAAGCCTCAAAACAAAAGCCGGAATTTTATTTGTTCATATTCGAGGGAAAAATGGCAACACATCTCTTATCTCAATGTTTTTCTTCACGCTACAAATTTTAATAAAAATACTAGGGGGCTATCGCCCCCTGCTCGCTATCGCTCGCCAACCCCCGGAACTGCTTACGCAGTTCCCTGTGGATCGCTTCGCGATCCATGCTCGCTTCGCTCGCTCGCTGTATGCCAATACATTAGCCTAGCTAAAATTTTCCGTAAAAATTAAAGTTGGTAATTGCATTTAGGTCACCATCCATTTAACCAATATGAAAATTACGTTCATAATGTTAATTTGTCTGCTTTAGCCAGATTTTCGACAGTTTAACTTTGCTGTATGTAAGATGACTGCCTTGGCAATGTGCACAACTTTACCATTATAGATACAAAAGTGTCTGTCATTGCTTTGGAGAGATTGCACTTCTACCTGTTGGTCCGCGGAAGGTATTTTATTTCCCTTCTACCACCCATTGGAAAACCAATGAAGGCATTCCCCTATCCGCCACCTGGGGACGCGCCCTCTAGGGGTTACAGGCTCCCCCGAGGGATGTATTTACATTATTTACACTCTTATATATTTACATATTTACACTCTTATATATTCTAATCTGAGAAAACTTCCTCATATACACAATTAAAAATGTCCCGTTTGGGAGCCACAACTGACACTGCTTCAAAAGATCTTGTTCTTGATAATGCCACATAGAGCTGGCCATGACTAAAAACAGGCTCAGAGAGCACCAAACATATTTTCTCAAACGTTTGTCCTTCTTGTTGTTATTCTGAATCCTTGCCACGTCACGAACAAAAAATGGTTTAACTAAAAACGCGAAAACTCGCCAAGGCTACTTTGCTTGCACAATACTAAAACTACTATAACCCTAAACAAATTTGGCGAAACCTTTCAGCTGAGAATAAAAGGAATAAAGTAAATTCTTTCTCGGTTATTCATTTTGAACTGAACTGTCGTACTGAAGCAGAGAATAGACGACGCTCAAAGCGCCTACGCGTTCAAAACAACATTGCCGATGAACATGATTGTGGAGCAATGTGTGAAGAATGCGAATTTTGTGGTGCTCTTTATTGGCAGAAAGAGCGTAATACTGCAAATAAATATACTAAATGTTGCCATGACGGAAAGGTGCGGTTACCGGCATTGTGTGACGCACCTGATCTGTTGAAGGAACTGCTGACTGAAAATTCCCCAGCCGCTAAAAATTATCGGCAGCGAATCAGAGAATACAACTCTGGAAATGGCTCGTCTTAAATTGGATTCAAGAACGGTTTCCTGCCTTCTTTGAGCTTTTCTTTGCTGATTAAGGTTGAAATGGGCCACAGCCCGACTCAAACTCATCTCAAAAAAAAAAAAAAGTTCGTTGAGTATTCTGTGATTCAAGATTTCAAAACAACGTAGAAGTTTGTTTACATGATTTATCGGCGAAGTGTTGCCAACAGAGGTTTAGAAATTCACCCCTTCATTTGCCGGCACGTAAGAGAATTATATATATAGATTGTTATTTTGATGAATCCTTCGAAAATTCTAAGTAGCATAACTAATAGTTTTTAATTGATATCTCTGCTAATTTATATTGCAGGATTATGTTAAATAGCCCAACACAAAGACGGGAAAATTACGAATACATCGATACCTGGTTCAATGGTCAGTTTACTGGCGTTCGGGAGAAGTAACTCGGACATAGATTGATAGATAGGTACATACGCTCCGTTTTTAATTATATTAAAAGATGCTCTTTTAAGTGATATTCCATGAGCTTGCTGCGCAACTTGTCTTAGGGCGATTCGGACCTTATTTTACATTTTTCGACTGGATTGAAAAGCTTTGCAGGCCGCATACAGCCCATGTGCCGCAGGTTGAGAGTTGGTGCTCAGTAGCACCTACATAAGTTACATCCTTTTAATTTCACTACATTGACTTAAAATTTAAAAAAATGTATATATTTCGACAGCAAAATTCATCAGTTGTTTTTCTGTTATAGTTCAAGTGTTCGTCTGTTGCGCTTGAAAATTGCTTTTACGCTTTATTTACTACTTGCTGTACTTGCACGGTTATGCTTTGCCAGTAGTTCCCAATCTGAGGGCGATCGCACCCAAAGGGGGATTTGTATCCTCAAGGGGGACGATAAGTTCGTGAGTGGCGATGAGTATTCAAAAGATAAAAATGACTACCGCTGAATGTTCCAAATGATAGGCCTGCATACATGCATATAATTTAATTGGCAAATCTAAGTCATATATTAAAACTCCGTTCCATTTTAAATTTCTTAGAAGAAACTATAGCTGTTATGTATAATGGCCCTTTGTGCAGTAGATCATACAAAAAGTTATCCGGTTCTAATATTGTTACTTGTTTCCATCACAAGTCAAACCTCGCTATCGCGACACCCGGATTTCAGGAAACTCCGGATGTCACGTCACGTTTCGAAAATCCAAAACTTATGGCCTATAATCTTAATGTTAAGTAGCTCCAGATTTCACGACAGTGTTTTACTCTGTAACTCTGGTTACCACGACACTTTTGGGTGCTTAGATAGGACGAAGTTTTTCTCACAACTGAAATATTTTCAGAAAAACAATGAAAATATCTGGGAAACTTTGTTGCAATTTCTGTCAAGCAATTAGATTTGTGAGTTATAATAGCTCTATGCGTGCCACCTCAAGAGCAACGGAGTGAGTACGTAAGTTCTGAAAGCTACAGGTCTTTGACATGAGGGGCGATAGAAAGAAACGCTAAGGAGATGGATTTGAAAACTGGTCTAGGATTAGAAAGACCATAGTGTTGCCCTCAGTTGTAGATGGCCATTGTAAGCTTCTTCCGTGAGAGTAAGCGATAACATTAAGCCCCTATATTGGCAAGTAGAACACAACCTAAAATTATAGAGGTTTGAAAGCAGATCATTAACTGTCAAAATACATCAGACTAGCAAACATACCCAGAGTTGCCTGGGTCAGTAAAAATATTGAGAAACAATATACAATTTTCTTTATTTATTTTTAGCTGTGCCCAGCGGTTTCATCCGCTTTAATGAGACAACAAATGTATTTAAAAAACAATTTTAAGTACACCTCGCTATAATATGGATATGATTTATTTCGTATAAAATTACACACCCTTATTAACCTCAATGTTTTCCGTTAAATGAGAAAATTGAAAAGAAAAAAATTTTTTCAATAAAAAATAATTGAAAACCCTAATTTATATATTAATTAATTTTTAAATGAGCCGAGTAATAAATGCTGACAATTTTCCCGCTCCAACGGGTTTGAACCCGAGACTCTAGGGCTGCTGACCCAGCGCTTTACCGACTTAGCTATTCGGGCAACGAATGTTCGAGCTATTGTTGCAACAAAAAAATGCCTCATGATTATTATTGATTTAATTTCAATTTATTGCTGTTCCACTCCTATCAGTCATAGCGTGATGTTATATAGTTTATAGCCTTCCTCAATAAGTGAACTATTTCACACAAAAAGAATTTTTCTATTCGAACCAGTAGTTCCTGAGATTAACGCGTTCAAATAAACTAACTTTTCAGCTTTATATTACTTCAATTTATTGCTGCTCCACTCCTATCAGTCATAGCGTGATGTTATATAGCTTATAGCCTTCCTCAATAAGTGAACTATTTCACACAAAAAGAATTTTTCTATTCGAACCAGTAGTTCCTGAGATTAACGCGTTCAAATAAACTAACTTTTCAGCTTTATATTACTTCAATTTATTGCTGCTCCACTCCTATCAGTCATAGCGTGATGTTATATAGCTTATAGCCTTCCTCAATAAGTGAACTATTCCACACAAAAAGAATTTTTCAGTACGAACCAGTAGTTCCTGAGATTAACGCGTTCAAGCAAACTAACTCTTCAGCTTTATATTATTTCAATTTATTGCTGCTCCACTCTTATCAGTCATAGCGTGATGTTATATAGCCTATAGCATTCCTCAATAAATGGACTATTCCACACAAAAAGAGTTTTTCAACTGTACTTCCTGAGATTAGCGCGTTCAGACAAACCAACTCTTCATCTTTATATTATTAGCATAGATTGTGACCAAAAGTAAGGAGTTCTTTCAATAATTTAAAAATTAACTTCCTAGAAGGAAGGAGTGTTTAAATTTAAAAAAGTAAGTTAGGAAAGTATTTCAGACGGAAATGAAAACAGTAAGAATAGCCCTATTTCCTCCCTTATGCTTATAGACTTGTCTGCGAGTAAATAAAAACAGCATTAATTGAATCTAATTAACAACATCCATTCATTAGTTAGTTATTAAGTGTATAAATTGTATTGTTAAATTACTGCCTTTTTGCACATCACATTAAATATAACTTAATTATATTTTTGTTAACTATTTTGGTTAAGACGCTTGCTCCGGTTATGAGAGCACTCTGTAAACAGTCCCGAGGGTGACGTGATGATGAGTTTCGAGTGGTATTTGATCTTTAAGAAATTCCTTTTGAATTAATTATTATTGTTTTTTTCCACAGGTCTTATTTTGGGTAAAATCTCGTCAAACTTGGTGAAAGGGAACAGGGACATAAGACTGAGTCAACTTCTTCGAATGTACTACAGCCGAGGAGGAATCGTAGAAAAATCTGAGGATCAAACTGAAATCAGAGCTTCATTCTGTTTGAGAGCAGCCAACATGGAGAAGCTAGAGGAAACACTAAATCAGCAAATTTTGCTTTTCGAATACCTTGTTTCCTCAAACTATGCTCAACTGGACGAAATTCATAGGGATTCCTGGAAATACTATACTGAACTGAAAAATGAGATTTACAGGGCGAGCGAAGGTATTATTTGATTGGTTGTTCTAATTATATCCTTTAACTTAATTAAGTTACTTTACTCTTTTTATATCTCTTGCTTTGTTTTAAGTTGCTTTTTCTTAGTACCAACGTACATGTGTGTCCCAGTTAATTTATAATAAGTTTTATAAATTATTAAGTACAAGTAATTTATAAATTTTATGTGCCATCAGATTCTTAACATTTGCAAAACCCCGATTTTGCGTTGTCAGTTTCATATGTTATCCCGTTTCCGTTGTCATTTTCTGTTCTTCCATGAAAATTGCTATTCATATAATATTAAAATATTCCGCACTATACATTTTTCATGCAACATCAAAATCATATTTTCTCTACAAGATTCAGACATTTTTCCCTGGGTCATTTTCGTGTTAAATTTGTTTTTTGGCTGTTTGAAGCCGCTCTCGTATTTTTTTTTCGGTCAAGTCTACAATCTTAATTTTCAAATCATAAAAAACTCTAAAATAGTTTTGATTTAAAAATGCAAATTAAGAAGCAAATTTGCAAAAAAATTCTCGCACAAGACGTGTTATAAGCGAACCTGTGTATTAAGTGTACTTAACGTAGTTCTGCCTTTGCTATGGCATATTTTCTTTATTTATATATAAGTCAGGGCTAAGGCAGAATACGGTGGTAATAAATTGGGTGGTACATTCTGCTTAATGTCTTATGATAAGTTTAAAATTTAAGTCATGAGTAGAAAAGAGTTTAAAAATATATTCCTAATAGCATTTTCAAATCAGAATTAATTTCAATGTCACATATTCCATTCTAAAAATTCTGTTTTTAAAAAATAATATTTGTCTTCTTTTCAGAAATTAAAAACTACTGCGATGCTCCAGTAGGATTGGATAGTAAGTATTTTTTTACATAAAAATATGTTTAAAAAATTCAGATTTTTTTTTCGTCTAAAAATTTCGTGATGTATTTTAAACGCACTGTATTGGTTTCAAAAAAGGCTACCTGCGCAGAAATGAACCCAAAAATATTTCATAATTATATCGAAACAAAAGACTTGGAAACTTCCAGCAACTATTTTTCAGTATCTAAATTGGAAGTTCTTTTTTTTATCAGGGACATCAAAAAATAGATTTCAAGTGCAGCTTCTTTTTTTTTCTTTCATAATCAGAAAAATACTGAACGAAAAGTTATTTTACATTTTAAAGATTGTGTTTAACAAGCAGTTTATCAATGTTTAAATCAAAACTAGTCCCAATGTCTAGCAAGTGGAAACTGGGGAACTCAAATTGCAGAAAAAAGAATGATTTACTCTCAGATATTTAAAACTACATGCAGCAGGATTGCGGTCTCTTCTGAGACCTAACTCAATTTTCCTTCTATTGTTTAAAGAAGGCTTCATGTTTCTAGTCTTTAACTAATACTTTTATCTGTGGCGTACACACTCGGGGCGATAATTTATAATTCCCCCCCCCCCTTCCCGCCAGAAAAAAGTTTTAACTTTCTACATTAAGCATGAAAACATGAAAATTATACTATTTTCAGAAACAGCAACTTTTATGTTATTAACGAAAGTTGGCCAATGTGCAAAAGACAAAAAAAAAAACTATGAACGCTTTTTTGCCCAAGATGCATATGTGCAAGCCCATTGCCAGGGCAAAAAAGTAAGAAGGTGTGTGAAACTGATGGCTCTTCATTTTTTAATCATGAAATCAGTCTGGCCGTAATGCAAATCTTTGTCTACACTTTTCAGAACCTGAAAACCTTCCATTGGAGACTCCTCTAGATGTAGTTGTAGTCCTAGATTCCTCCGCCGGAGAAGAGACCTTCCGCCAGCAACAGATAATAATTGGGTAAGTATTAGTTCCTATTTGAAAAACAAGACTATTTAGTATAGATTTTTCCAGCTTTAACAAGATAATAAAAGTTCTCAACCAAAATTTTAGCGAGCTTTTAAGTGAAAACTCCATACGGTCCAAGGACTTACATTTTTATTCTTTTGTTATGACATACCATAACTGTAAAATTTAAGGCATGTACTACATACAGTATTCTTACTAAATTTTATCGTAAATATTCCATTTTGCTAATCGTGAAATGTAATTGAATTTCTAGAATCTTTCTTATACGTATTTCGATTAAACTCATCTAAATGAAGGACTCGGGGCAGGAATGTGCTATGCCATATGATGTGTGAATTTTCAGTAGTCTAATTTTCAACTTATAAAAAATATTTGTTGAATTTTTCAAAGGTATTATACATTCTATATTCTTCAATACTAAAAACAGATATGTTTTTCTCCAAATGACATAATCCATTGTCTCGTTTATTTCAATTTAAGTTATGAGGAAAAAAAAAGTTGATCAAAAAGTCACTCCTTGTGGCTTGTCAGCTCTTCAAATGTTTCTGTATCAGTAGTAGAAATCACCAGAAAAAGCATTACGAGTTTCTTCTGAAAACGAGAGAAAAGAAGCGAGACATTCAAATTTCCTTCATGGGCAGAACAGAAATTCTGAAATCCAACCCTTTTCGTTGTTTGTTAATGAGGGAAATACTCGCACGAAAGTTGTAAACACATCAGCTAAAAAAACTTAACTTTTCTTCTTTTTGGCTAACTACTTTACTGCAACTTGCAGTACAGCAAATCTTTTTAAAATATTAATACTCAAGTTAACGTGTAAAATTAAAACAAACGATCAACAGTAGAAAATTGCTTAGAGTTAAAATACAAAATGAATTCAAATCTTTTGATCGACACCAAGTTAGTTACAATATAGAAATTAGGTTGATCAACACATCTTAAGCTGATTTGCTGTCTGTAATATCAATTAAATAGTGGAAGCTTAATTTGGAGATTCAGAGGGGCCATAATCAATTCGATTATGTATGTGATCGAATATATTATGAATTACTCTGATTCGATAACAATGATGGAACGTATAGGGTCTCACACAGAGACGCACAGAACTTAAATTTTTAGGAGGGCAGAAATTCTCAATTTACCGAATGAAACTCAAAATTTTGCCGAATGATGATAGTTTAGTCGAATGGAACTCCAAATTTTGTCGAATGATGATAGTTTCACCGAATAATGAGTTTTTGCCGAATACAACACCATATTTTGCCGAATGATGATCATTTTGCCGAATCATCTGGCACAATTTGCCGATTAAGGAGTTTTTGGAAGTTCCAGTGACCTCCCGTGACTTCACTCAAAATTAAAAAGTTTTTAAGATTCTTATTTGCTCATTATGCTTTCATGCGTCCTATTCCCCAGACATGTTGCTAAACAAATGGACTTGCGCCACTCTGGAAGCCGTATGATTGTTTTGAAGGATGTCAGATTGCCAACTAATGGAGCAGATGGAAAAATTGAGTTGGAAACTGCAATCAACGAGACGTATTCATCTAGCTGTGCAGCTTGCGAGATCCTTCAAATCACTCCCTCTAGTGAGTTGAGTATGAACTATTATCGCTCGTAAGATGAAAAAGTTTAAATTCATGGTTTTATGAAAATACTTTAAAATATCTTATTTGGATTTGAATTTATGTTCAAATCATAAGAAAAATACTTTTAAAAATCGTTGCTTCATTTAGGTATGGTTTATAGTTAAACAGCCAGTCTGCAACATTTGGCATTACTGAAAAATAAATAAATAAATAAATGAAAATGAAAACTTGATTTTTTTCAACATCTTGAATTCAAATTTTGCTTTCCGCAATTACGAGTGTGTGTGTATGTAGGCTGTATATATATATATATATATATATATATATATATATATATATATATATATATATATATATATATATATATATATATATATATATATATATATATATATATATATATATATATATATATATATATATATATATAAATCGTAAAGTTTAAAAACAGGAAAATTAATGTTGGTCATATATTGTTCATAAAACTCTCTCACCTAATCATGTAATGCTATTTATAATTAAATAGCACTTTTAATATTTTTAATAGAAGGAATAATTTATTGTATAACGCTATTTAAACAGAATTATTTTTGAATTAATTTTTTGATTTTACTTTTTGATAATGACATAATTTAAGGAAAACCATATTTTATTCCAACTCCTTTAAATTGTAAATAGAATATTTTACTGGAAAGATAACATTTCTTTTATCAGGCAGGGGCAGCATTGCTTCTAGAGATCAAGTGATTTTTGCCATTGATCAGTTCTTAGAAGAGAGGAAAAAGAATGAAACAAGATTCCACGGAGCGGCGGGAAAGGTACGTACACTCATAATGCTTTGAAAATATATAGTGATCGTGAATTTGTTTTGATTTTTTGAATGAATGTAGTCAACTGTTAAACTTTTCAAATTAATAAATTAATTAATTGCTAAAAAAACTGCTATATATTGCTGAAAAAAACTATATGGGTCATTTTTCAAAAAGTGTAACTTTTCTGTCTTAAGCCTCTTACAATAAAAACTTTAACAATTCATTCAACAATGTTTTTTAATTTCAACAAAAACAAATCCATTAAAACTTGTCAACAATTTTTTAATAGTAATTTTTATTTTAGTATAAATTTTTGGTTCACAGAATGAATTCTCACCTCCGTGGCATGTCACACACCTGCCACGGAGGTGCAATAGTCACCTGGTATGACTGTTTATGTTGCTTAATAGCTTGCTTAATTAATAGTATATATTTATTTATTTATTTATTATTTCTTCTATAAGTGTCTCAAACATTAATCATTTAAACGTAAATATCGTGTTTTATTTCGTTTTAGTAGGACAAGGAAGTGCGTTACACAATAAACTCTCACCTCCGTTACTCAAACACAAAATGCCATTTCTCATTTAATAGCATTACATTTTATTTTCCATAATGCAAAGGAGTCCCCTTGTTGATTTTCAGCCATAAAGAAGTTGTAAGATTTTTGTTGAAAAACAAGAAGATAGATTTTGTTTTAAAAACCAAGTGCAGTTATGGGGAACTCTCACCTTCTTGGACTTGAATTTTAGGGATGTAAATTAATGTAAAAAATGAAGTGTAGTGTAGACCGGGGCAATTCTAATTTTTATGGTTTAACCTCGTAAATTTTAGACATTTTGGTTTTATGAAGCAGTTAATGAAGTCAAAACATGTGTATTCGGGTTTTGCTCAGCTTGTGTTTTTAATCGTAAAAAAATGTTTTTTGAGTTCAAGTGGGTTGCGTAAACTTGCCCCGTGTTCGGTGCAAGTTTACACATCGAGTGGGACACGTTTACGCACATTAAAAATGATATCAAGGAGAAAGTGAAATCAATATTTAACCAAATTTTAATGTTTTATTTCTCTTAAAGCATCTTTAAAATAAGAAAATCACAAATAATTAATTGAAGAACTTTTTATAAGCTAAACTAATATCGTAGGACTTAGCGATAATTGAAAACAGAAACTATTTAGTCATCTTCTTCATCACTGTTAAATTTTACTAACAAAAATAAAGTATTTCTTTTCGCTTACTTGACATGGTACTGTGTTTCAAGGCCATAACTAGCGGGGAGAAGGGTTCAGGGCCCAGACCCCCCCTCCCCCGAAATTTTCGAAGTTTCACATGCTATGAAAATCGCAAAAAATCGGACTTTAACTCTGAAAAATTCAATTTGTCCCTCCCCCTATATTATGAACAAAGATCGTCTAAACTTTCGTTTTTAGAGCTTCAGTTCCAAAAAAATTTCCGGAGGAACGCCCTTGAAAATTACCGAAGGGTGACCCCCAAACCTCTTCTCCCACAAACATTACCGAAGATCATCTATAAAACTTGTGTTTTAGAAGACTTGAAAATTTTTCAGGGGAATGTCTCTCGTCTCCCCCCCCCCCCTCCTTTCTTTTGCCTACATCATTAAAGATTGTCTTAATTCAGTTTTCATTGCTTGAATTTTGAAAAGTTTTCGTATGAGAGCTTCCGAAAACTAATCTCCCATACATCATTGAAAATCAACCAAAATTACGTTTTTGGAGCTTCAATTGTGAAAGATTGCCGGTACGTTTAACGTTACCAAAGATGGCCTACAATCGTGTTTTGAAGAATTAAATTTCATAAAATTCCTGGGAATAAGCCCCGAATCTCTGTTTTCCCTAACATTTAATTTCGAAAAATTTCGGGGAAGAGCCCCCGAGCCCCCTTTTTGTAGCATAATAGGTGATAATCAACAATCGCATTTTAAACGATTCAATTTCATAAGAGAACCAGGGAAACGCCCCTAAATACCCCGCTCCCCTCTTTACATTACCAAAAATTGCCTAAAAGGCATTTTTAAAACAACAAGTTAAGAAAAATTCTGACGTTGGGCCTTTGAATCTCTCCTTTCCATCATCAAGAATCTTCTAAAACTGTGTTACAATTGAAAAAAAAAAAAACTTTGTTGGTGAGCTCCAGAACCATCCTCATAATTAGACATATAACAATTGCTGTTTTACAATTGCAATTTCGAAAAATTGACGGAGGGGGGATAATCCTCTAACCTCTTCTTCCCCTAACATTACCAAAGATCGTCAAAAATGCTTTTTTAAAACTACTAATCCTTAAACTTTCTGGGGGAGAAGCCCGTGTATTTAAGACACATGTGATAAAAAAAAACGAAGCCTTCAATTTCATACACCTCCCTACTTTTTTGACATTGGAGTGTCCCCGCGATAAAAACGCTGATCCAAAGGAAGGTTTAAATTCCTTTGACAAGGCCAAAGAGAGTCCAAAATTGCGTTTTTAGGCCCATAATTTTGGAAAACTTTTGGGTCAGATTCCCCGATTCCTTCCATGTCACTAAAGGTAACTTCTAATTACATTTCCGGAATTTTGATTTTGAAAATATATGGGAGGACAGCTGCCAATTACCCGCCCCTTATGCCGTCGTACTAAACATAATCGAAAATCATATTTCTTGGACTTCGATTACAAACAATTTTCTCTAGGGAACCTCTTTCCCTTGTCTAACGTTGCCAAAGAGAACTTTTGAATGTGTTTTATGAAGGGGAAGTTCCTAAATTTCCATCTCATTCCTACAAACTCACCCAAACCAAATTCGCAATGGCGTTTTTAAAGTCTTATTGTCAAAAATTTGAGAACCCCCCGAACCTTCTCTTCTCCCCCACGTCAACAAGCGTAGGCATTATAACTTCAAAAAATTTCCGACTTAAAGCAACCACCTCCTTCTCTAACATGTCAACATGTATCCCAAAATTGCGTTTTTAAAACTTCAATAGCAAAATTTTCCAGGGCCAGTCCCAAATGCATTTTTCAGACTTCAAAAATGTTTACGGGAACGTTCGCTAAACTAAATCTTTTCCCTAGCGTTATTACCAAATATAGCCTGCAATTGCGCTTTTTAAAAGAATGTTTTGTTTTGTTTTTAATTGCGTCTAAAATGAGATACCGGATCCAGTGTCAGTTAGGCATATGTATTTCAAAATATTAAAACTACTCTTAGTTCTGCTCCTCCCTTACAAACAATCATTTGGGCGTTCCTGATCCTCAGAGTTCATGAAAAATGACTAGTGGTACACATTACTATTTCATGTCCAACTTGAGGGTCAATTAAAGGTCTTCATATCATTGGTATCTTTCGTAATAGCAACATTTAGGACCACCACACATCTTTCTCTGAACCAACAAAACTTGTACATTATTGAGTTTTGGTTAAATGATATTTTCATAATAAATTTAAATTATCTGAGAAAACATTTGCTCATATTTTGATAAAGTATCTTTAACATTTGGTAACTCAGTAAAATTACCGTTCAAAAGAAAAAAATTAAAACAACCGCCCCCCCCCCACGGGTTTTCTTCCTAAATGTTTGCATTTTTTTCTGCTTTGTTCCCCCCCCCCATTGCCATATGCTTACCAATGCGAAATATGCTTCAGAAATCATAGCAACAGGTGACTTATCGTCGGAAATATTTATGACCTCCCCCCCCCCCCCGAAACAAAATCCTAGCTACAGCTTTGCTGTGTTTTGACACCTAAGACATTGAACCCTGTCTTGTCCTTTTTCCGATTGGTTGTGTGCTTTCAAACAATAGATGTAAGCACAATTTTCTACTTCGTAAACAGAATTGTTCACTAATTTCCTTTTCACAAAGTGTACTAACTTTTTCCCTGTCTCAGGTTTTGGTTTCGTATTGTTTTCTTTGGTATCTTCTATTTCTGCTTCAATAGAAACTTGTAAATTCTGAAGTAATTTTTTCTTTTTGTTTTGTTCTGCCCATTATGTTTTTTTTTTTTTTTTTTTTTTTTTGTAGCTTCTATTTGCTCTTGTCTGAGAGCTTCTTTAATCGGGGTAAGGATTGTGAGCATCCTTTTTTTTTTCTTTTCTTGGTTCCTAAGCTTTGGTCCTACTTTTTCAAATGGTCTCAGTTGGGGTAGCCCATATGTGACGATGTGAAAGGACTACTGTGGGAGAAATACTTGGATTATCGATAAGCCTTTCCATTATTTTGACATCTAACGTGGTTATGTTAGTGTTTTGAACGTAATGTCTTACAATCTTTAAAATAAAGAAAATGTATTACAGGCTGAATAGTGCATCAAAATTGAGATGCAGGTGTAAAAATAAGAATAATGAAGCATTGTGACTTGTCCAAGACTCAATGATTCTTTCAAAGATATTTTTGGAAAAACAGAAAAAACTATTAATTGAGAAAATGAAATGCACATGGAAGTACTTCGAGTGTGGCTGAAGGATGGAGTGTTGGTATTTCTTCTCTAATCAACGGACTTACTTGCATGCAAGCAATAGCAAGCTATCATTTTTACTGAGTTGAGTAAAAGAAAGTGTGAACTGGTTTTGTCATGGAACAAAGTGCTATAAATGATTATATTGCGATGAAGCGCAAAAGGTGTAATTTTTATGTAATATTTTCAAAGTAAAATTTTAGCCTACTCTCCCCCTTTCCTTCTCGTGCTATTTTTTATTCTCTAAATTTTCATCATGATTATTTTCCCAATAAAAGCACCCCTTTCCCAGGTTTCAAAATAACTTATACCAACTTGCAGAGCCGGAAGAGCTAAGGGGCACTTGAGCATTGCAAGACTCCAGTTTTGTACGTTTGAAAAGTCGCTTTCATATTCGTGGTCTCTAGTAATATATTTTGCTTTTTAGTTTGGGTCTTGAATTGAGTTGAGCCTAAGGTATTCCGTTAAAATTGAAACCCTTAAAATTTGTGAATAAAAATGAAGAAACAAACAAAACTAAAAGACGTAACTATGGCAACGCCAAATAAAATATCAATAATTTGAATGGAGAAGAGATTTCTCGAACTTGATTAAAACGGCTTGTAATTTTTTTTTCTTTTGGAGATAAAAGCTTGGTTTGTCGACCATAGGTCGAATTAGATCTGGAGTAAAGAAAGCCGCTATTTCCATTGGTGGCAAAAAAAAAAAAAAAAAAAAACTGTGGAACAATTTCTTCTCTTTTTTTTTTACTAATAGATTTAATGAAGACAGTAGTGCCTAAATTTCAGCCAAGCCTAAAACAATCGAGCTAAAAACGCAAATAACTGTTGCAGTAATTAAGTTAGAAATCAAGTTGTGTAGAACGCAGAAAATTCCACCCTTTCCAACGATAAATAATATTAATATGAGCAAGTAATTTCCACTCTTTCAATAAGCAATTTACGCGAAATTTGAGTTTAAAAAATTAATACAAAAAAAAAAAAAAAAAAAAAACTAATTCGAAACTAAAAGGACAAAACCCCCAAGTGCAAACCACCGGGGCTCGAAGTAAATTTGAACAAAGTTTCAAGGCTATGAGACCTCATAGCATGCTATGAGGTCTCTTGAACGCAGGCCCATCACAGACTTCCTTTCAGAATTTCTTTGACCTTACTTATTTTTAATATATAGAGATAAGTATTAAAGTTAAGGATGTAGATAAAAAGAAGAACAAGGTCTTCGAACGTAAACCCTTCCTTCTACGTTACCAAAGGTAGCTCACAATTGTGTTTTTAAATTTTTTAAATTATAACTTCAATTTCAGAAACACTTTGCGAATTCCTTTCTCTCGAACATTATTTAAAAGGACGTTTAAGCAATTTAATTTTCAAAAACATCCGGGAGAGAGTCCGGATCCCCATCCATTTTCCATCCCAATCACTCTAACGTCATCAAAGGAAACCTACAATTGCATTTTCAGGACTTAATGCCCGAAAAACTTCCCTGGAGAGGGACCGCTGCCTCTAAGATTGATTTTAGAAAAACAGACTAAAACTGCATTTTTTAAACTTAAAATTTTAATTCCGAAATGTTGCCGATAGCACATTCCTGAAACATTCTTTCTCTAACAAAGGATTTGTGTGAGAAAATTTCAATGGGATTTCCCTCGAACTTTTCTATCCCCAACACTTATTGAAGATCATCCAATATTGCGTTTTTTTTAAAATACGCATTTCAAATTCAAATCTCGCCAAAAGAGAATCCTCGAAAACTATATCACTTTCCCTAACTTTACGACAAAAGGCCACCACTAGTCTTCTTAAGGGAACGGTAAACCTTGAATTCGGCGAAAATTGACTAAAAAATCAAAATTTTGATTTTTGTGTTTTGTTGTACTTCTAACATTTCTCTTCCTAACTCAAAAAACCGCATAGCGATTGAGCATTTTTTTTAAAAAGCTACGATTGCTTAAAGTTTGCACACCAAACGATTTTTTATGAAATACTTCTGTCAAACTCGGCTGTTCAGAAGTAAACAAAGGAGGAAACGTTAAATTTTAATAATCTCTCCGATCATTTTAATTAAAATATTATTATAAAGCTTCTTCTTGTAATAAAACATGCTTCAATGACAAATAAAAACACTAAAAGAGAGGTTTCGCAAAGTAATTTTTAAGGTAAAGGCAAAAATTATACTTGAATTGCATTTTACTCGAAACGAAATTTTCTCAATTTTCATACCTACAAAATGCTCCATGCGACACAATTTTTGCTCAAAGTACACGAAATTCAAAATTTAGCCTCATGTTTTACCAAATATTAGAACTTGGTATGCAACAGAATCTAATTTCAGGAAGGTTTTTAAAAAATTGACTAAAGATTACTAGCCAGAGAAATTTCGGAGAATTTTTATTGAAGTATTTTTTTTAAAAAATTCTCAAAAATTTTATTTTGAAGGAATTTACTAATTAATACCAATTTTTCTTTGTAATGATTTATTATTTAATAAAATGAGAAAACTAAGAAAAAATGTAAAAAATTTAAGTCGCATGAAGAATTTTAAATTTTTCAAAAAATATTTAAATTTTTTAAGTTTTAAATAAGTAAGAGTTGGTTTTTCTTTTTTTTTTTTTTGTGTGTGATACTCTATATGTTTATGCTTAAATACATAATGCACACGAAACCTTTAAGACATCAATTTCGAAAATTTTCCAAGAGAGGGCTTCCCTATCTTAAACATCACCAAAGATCGTTTAATCTACGATTTTTGAGCTGATTTCGAAAAAATTTCGGAGAAGGATTCTCGGACCCCCTGTTTGAGATTGAATATTCCACTTAGGGATGCGCCGACAAGCAAATTGACCGGTTACCGTATTACCGATTAGTCTGCTGTTGATAATCAACCGATTAATGATCATAGGTATGCCACTGCTCTCTTTATCGTTAACCATTGACCAAATTTCGTTTTCAGGAATCCAATTCCTATAAATTTCCGGGATAGAGCTTATGAGCTTCTATGTTCCTAAAGTCATTGAAGATCGTCCGTTCTGGTGGTAAATCCCCAAATTTCCCCAAAATATGTGGGCTGAAAATGTCTAACCCAAAATATATGCGTTACAAATTTTAATGTTTTAGATATGTTTTTAAATGTAGTAATAATTTTCTGGTTGACTACAAAGTGCAAGAAGTTTGGTACGTTACATAGAATTGTTGAAAAACTTGAATTAGAATTTACTTCAAAACAAAAATGGTGTGGGGGGAGGGAGGCCTCGCAAAATTTCTTTACTCCCTCTCAATTTTATTGTTGCTACGCCACTGACAACACTATATGATTGTAAGCAATAAAGATACGAATCTGTTACTTAATTAAAAATGCAATTTGATTTTCAAACTAAATAACTTGGAAATATTAAAAGTGAAACAGTACAGAGTGAAAAAAGCGTCCGGGGCTCGTTTAGAAGTAAGACAGAGTAGTAAGACAAAGTAAGAACGTGCGTAAATGCGCCCCGATGAAAATGCGTGAAAGTGTCGCGTCGGCAAGATGTATATATGGATTTATTTTTAAAGTGCAACAAATTTTAATAAGTTTTTTATT
This sequence comes from Uloborus diversus, assembly GCF_026930045.1. Classification (NCBI taxonomy): domain Eukaryota; kingdom Metazoa; phylum Arthropoda; class Arachnida; order Araneae; family Uloboridae; genus Uloborus; species Uloborus diversus. The sequence continues at coordinate 157,070,483 of NC_072731.1, read as the reverse complement.
TAAACAAATACAATTCTCAAGAAAGGATAAAATTTTGCTAATTTTTATTTATTTATTATTTCTTAACTGTGTGGTATTTATTTACAATAAGCTTTAAAACGTTCAACACAAAGTTTACACAACTTTGTAGAAAACAGATTTTCCTATCCGCATGCTAAACCAAAGCTCGACTGATGTTAAAAAAAACTAATGAGAATATTTACCAGGGAGCAGCATCAATCTGGTATGACTGTTGTTTCTCCAGTTATTAATCGTTTTGGAAAAGGGGCACTGCGTAAATGTGCCTTATGCGTAAACGTGCCCTGGTATTTCCATATGCTTAACATGTGCAGATTGTAGCAACAAAGAAAAAATTTCGTTCCCTTAAAAATGTATCCATTAGGCCTTTATAAAGAGCAAATTATTCTCCTCCGTGAAATCAATGTCATTCTTTCTGAGGCGAGAATAAATGACGGAGTGGAAATACATCAATTTTAGATATTCTACCAAAATTATAAAAACCAGAATATTTTCTAATTTACTAATTTGGAAATATATTAATACTATTCTATTTTTCAACACAAATTTGAATTAAAAGGATAACTAAAATTTAAGCCATATTAAGATAAATTAATATTAGACTCATACTAAGCATTAAAATAGCTCAATGTTTGCCCAATTGACAAAACTACTTCTTTGATATTAAATTGGAATCTATTTTCTAACACTATAAGTTTTTTTTTCTTTTAAATTTTCGTGAACAATGTATTTTTTTTTATTTATGAATAAAATAATTGGAGTTTAGCTGGGCCATTGTTTAAACTAACCTATACAAATTTTCAGCTTCCAAGATCAGAATCCTGAGGATCTAGGACCATTTAGAAAAAAAGGTTTTAAAATGGTGGATTAGCTTTGTGAAACGAATTGCCATGTTTGGCACGGTTTCCCCTTTGGAGGCCATTTTGGAACCCACTTTTTTTCTTTTCTTTTTAAGGTATCTTAGCAGTGTCGGATTCAACTATAACCTACATTTAAATGACCTATTGTGCAAAAAATCAACGGAATATTCTAATAAAATCAAATTATTTATTCGAATTACGATCACGTATTATTATTAAGAGAAATGTATTCTGTAAAACTCTCCTTAAACAAAAGTCTGGTTACGGTCCAGTTGATTAAAATTTTTAAAAAATCTCTAATTTAATTATATTTAAAGTTTAAAAACATACGTTGAAATACATGCAATAGATCAGACAGCTCGGTTATCACACAGGGACGGTAACTTACTGCTAAATACGTACAAATATTTCTTGCTGTCATAAATTAGGAGATAATTTTAAAAAAAAGAAAGAAATTTTTAAACTTAACTCTCAACTTTCCTCTCAAACTTAAAACGTCACTCACAATTTTCTGTTGCGTACTGAACACTTTTGCATTGATGACGAGGTTCAACGGAAGTTTTGAGACATATATTTGCAGCATTTTCCTGACAATATGTACTTGATTCACGTTGCCTTTTTCTTTTAATCATAGGTAGTCATATACTTTAACTTTGATGAAGATATCCAAGTTTCTCAAGGAAATAAAGATTACCAGAGATTACTCACTGCCCTGAAAAATTTTCATTTACATCATCAAGGTAACATTTTGAAATGCAATGTGTTTCTTCCTCGCTTTGAGCACAACCCTGCACCTGTTTTTTTAACGGTCTGTGACGCACATTAAACAAATTGAAATTTATCTGCAAGATTAACCAGCATTTGATTAGCTGTGGCACTTGTTATAAATGAGGAAGTGAGAAGCAAAGGGATATAAGTGACAAAATGAAAAATTTGAAGATAACTAGAACAAATGGTATGTGAACCTCTCCTCTGTCTTGGGGCAAGAGCTGGTAATAGTAGCCCTTGTAGGTTCTGCTATACAGCATGATTTAGAAAAAAAAATTCAATGAAAGCCTACCTAGGACGTTGTCTTTAAACGCGTCTCACTCAAAACTTGAAAATGTCCATTTGCATCCCTTTGCGTCTCACTGCCTCAAATAATCACTAAAGAATGTCTAAAAATTGAAATTGAACTTAGTGGTTTAAAAAGTTGTAAAATAAAATGGAGGCAAGTAGTGGATACCGGTGCAAGGCAACATAGGCCTCTTAGCCACTTAGAATCTCCTAGTATAAATTTGGACTCATATTTTGTGTCTAATTTTTTTATGTTCTACTTCGACAGTATGTTTTTAGTTTAATCTCAACAGATTCGTGCAGAAAGCGAAAAAAAAAAAAAAAACTTTTCAATTCTGAAATAGTCTGCAGACCTCCTCAAGAATCTGCCACCGGTGTGTGTCGACATACATACGCACATACATACGTACATACAGACGTCACGAGAAAATTCGTTTTAATTAACTCGGGAATCGTCATTATGGATATTTCGCGTGTCTATACGTTCTTAGACACTTATCCACGTGTGGTCGAGTCGAAAAAAAGAACTCAATATTCATTCGGGGGTGAGTAAAATGGAAATTAAGGTCGATTTTTGAGGGAAAATTTTTTCGCGAATACAATACTTCCTTTATTGTAAAAGGAAGTAAAAATGCAACTTAATTTCAAGGTACTCAATTTTAGTTTCTATGTACGTGTGATACTGCTAATATTTTGAGAGAAGTTAAGGAATTTTTATAGGGATATAGTCACCACCAGAATACGACAGGATTCGAGCCTCGATGGGAAGTTCAGTTTTCCTCATTTCCAACATGCGGCATCCCATCATCCAGTACATGTTTTCATAATAAGTTCACACCATCGGATGTTTTCAAACGAGTTTTGTCTTAAACAAATTGAAGTAACAAAAAGCAAATTTTTTTTCAAACGAAGGCCGAAAACGAATGCAAAGTGGGTGAACGGAGGTAAAGTATAGCTTTTTGGAAAAAATCTTGTATATGTTTTGGTTGAACAACAGTCATCACTTTCTACATGCCATTGTTGTCCTGTTAATTTTTTCAAAGCTCTATTTACACTTCGATAGCCACTACGCAAAGGGATCTTTTGTCTTAAAGTTGAGTCGCATTCACAAATTTGGTGCACTGGAAGGTATCCATTCACCAGTAAATCAGTGACAAAAACTCACGCATCGCATACAGAAGCAGAGCTGTTGAATCGGAGGGAAAATGATCGCTTCCGGAGATTTTAGAACCTTTGACTCCGACTCCTTTACCTCAAAATCAATCCGAGTTCTACTCTGACACCGACCTCGCAAGCACTGGAAGAGTTGCGGACTTTGGGGGAAAATGACCGACTTTTGGAACTTTAAACCTCTTTGCCCCAGAATCAGTGCCACTCCGATTCCGACTCCGTAGCCCTGGTCCGAAGAAGCAGCGAAAAGGATTGAAGTCAGAAAAAAATCTTTAGAACATAAATGTATTTTTTTACTGTTGTCCTATTTTCTTACCTAAAAGGAAAGACCGAAAATTACTTTAAATTTTTAAAAGTTTTCGTCTAAATTTGAAAAATGAAGGGATCAGGCCTGTCATTTCGAATTTTTCTAGGAGGGGGAAGGGGACAAAGGGTGTCTATTCAATGCAAGTTTTATCGAAAGAAAAAAAAAAAAAACAGAAACCGTGCCCACTTATGTGTAAAAACATTGATTTTCCGAAGTCAGGGGAAGAATTGACCTCCCTTGCGACCCCCTAAATGACAAGCCTGAAAGTGAGGGGGAGAAATTTATTTTAAACAAGGCAAAACTGAACTAGAAGACAAATGTAACACAACATATTAGTCATATTGCAGTTGAATGCTATTTATTGTTTCTCGGATAAGACGAACAACGGTTTAAAAGAATTTATTTTAAAGATTCCTTTCTGTTGTTTCAACTGCATTAAAATTCTTTCACCTTTTATCTGCAAATCAAGTTGCGTTTATGCATTCCTACCACTTTAGCTAGGAAAGCATAAACAAAATTCAAAATGCTTATTCCAAGGGTTCCCAAGTTGAGTGCCGTGGCACCCTGGACTGCCGTAGGGGTTCCGTGAGGTGTCCATAACATCAATATCTGTGTACATAACAGATGGAGTAGGGTGTCGTGAGAAAATTCTAATTGAAGGGCTCGGGGCAGAAATGTGACAAGCCGCAAGGAGTGACTTTTTGATAAAAGGTTTTGTTTCTCACAAATAAAATTGAAATAAACATGGCAATGAATCATGTCATTTGGAGAAAAAACATATCTGATTTAAGTATTGCAGAATATAGAATGCATAATGTCTTTGAAAAATTCTACAAATATTTTTTATAAGTTGGAAATTGGCCTACTGAAAAATTCACATCGTGTGGCACAACACATTCTCTAGCCCCGAGCCCTTCAATTCTTCAATGCAGTGAATCGAAAAAATTTCGAAATCCTTATCTTACTCCATTGAATTTTTTTGCCCCTAGATGCTGCATTTTTTGCCGTTGGGAGGAATTCAGAAGTATTGCAACGGTTTGCCAAACAAGACATCGCATTTGTCATGACTGTAGCAGAAGGCAGTGATGAAACCATAGGAAATAATCTTTACAAGAAGATTATCCAAGGTAAAGAATCTATGATGCATCACTTAAGCAGAGTTGCTTGTGTGGGGAGGGGGTATAGGTGTTTCGGTCGCTTGCTGGTCAGATGAACAGCGGGGGGGATCGAAAAAAACTTTTTCAGAAGTCGATTTCGGTTGTGCAATAGGTCTGGTAGAACACTCAAAAGATGTCATGGATTTTGTTTGATATCTAATAGCGTTCCTTTAGCTGCAAAATATATTTTAATGGCCTGCGTGCGTAGTGTTTAATGAGCAAAATTTTTAATCAAATATAATTGATTGATTTTTATGTCGATCCAAACCCCAGCGCATTATGAAATATTTACGAAATAATACATGCTATTGCTATCTTCGATATTACTTTACAAATTACAGTTTTATGTGTAAAAAAACAATTATTCTTTTCTTTTGCAATTTTTTAATGTTAGAGGGATGTAACTAAATATTGAATGAAACTCATTAAACTGTTTGAGAGACCTCTGCGATTCATCAAAAAACATTTCCACTAATTATAAAAATAATTTTAAAACTTTTTTTTTTTTTTTTTTGAAAGCGATTTTTTTTTATAACAAAGGGGTGTCACGTAGTTTATACGTTTTAATATTATAAAGAGAGAGAGAGAGCGTATTTTTGTATGTTTATATGTTCCGGGTAATCTCCGGAGCCAATGCAACTATTTCAAAAATTCTTTCACTATACGAAAGGTGCATTCTTACTGAGTGACATACACTGTCAAAACTACGGGTGCCTTTGGCAAGCTGTTTGGTTCCCTGGGGTGAAAACACTGTGCATCAGGGTGCATTGGAGGCTACGAAAAGTGATCAAGGGGAATTACGCTAATTAATGTGAAGACGGACCTCCTAAAAACAAGGGTGAGACTTTGGCGCATGCGCTCTGACATCGAACATCGTTCAATCACAATCAATGGCGGACGAATTTAGTAACTACGCAAATGTACTTTCCCATTGAATGAAGTACGAAATTGTATTAAAACTCAAAAGTTTCTGCGATTTACTCTTCAAAATTTCGCGTAAGTACAGGCATTTGATCATAATGTAACTTTTAAGGCTTTCGAACATATTTAAAATTGTTTCAAAGGTACGTTGATTGTTCAGTTAGTCGTTATGTACATTTGCTATTTCTATCAGGCATAAATTTTACCTAAAAATAGCTATCAGCACTGGGTAAGGAACATTTAATAATCAAAACGCTTAAATTAGATGATATTTGAAATGTTAATTCAAATATTAATTTTTAATACGTGGTTTTACTTGCTTGTATTGCCAGGAGGCTTGTGGATTTTTAACTAAGAGATTTATTGTTAACAATGTGATGCAATCAGCAAATGAACGGAAATTCGGTGCTGCGTATAAACAAAACAGACTTCTAGAAGCGCACGAGAAAAAAAGCGGTTTGAAAAAGAAATTCTTTCTCCATCTCGATTTTTTTATTTATTATCTCGTGTCTAAAAGTTAATATCTTTCGTCAGCGTAATTGCTTGAAGCGAATGACTGAGGTTTTTCATCACTCCAGTAAGAACGAAAAGATCGTTAAAATTTGTTTTGTCTTTTATCTGTCGAAAAACTTCATATTGAAAAATAAAGTGCTTATTTACCTTCTACACGGATATTCAAATGTCGAATCATATATACGTACGTATTAATATGTTACTCTTGGTTAAAATTTTGAACGTTTATGAAACGATTTTATTTTTCCATGATTGCGATATAATTGAGTATTCATTGTTCGTGTAAATGATTTACAAATACCTACACTCTTCATTTTCCGTACGATTGTGCTGCAGTAAATGTTAATTACGTATTAAAATTACTGAGATATCCAAGTGGATGTACGAAAATTAGTGCACGAACAAACAAATTCAAGTCATGAACACTTCTAAACTATGTTGGGAAGTTAAAATGTGATTAAATGCCTTAAGGTACAAGTTTTAATCATTTTCAGAACAATTCAATGTGGAAAATGTACTAAGACTTAGAATTTTATAACTCAAAACAATAAATAATAATGTACACAATTGTATCCAAAAATGCCCACATCGGGGGGGGGGGGGGGGGCAGCAACGGGAAACAGAAAGGGTGCCAATATTCTGCTGTAGGGTTCCATTTTTCCTCACAGTGCACGCTGGGTTAAGGGTGCCAGTTCTTCACCCGTGTTAAGGGTGCAATTTCAACACATTATGTGGTGCCGCTGGTGAACAAGCTTTCCACCCTTGAAAGGTGCCAAATGCAACCTGTAGTTTTAACAGAGTAGTCTATAAATCATCCATACCTATATTTATACTAGCTTTTGAAACCAATAGTTTGTCTTCGCTACCAGTTTATCTTTCGTATTTTTTTTTTTTTTTTTTTTTTTTCAGTATCAAATAAAATTGATGAAATGGTTTGAAGGTTTTAACAAAACAGTCGCTCAACGTTTTCGCACAATGCAGGAAAAGTTTTCTTTTTTAGAAAGGGGGGGGGGGATACTAGATTTTCCGTCTTTTTTCAGTTTTTTGTAGCCAATGGGCGTGAGTCAATATTGAAAAAAAAAATGGAAGAATTTTTTTGAATGTTCTTTTGCACAACTTTTCCGCACTATATCAAAATCGATTCCTAAAAATTAAAAAAAAATCAGCCCACTCTAATGTACAGGTTTATATCTACGAAATTTGATTAAAAGTACATTGAACTTCACTGCGATGTACAATAAAAATTCTTCTTTATTAGTATTATTAACGTTAATAATTATTTATTTCTTTTCGAAAAATTATATTTTTCCCCAGATTTTATTCGATTTTACAGTAAATGAATTTAATTTTTAAATAACCAAAGAAATGTCATTTAAATGTCATTCTGTTACATTAATATAAAATAAATTTTTAAATGAAAGAATTATTTCTTAGTTCTCTCTTAACTCTTTTGACTGCGAATAAACAGTTAAATTAACTTTATGAGTTATAGGGGCAATAATTTTGGGTACGAAAATTCTGGAATTCTAATCTGATCATCACAGGAAAAAATAGGGGAAGCGTGGGTACAGTGAGACAGGGAGAACAGCGAGACAGCAGCAATTTATTTTCTGTTTAGCTATTTCCAGACTGGTAACACTTTTGTAAAGTCAAATCAATGTGCTCTGAACATTAGTTCAGAAAGGAAGTTGCGTTCAGATCTAAGGAAAATAATTACGTCATTTTAATTTGACCCAATCAAAGTAAATATTTTGCATTGTTTGTTGTATCGTTTCTTGCCTTGTTTGATATAACTTTAAAAACTGGTGTTATTAATATTTTATTAGCCTATTATTTAACGTTCATTTCAGCAGTAAAATGATTTTGATATTTTTCTTTGCATGAAAATGGCGCCTAATTATTTCAGATATAGCAATATGCAACATTCACACTGCGTCCGCACATCCCGTCACCCACGTACTTTTCTCCCTTAAACCAGTTTTCGGCCGGCGTTGCCATGACAGCAAGCCGTATTGTACGGGACTCGTCAACGGGACGAGAATCTAGATATCCGTAGAGTTGGGAGTCGCATTTCATTGATCTTCACAAGATTCTCTCTATTGTGTGAGTACTTAACGGGCGTCCGCATTATGAATGCTTCTCTTCTTTTGGAAAACGTTCCTCTGTCCGCTTGACATGGTTAACGTGATGTGCGGACGATATCTAAATTACACTTAAGACAGGAACAGTGAGACAGCATGAGTTTGTGTCTCACTGATCCCGTGGTACTTTTAAATAAGAAGTGGAAAAATTATGTGTTGAATGGAATTTAATTACAACTAAACTGTTGACGAAAATAGTAACATGATGAGTTTGAAAGCCTTGCACCAACACAATAAGGAGGTTGAATGGAGTTATGGCCATTCTATCGAAGTAATATAGATCAGGGGTGTTTGTGAGTTCATCAAAAAATACCTGAAAGTTTCAAAGCGAGAACGGGGGGGGGGGAATCTTTGGCCCCTATTACTTAAGTGCACCTTTGCCAAAGTATTATATAGTTCTGAGTCAAAATATTGTGTGTGCATTTGATTAAGTTTTTAATGGGTTACAAAATTACTTTTGGGGTGGTGTTATACAAATTATCATGACATTTGTCCATCTTAAGGGATAGGTGTCCATCTTAAGGCTCTTGCAGATATATTTGCTGAGTATTATATAATTTTAAAAAATTGCGGAGGTAGGGAGATAAAAGTATAACCAAAAAAAAAAATAATAATTCCGGTATTTTCGGACATAAAAATACCGGAAATACGCCCGAAAATACCGGAAATTCGGTAAAATACCGGAACACAATCAACCATGATAGATGTATTTGCTAGATTTTATATAAATTATGTGGCGTATTTATTTCGATTTCGTATTTAATCTATATAACTTTAGTTTTTAAGCCCGACGTAAAAAGGGATTGGATTATAAATGCGACGTGTGTGTGTGTGTGTGTTTGGCATCGCAGCCCCTATTTTATTTTATTTTATTTTAATCAATGATGCCAGATAAACTGATTTTAATATTTTTTCTTTGTTTGAAAAAAACTTTATCAAGATTGTTTTTATCTAGGTTTGTCCAACCTACGGCTCTCGAGTTATATGGAACCCGATAATTTTGTCACGTGCATTGTAGCCCCTAAACGGAAAATCCGATTCTGAAATTTTTTTGTTTTAAATGTGACTTGATCAAGCCTGTAACCCAGGGTAAAACCAAACGGCAACAAGCATCTATATGTTTTCTGGTCAATCTTGATGTTTTCAATGTTCGCTAGCTCGATAAATGTGTGTCTCACTGTTGACAAAATTGTACTTCATTCTTATTTTCTTTTTCTTTTATGTGAATTCGTAGATTTTTCTAAACCATTTTTTATAATACCTATTACAGTAGCACATATTATAGAATTCAAAAGAAACTGATTTCAATGTTTTTTTCATAATAAAAAACGTGATTGAATTTTTCCATCTCACTGCTGAACCCACTCTTCCCCTATTAAGGTCTTTAAAACAAAATGAGAAATTGTTTTAGATCTTTACTAATAATAAAGGTGAAAGTCTGTGTCTATGGATAACTGTCTCTGGATGTCTGTTACGCGCATAGCGCCTGGACCGTTGGGCCGATTTTCGTGAAATGTGACTCAAAATTAGTTCGTAGCATAAAGGGGAGTCCTCGAAGCGATTTTTTAAAAATTTGATTTTGTTCTTTTTTTATTCCAATTTTAAGAACATTTTACCGAGCAAATTATCAGAACGTGGACGAAAAAATTACCATAACGTGGACTAGCAAATTATCGTAACGTGGACGAGCAAATTAACTTAACAAATTGGAGAGAAATTAATTATCCATTATTTGTAAATACACAGGCGAACCAAATGACCTTTTAATTTTCTACTACGGGCAAGTCAGTGCTGGTACCGCTAGTCAAGAATAAAGAGTAAAAAAAATCATAAAATGAATCCCATTAAATAACTAATTTCAACAATGTGAGTCATAAAGGCTTCTAATAAATCACATTTTATATCGTGTGGCGAGGTAAAATGTCTTCAACGATTTAACGCCAGTAATTTCTTATTAATTACTATTATTTTTATTTTTCTCTAACCGCAGCTCCGGCCCGTCTACAGTATACTGATTGCGAGGAGGCTAAAAGTGAAAATACTGCTGTATTCGACTACTTCGTTTCGCCAAACGTTATTCAACATTGGGAAATACCCGCAGAGTACTTGTATAAAAGTCGAGGAATGAAATTTTTCGTAAGTACCTACGTTTCAATACATAAGTTTAATTTGTAGAGCAAAATTAACCGATTTCAATTCAAGACATTCTGACTAAATTTGAGCTTTGTGTTCTTTTGTGGTATGTGCAACTTCTTTCACCGACATTTTTGGTTTTAAATATTCATAAAGTTTCACATTTAATATTCTATAATGCATGGTAATTTGTTTTTATCACGAAAGCTTCCATGAACAAACATGATACAGCATACAGTAACTCAAGATTATCCGCGGAATAGGGTGGCACGGTAACAGCGGATAAGCGAAAGCCACGAATAATCCGAATAAAAGGAGAAAAATTGTGGCAATGGGGTTGTTTCCTTCAATTAAAAGTAGTACTTTTTGCCTCTGAAATTGATAGAATAAGCAAAAAAAAAAAAAAAAAAAAAAACATGAATCCAGAAAATACTTTCATTTTCTCAACTGTTATTTTTAGTAAATTTTTTAAAATGTCAGATTTTTGAAACAAGGCGTGGTCTTGATGACTTCCCAAATGATGCGTTTTGCCGCATCTTTCTACCGCTATTCCACTTTATGATAATCAAGAAGCGAATTAAAATTGCGCTCTACGCTTGCTATCAATCATATCGTTGCCAATACACGTGAGTAAAGATGCGAATTAAATATTTTGCTCTCTGAATGGCGACACAGAATGGCACTTCATCATTTGTGATGTCATCGGTCAGAAGCATAAACATTAAAAGCGCCCTGATTTAAGCATTTTTTTTTTTAAATATTAAACTTAAACAAATTATTTAAAAAATGGCCAGATCCTATGATTTTAAGCATGCTCTTTTAGAAAAAATGCTTTTAAAATTTTGGAAACGACTTCATTATACAAAGGCTACAAAATATTAATAACACTCAAGATCCATTTTAATAAAACTAAAAACACTGCTACATTGCATCCTACTAACATTGAATATAAAAAAAAATCTAAAAGCGAACAATAACACAACCATAAGATTTTTAAAAAAAAAATGAAAAGATCCGAGTATAATCCGAAGTGCGGATAAATCCGACCGCCGATAATCGGGAGTACTAACTGTAATTGGGACTAAATGGTTTAGCCTTAGAGGAGAGATGGTAAGTAGAGGGACCCAGCTACCTTTTCCCCCTTTAGAAGAAACGCGCCAGAGTTGTCCACAAGTCACCTGGTAGAAAAGTGCAATGTTTGGCGATCATCGCATTTCTTGGCGATCGCGCATCGGCTTTTTTTCCCCCTCAATCCGTTGAAACTCGGTAGGTTTCGATTCAATAATAAACAGCTTTTTCTCTTGGGGTTTACTTCATGCCCATTAATTTTGAAAATTAGTCATCTCAAAATAGATTACTAAAAATAGTAGCCGATAATTGATAATACAATTGCAATTTTTTAAGAAAAGACGAATGCAAATCATTTTTACAAACATCATAATCTAATAAGATAATCGTTTTTTTTATTACTATACAAAAATGTTATTTCTTAAAAACTGATAACTTTCTTTTTTCAGCACATAATTTAAAATTAAAATTTTCTTTTTAATGTTTTCAGGAAAACAAAAAGTGCAAAGCAAATTAAAGCAATGCAGCTAAATTCTTGTATTATAATCCTTTTTATTATTACAATTATAATTGGAAAAATAGGTTTAGAAAAATTTTAACTTTTCTTTTCAATAGTTTACTTTCAGTGAGCAAAAAAAAAAATTGTTTTTGAAACTGCTATTTCTACGTGAATGCTAGATAGTATTGTTTTCATGAAAAATAGTAAAAATACAGAACCACAAGAAATAATTTAAAAACTCTTTTATTAAAGAAATCAAAGCAATATATAATTACATGGTAAAAGCTATAATTTTTGAGTAGTAACAAAAAAAAGACTAAAATATAGTAAAAAAAAAAAAAAAAACTGATGAACTTATGCATTTCAAGTATGCCATGTCAATGAATTGTTTAATATTCAGGGAAATATTAATAAAGCAAAGATAATCATACATTTCAGTGAGGACCTTTTCTGTCATAATTTGAAAAATTATTACTAGTAAACTTCAAAAATTACAAGTCAAAATTGCAATTAAGACATCCGCCGGACATTTATCGCCGTTTTGAAGAACAAAAAAAGTCGATATCAAAGCAGAATCAAAAATTAACATGTCTGCAATTTCATTTCAAAATTCTATAAACAGAAACTTTTTCGATGTTTTTTATAAATTTAACAACTACTGATTAATCCCTACTGATGCTTAATGCATAAAACATAACTAGTAAACAAATGCAACAGAGATAATTTTAGACATGTTTTTAAAAATAACCAATAATATTATGCATATCTAAAGATGCTGCAATTCTACTGAATTATGCAATTCTACAGAAGAATAAATTTGTTTGGAAGATTTGTATGATTTAACGAAAATCAATGAAAACTATAACAAGCGAAAAATAAAAGGAAAACTTTTTAAAAAAACGTATATATTTGATTAAACTGCAATATTTTTTAATTTTGAAAAGATCATTTTGTATCAACTACTCAAATGTTAAATACTTCTTTTCTTATAAGCAGGTATCAAAAGTCATAAAACGATCAAGCAAAACATTGTAAACATTTTAATAGTTGATTATAATCAATTAAAATAGTAGGTGCACCAGCGGTGAGACTTTTTTTTTCTGTGCAATTTTTTACTTATTCTTTGAGAAACATTAAACTAATTTATTTAAAACATTTAACTGCAAACACAAATAAACTAATTTGTTTAAAACATCTAACTGTCAATGATGGAGAAATAAAGAGCGTCATGATCATTAAAACAATCAGTGTGCAACGATACTGTTTTGTTTTCGATTCTGTTGGCAATAAAATTGCTCGCCAAATAAAGCAGACAGCAGCTTCAAGGCCGTTCGCCAAGAAAATTAATAAATATCAACAAATTAACTCATCTCCAAAGGTTTTTAATGACAAAAGCAATTAAAATGAATATTAAAGCACAAACAATTGCAAATTAAATAAGGAAAATTCATTACTTTTCCAAACAGAGCATTATTTACCACATGTCAGCGAGTGTAGATACATTTGAAAATCATTTTTTAAGTAGAAAAAGAACAAAAAAATGTCGCCCTTACCTGTGAAATGTTACAGCACTATCCTTAGAATACTTTTCTTGACATCCGAAAGCACAGCAGTAATGTACCATCTTCAAAAAATCATTTAAATTCTAGAACAGTTAAAATTTATTAACGATTGCGATCAACCACAATGCAAAATCCCATGCGGTAGTAGAAACCGGTTAACAGCTAACCGGAATTCCCTCCACACATCACGTGACTTCATCTTGGGGACGGCTTTGGGGTTGCTCTGCGCTCTCTACCCCTATTCCTTCTCAAAGGGTTTAGCACAACGCTTTTATTTAATATTACAATATAATTATAACTATTACCAGACTTGCAGGGAGTGCATTTTATTAATACGCATTAGCAGTTCATGGACGAAGGAAGGAATTTGAATTTTCTTTTTTATTTATTTATTTTTAAATTTTATAGTCATGAACATCATTCCAAAGTCGGCTCTTTAGGTGGGTACATACACCCATACCATCGCTTATTGCTTCGGGTTTTAGAAGTGGCATATTATACAGTGACAAAACTTTACAGTATTGAATTTTACAATGTTAAAATGTAAAAGAACGTCGACATCTGTTTCTTGTCAGCAGAGTGTCGTAGTGGTTTAGGCATTGGCTTCTAACGCACAACACCGTGTGTTTAAATCCAGATCGAGTCAGTGAATCTTCGAGATCGTCATCGTCCATGTCGTCTGATTGCGCGGTATAAAAAAGATCCCATGAGAATTGCTTGGCTCGAACACTCTCAGCAAAATTAAATTCTTATTGGAATTTCGAATCGTGAGAGCCAAGGAATCTCCATATTTTTTATATCAGTGTTAAAAATTCTATTTCTAACGAATTCATTTAATGGATATGGAAAACCCAGTTGGGAAATTTGAAATAGAAATTCATTTGAACATATTTACTCACATGAAACTGAACGCACAATTAATAAATAAATATAAATGGAACTTTTTCAAATCACATAGTCTGTTGCAAAATTATTTTTACCTCGAAATATCAGCTAAACAGCCCAATTTAGGATTGTTTTCTGCAATCTCAACTACTGAGTTCTATTAAGTGACGGGCAATTTACGGTTCTCGAGACATAATTCATACTTAAAATAATCAATTAACTAACGTTTTGGAGCAAAAAAAATGCAAGTTACTGCAGTAATTTGCAATTTTTCTGCTCCAAAACGTTGGTTAATTGATTATTTTAATTTTCAGCACAAAGGTTATAATTCATATTCAATTATAATTCATATTTATTATTCATACATATATATCAAGGTCAAAATTCGTTATAATTCATACTTCCTGGCATAAACTTTAAATTCATGCAAGTAATTTTCCTCTTAAGCTCTCAAATCTCCCATAATACCTTAATTGTTTCTAAAAACTTCATAGTTTTCCTCCTAAATCTTAAGATTACTTCCCCTCCCCCCCCTTCCAACCTGAACAACACTGTGAATACCTGCAACATTTTGGGGGGGGGAGGGGGTATATAGGGGTGGCTCTTTTAAATATTCCTTCGCGCAACAAAACCTGATAAGTCTGGCCGTAACTTAATTTAATTCCTTTAAGGGATCTACGGACCAATAACCATTAAAATATTCGATTTTCTGGAAAAAATATATGTTTCGCATGGTTGAAGTTTTGAACAATTTGACACCTTACTTATTACTGTACACAAAAAACTTTTTGAATTATCGAAGTGCGTGCGTAGAGTAGACCGGGGCACGTTTACGAAGATTTCTTTCTAAGAATTTTCTAAATTTCATGTTTTAACTTTGGAAATTATAGACATTGCGGTTTTATGAAGCAGTTAATGGAGTCAAAATTGGTACATTCAGTTATTGCCTAGTTTGTGTTTTTAACCGTTAAAAAAAATATTTTTGAGTCCAAGTCGGTTGCGTAAACTTGCCTCGGACACTTTACGCATATTTATTTTGACACCTAACGTGGTTCTGTTAGTGCTTTGAACATAATGTCTTACCATTGTTAAAATAAAGCAAATTTATTACAGACTAAGTATTGTAAAAAGTAAAAGATGAACGGGCATGAAGACAGCACTACATGGTTGTAAGCTATAAGATACGAATTTCTAACTCAGTTAAAAATTAAATGGGGGTTTTCAAAACTAAATAGCCTAAAAATACAAAAACGTTTTGTGACAGCGAAAAGAGCTTCAGAGCGCGCTTAGAGGTAAGACATAGTAAGAACGCGCGTAAAGGTGCTCAGACGTCAACGCCTAAACCTGTCCCGTCGCCAAATTTGGATTTATTTTTAACGTGCAAAAAAAATAATAACCTTTTTAGTTCATACAAATAGAGGTCTCAAAAAAGGATAAAATTCTGCTCATTTTTATATATTGTTTTTTTTTTTTTTTTTTAAACTAAGAGTTATTTATTCACAATAAGCTTCAAAACGTTCACCTCAAAATTTACTCGACTTGGTTGAAAACAGATTATTTTTTTTTTTTTTGCATGCTGGACCAAAGCTCTACTGATGCTCAAAACTTGTGGGGATATGTGCTAGGGAGCAGCATCAATCTGTTATGACTGTTGGCTCTCCAGTTATAATTCGTTTTGAAAAAAGGGCACTGCGTAAACATGCCCCATGCGTAAACGTGCCCCGGTCCACCCTAAACGTAAAAACGTAACTATTTTCAAAGATATTTCTGTTGTTAACAATACTAGCTGTTTAAGCCTCTTTTTCTCAGAAGTCTGTTTTTCGTTTTGCGTGCAGGATGTCTCAAAAAGTTTACAATATATTTCATAACACTTTTTATGTGTGGTTGGTCCATTGTTGTAAGTCTAAATTGTACTAAAAAATGAAAATTAATTTAAAAAAAAAATTCTCCCAAAATTTTGGTAATTTTGATATTTATTTTTAACATTTAAAAAATAAATAAATAAATGCATTTTAAGTTAAATGTAGGTTTAGATTCTGACGGAAGTATACAGCAATACTTTAAAATTAATCATAGAATCATTGTATTGTTATTTTGTCTCCTATAGTTTTCCTATTTAAATGTATATTATATCGTGTACGTTTAGCAGATTTTCAGCTTTGATTTAAAACTAAAATTTTAATCATAGTTTGCATAGAAATTTAGTTACAAGCTTTTACTTAGACCCTTTAAGTCCTTAAAGTAACAATACTAATATCAAAATGGGTTTTTCTTCCACAGTTTGAGTCTCAGTATGGATCTATTCGTGTTTGTCACAACAGAGCGAACAGGAGCCCTGAACTGAGAGCGAGTAACTGTCAAGACGTAATTACAAGTAAGTAACTGGACTGTAGTCTAATATAGCGAGTGCAGTCGAACTTGCCGACAACGAGACCTGATTTAACGAGAAAACGGATTGAGCAAGGAAATCCGACATACTTGGTTGACACACTGTTAAATCTATGGGAGCATACCTCGAGTTTTACCAGTAAACAACGCTTAAAGCGAGCAATATTTCTGTGACTCATAAAATTTTTGTTGACTTCTAGCTTAGTTTATAATTTTTTGAGAAAATTTTCTTCAATATATTATAGTCATCCGAAAGTTAGTGATCTTTATCTTTACTAATAATAAAGCTTAATGTCTCTCTGTCTGGATGTCCGGAGGATGTCTGGAAGTCTGGATCTCTGTAACGCGCATAGCGCCTAGACCGTTCGGCCGATTTTCATGAAATTTGGCACAAAGTTAGTTTGTAACATGGGGGTGTGCACCTCGAAGCGATTTTTCGAAAATTTGATGTGGTTCTATACTATCATAAGATGGAAGAGTAAAATTACGAAATTATCATAACATGGAACCGTAACATGGGCACAAGCCAATTGGCGCGATACGAAATTATCATAACGTGGAACCGTAACATGGGTACAAGCCAAATGGCGAGAAAATTCACCATACATTATTTGTAAATATACAGGCAACCAAAAGACCTTTTAATTTTTCTATTACGGGCAAAGCCGTGCGGGTTCCACTAGTAAATTATAAATCCTGAGAACATACATTCAGATAGTTCAAAGCAAATTAACCAACTTCTTTAGTGCTGCACAGAGATTAAAAAATAAGAAAAACAACGACTGTGATGAATATTTGTGATTGTTTTCATCTACTCGTTTTTTATGAGCAATCGGTTATAATGAGCAAATATCGTGTTCCCTTTGCTCTCGCTGTTAGTAAGTTCGACTGTAATCCTTTTAGTTTGATACGTGGTAATAGTATTCTAAGATCGCATAAGCAGTTATTACCACGATTGTGCTTGTTAGCTTTAGAGTATTTAGCTTTCAAGTGTTATTAAAGATTATGCGTTTAATTTGTTCGGTTTTCTATAGCTAAAAACTTAACAATAGCAATAACAATGGCGAAAATTATCTTCATGTCACATGAATGTTCATCAATGACAAAAATGGTTCATTTAAAAAATTTAAACGGAAGAAAAAGTAATAACTTTTAATTAATGTGGCGAGAAAGGACTTAATGTCACATTGCTGGCGCAAAATTAATTTGCATAACTGGCGCACGGAGGCGTATTGATGGTATAATTGACGTTGGCAAAAATTTAAAATAACTCAGTTTGAAAAAAAAAAAAAGGTCGGAAACTTTAACTACCCACTGTTAATTTAGACTGCAAAAAGCAACCAGTTCATTACAAATCATACAACTTTTAAGCGCATGCATTTTAGCAGTTGAAAATAAATTAATTTAAAACCTCAACGCAACAATAATGTTTAAGCGCTTATTTTCATTATGAACATTATTTTTGGTAGATTCATTGCCCTATCATTTTTTCAGTTCCTGCTGTCTCTTAAAAGAATAGCTTCCGATCTCCGTCAAGAGCAATTGCACACCTCCCAAATAACATGAAGACCCCTAAGTACAAAAAGTCCCCCACCCAAAAAAAGAAAAGAAAAAATCACCCTAAAAAATTCAATGACGCCATAATAATAATAACACTTTCAACTTTTATTGCTGTATTGAAACAAATATTAGTATAAAGGCTTTTTCTTTTTCATTTCTTCATTTATCAGATATTATTTTAAACAAACCGCATACTAATGCAATCCTTTACTTTTTTTTTTCAGATAAATTGGAACTTAAAGACTCCAATCCTTGCCAGAGTAAGTTTTAGTTCATATCTTTTGCTTTTTGAATTATTTCATGAAAAAGTAACAAAAATAAATTGAGTATTCTTTTTCATTTGATAATAGTTTATGGATGCATTCTTGTCTAAATCATCTAAATTAATAAGCCTTTGGAAAATATAATTTCAGTGAAAATACAAATGCATTGATTAATAGTACCTTGTTCGTGTCGTTGTTATTGCGTCGTATCATGTACTGCTCGGCCACGAAAGCCGCGACTAGCACCGTTGAACGGTTCTATTACAAAAAGATGTGAGAGCTTGATTAAGAAAATGCACCATGGCAGCATTTCTGCTTTACCGATAAGGAAGGGGAATAAATTTAAAAAAAAAGAAAAGCCACAACTCAAACCAACACATCTAAAATAAATGAATCCAACGGGAAAAAAAATCCCCTCGCATTCGTTATTTCTCTTATTAATATCTCTCCTATTTTGATAAAATCAGAAGCGACCTGACGCATGCGCAAATTCGAGGAAGGTCGCAGTTTAAAATACCAAACAGTAGGATACTCATATTTCATTGCTTCAAAAATTATGTGATCAACTGTGGGTAGAATTTTATAAGTTTAGGCGTACTTCAAAAGAAAAAAATATATAATTCCCTTACTACAGTTGTTAAGCAAACGGATGAGAAAGGAAATAAAGACTTTTTCATTTTTATCAAAATAAAAAATTGGGGCTTTAAAAAACTTGTTTTAAGTAGAGGTTGAAGCTAACTAGAAGTTTTTTTTTTTTTTTTTGTCCTCAACTCTAATTAATACAAAAATATGTTGTTGTGTTAATAAAAAAAAATAGCATAACTGGCATAACTGTTTTTCTTCGGAGGCCTTTACATCCGAAAGCTCACTATTTTGTATTGAAAAATGGGTTCTTTGAGACTCCGAAACACGTGTCTGCAGTAATCTGTGATTTTGTGCAACAAAACGTTGGTTCTTTTCTGTCTTTTTTGCACAAAGGTAATTATTTCCTTATAAATTATTTCCTTAACATAACTACTTTCAGATTTTTAACTGTAAAATCAAATGCATGAGAATAAATGTGTAATTTGACACTATTTGATTTAGCAGCTTTTTCCATCGTTCACTCAAAATGATGCAAGAGTAAGGATTCTTAAAAGATAAATTTAAATAGTAAATTCAGATTTTTAACTTTAAAATCAAATGCATGAGAATAAATGTGCAGTTTGACACTATTTGATTTAGCAGCTTTTTCCGTCGTTCACTCAAAATGATGCAAGAGTAAGGATTCTTAAAAGGTAAATTTAAATAGTAAATTCAATTTTTTTTCATCCAAACACATGATTAAAAATTTCTTGAATCTTGAACTTGAAACAAAAAATCCGCAGTTAAAAAAAAAGCGAATTTTACAAATTATGTGATCAAGTCATTTTAAAAGCATTAAAGTTTAATTCCCTGCTAATTTAATTTTAATATTTGTATTCGCTGAATAACTAATAAAATTTCATTTTATTGGTTTTTCAACGAATTTTTGATCATTAAGTTAAATCAATTGAAGCTGTACATAAATGTTAATAGTAGCTGCAAAACGGCTCACAATTTAAAAACTTAATAGTAAACTAATCAAATAATACAATATTTTATCTCACTGAAGAAGTAAAATTGCCTTATCACTTGATTTTAATTCAGCTTTTCAACTATTTTATTTTGATGTGCTTAAATAATTTTCAAACTTCATTCTCTTAAGCAAAGTCGCCAGATTTCTTAGAACTGGTTTTCCTAAGAATTTTCAGCGCATCTGAAAAATTCTTAAATTGTTCTTTGTAGGCGCTACTGTGACTACCTGTTCACCCTATTTTTTCTCTGTTATTGGCATAAATTCCACTGATGAAAAGTCAAGAGGTTTCTGTGTCGACAATAGAGGTATGTGTGACTTCTATTCTTCGAAATCAAAACGAAACATTGTAAACCAAAAAGAATTTCTTTTCTTTTAGAAGCCAAAAAGGTCTCTAAAAGAAAAAAAATTCTTTGAGAGAAGCACTTTTTGCATAAAATTTCTTTCATTTCTTTTTGTGTAACACAATTGATTAATGTTTAATAATGTCCTTTTAGATGCAAAATGCAGAACATTGGATCAAATCAAGTTCAAATTTTCCCATGAAGGTACAGATTCTTTTTTCTCAGAAACACAATTTTTTTTCAGCTGTGTGCAATACATTTTTATCTATAATTAATAATTTTGTTATTCTTTAGTCTGATCACTGAACAACTAGGCACTTAAAGCACAATTTCATTTTAAAAAACTTATATTGTCATAGAAATTGTTGTATTTTGATACCTGACATTTTATTGCTGTACGTGCTGATTAAAAAAAAGCTTTAACTACGTCCGCCCTAGAGGGCAGGTTTGAGGCAAAAAAATGGAACTCCTTTTAGAAATATTGTTTATTAAACTCTGTTTCCCACAAAATGAAAGCCAACACATGTAAAAGAAGCCACATTATGAGAATTTAGATGTGTACAAAATAAATATAAACAACAGAATAAGGTGTTAGGATTATCGATCAGTAAAGATACAATAAATGACCAAAAGTAGGGTAGGGCGGGGCTAGTTGAGCAATTTTTCACTTGAGCGGATATAACTCCTCAACGGTAAGTCTCAATTGTTATGCAACCTGGTGGATTAGTAATGTATCCTTTTCAAAAGTGTCCACAGTAACTTGTTGCTAATAGCACACGTTTAAGAGCTACAAACGTCGAAATGCAAAAAGTCAAACTTGCTCAACGTACCCTATAAATGGGGTAAGTTGAGCAAATGTATGGGGCAAGTTGAGCACTTATCATTTATCCTATTGTTTGACTAGACATTATACTAGAGATGAAATAAAATTTCTGTGTGATAATCCACTGTGTGACATTTTTTTTCTTTTTTTTTCGAATTAACTGAAATTATTCTGGTTTTCGGACGGATAGTTTCGGATTTCGTTTTAAAAACTTTGTAAGCCAATCTTTTCCGGACATCCCTTTTGGAGTCCAGGCGGATGGAGTTTTAATGCTAAATTTAACAATACACTCGTAGGAAACGCGACGAGCGTCTTTAGACGAATATCCATAATAGGTTGATGCCATTTGCAGCAAGTATTTTTTTTATTGAGTACTCTTGTTGGGAAGAAAAAACTTGCCTCCGTTTTCCATAACCCATTGATGAATCACCACCATTTAATTTCTTCAAAAATCTTGTCAGTCAACCGTTTGATATCGAATTATTTTGTGGCGGCATTCACACTTTTTCCATCATCATTGACAGCTTTTGCATCATTATTCAAGTCATCAGTAGTGTAAGAATATCGTGTAGTTTTCCTTTTATAGGTCCGTATCCTAACAAAAGCAAAAAATATATTGCTACTTTTGTTTTAAGTCGCGATGGTCAGTTGAACGATGCTTGCTCATCTAACCCCAAACCAAAGTCTTAAAATAAAAGTGAGATTCCGAAACAATTGTACGAATTATGCTCAAAATCTCTATACATAACAAAAGTACAGTCAATTCATAAAAGAATAAAGCTTGCTTAACAGAAAACCGATAACATTAGACTAATAGAGACGAAAACTTGGGCAAATGAGTTTTTTACTTTTTTGTCACAAAATAAATAATGTGCAACTATGCTTCACTCATTTGTCGAGCTGCAATTGAAGATCGCGTGATGAGTTCCCCTCCCATAAACCTTTCTTTTCGCCATTTGATGCCTACACGTGTAGTGAATAGTTTTCGAGATCTATCGATTGCTCAACGTGTCCCTATGCTCAACTTGCCCTACCCTACCCTATTGTGACACGTTCAAAAATTCACATTTTAAAGAATTTCTCCAGAAATAAGTGATTAATTGCTCTGTAACTTTGTTCACGTAAATGGTATGTTCCAGCTGTCATTTTCCAATAAAAATTAAATCACCCATGCGTTTTGGGGACCAGCAACAAATTGAGGAAAACAAAAATGTTCTTTGATCATCATCCATGGTAAATGGCTGAGAATAAGCTGTTAATTTCAGAAATTAGTTAGCATTCTATACACAACTGCTTCACATACTTTCGAGAAGTATCACTGATATTTACGAAGATGTAAGCAATTCTTTCAAAACTACGAACCTTATTTGGAGGTTTTTGGCTTATAACACGCAAAGCTTTCCGCCAAAGCTTAGCAAACTTTTAGAAAACTTGACAGCATCCAAGAGAAGTATAATACTAAAATGTGAAATTTAAATGTTGAAAATTTGATAAAATATGGACATTTAGAGCAATTAATTTTTCACTGCGCATGCGCGAGATATAGCAATTGAAACCTTTCATAACATAAAACCCAACTATATTCCTCAACTCATAATAAAATTCCAGTTCAGTAACTTAAAATTCCGAAAGTTATCAGGGAACTAAGGAGCCGAATTTCAATAAAATTTCTGTACAGGCGACGAATCGTGAGGGGTTGTTCGCAAGTCTGTAACATTTGCTTGCAATCATTCAGCGTGATTCATGATAAAAACCAGATTATTTGCGAACGATCCCTCACGTTTCGTTGAATAGCCAAGAGTTGTTATAATTCGGATCATTATATCGCTGATAGCTTTCTGAATTTTTAAAATATTCAACTAAAATTTTATTATGAGTTGAGGCATGGCCCCACTTAATTCTTATAGGCCGTTTCAATCGCTGAAACACATGGCAACAAAGAGGTCTCAACAGGGAACCCTTGTTTCCATTACGTTGCCACTGATTGGTGGATGCAAGGGCTCTGTGCAGCTCCTCTTGCGGTCAAAATGGACGATGTTCAATTAAAAATAAACAAACTTTGAAACATTGGATATTAATTGGAGGCTGCATGAGCTGCATAGGTTTAACACAGAAAATTCATAAATAGTTAAGGCCCGTTAAGCATCAGAGCCATCTAGTGTGGCCATGGTTGAGGAAACTAGTTGGGTTATAGATTGTGAAAGTTATAAATTTATATTTTTCGCGCTTGGGGAGTAAAAAAATATAGGAAACCCTCTCAGAAAAATATTTAAAAGAGTTGTATAAGTTAAACCCAGTTCCAGTTTACATCATACTGAACAAAATAAAACAAAATTAAGGATTATTAGGGATTTATTAAGGATAATAAGGATAATTTAAGGATGATGATTTTAATGAGTTATAGCCATTTATACCTGTTTTTGTGTTAATTAAAATGGCCGCAGAAAAATCATTTTGACCTATTTCTCAAGGCTCATAACTTTTCACCCCCTTTATCAATCCCAATATATTTTATATTTTCATAATCAGCATCAAAATGCCTACAAGTACTCCAAATTTGAATGAAATTGAAGATGGTGGGTGGCATTTTCAAAAAATGATGGAATGATTTGACATGGAATGACCCAAGCTTAGAATTTTCTATGCATACTTTTATCGTATAAAATTTCTCTCTCTCTCTCTCTCCCTCTTGTTTTCACTGATCATAAAAACTTTTTTCACAATTTTCAGGTTTACGATGCAGTGGAAGTATCAACGTGGTAGCTGTGCCTGCAATTCTTTTACTTGGACTACTAATTTCACGAATGTTTTCACAGCATTCTTAAACTTTTGCCGCCATTTCATTAAAAAAAAAAAAAAAAAAACTGTTGATTTCTTAAATTGCATGCAAAATTGAACTGTTCATACCATTAATATGAAAGACTGCCAACACATTACATGATTAAGATTTTGTGTTATAAAATTGCCATCACAAATCTAAACTTTTTTTTAACTTTTCGAAGCTATTTCATTGAATATGTATTTTTATGTTTATACATAGCACTTACATGTATTAATTTAAAAACTGTTTTGGTATGTGCAGAAAGAGCTTCTGTTTAGAAGAAAAAAATATTTTTGTATCTCGAAAACAACTTTTACGTTATTTCTCTGTTTTAAATATTTATTTGTCATTTCAGAAACGAAATTTTTTAAATCGCTTCCTCTCAGCTGTGTATATATTTATATAAACAGCAGAAACATTTGTGTAAAAATTTAAGCAATAAAACAAAACAGAGAAATTAAACGGACAGATGAAAGTGACAAAACGAATTAAAAACCATGTTTAGTAACAAGTTCTTAACTCTTATTATAGTAAGACTGAGCATTGTTGGCACACGGCGGAAGAGTTTAAAATTTTAAATTCGTTGGAATTAATTGGGAGGACAGTAACCGTGATCTCCATATTAAAGACTTCTACAGTTTGCGGGGGGTTTGGCGGTTGGTTTTAGTTAAAATTTATTTCTCATTGTCAACGAACAGCAACGCTTCAAGAAAAAGCTTGTTTCACCGTGTTTGAACTTAGCAACCCTCATTTCTCTTGTTTTCAACCGGATTCGAAGTTGACTAGTCCGAGGACGAATGCCAACAACCCAGAGGTTGACTAGATCCCATTATTCAAATTTGTCTCTTTCTTCTTCTTATATTTCTTCTGTAATGCAAGTGAAGTAACTATAACGTACGGAGAATAAACATTTTGTGCTCAAAATTATTTTTTCCTTAGTATACCGAAGATCAGTGGGTTTTTTCTCCTTTCAATAATATGTAGTGGTTTTACGCTTTGCTTTAATAGCGTTGTTTGTGTTCAACTTTTTTACATTAAAAATTGCATATGTATATATTTTTTAAAAAGAGGCGTACGTGGTATTGCATATTACAAATTATTGACACTGAACTCTTATCTATTGATTTTCTGACTTTGATAATAAAATAGTTTTTTTTTTTAATGCGTGTAGTTTCTTATGTACGCAAAACACAAGTTTCTTTAATAAAGAATTATTATTTACAAATAAATAGCACTGTGTGTTCCGCTATTTGGGGTCGAGGGTGGGGGTGTTCGGGTCAACACGACATGCACAGATATCGCAGCTTGCATACCATGCGGCGGCATACGAATGCGAAACCGCTTTGGGCCACCCTCCCCTATGTCATTCTTTTTTATTTTTTTAATGCTATGTAACTCTATACCCCGTGATGTATTCGAACGGAATTTACTAGAAAATCCAACCGTTTCTTCCAAAGAATTATTGCCGAGCTTCTACTAGGAGCTTCAATTTAATAATGTTGTAAGATTCCAGACTGTTGTGCCGTGGTCTGAGTGTTGTTACTCCAAACGTTTCGACCGCATCTGCGGCTGCAATCTTCAGTGTTAGCGTGGTCGAAGGTCTAAGCTTCCAGGGAAGCGACTTCCTAGAAACTGATGCAGATATCTAAGTGTTGTCACTATTTATGTGGGAAGAGCTAGCTGTTCCTACGTTCTGGTCTAGGATTGGCTGATGAACGTCCGTCCTTGTTTCTGGTTAGCTGAAACTTGAGTTCTCTTCATTCTCGTTGGGGATTGGCTGATGGGCATCCGTCGCTGTTTCTGGTTGGCTGGAAGTATCTCTCGGGATAATCCGTCTAAGTGTAGCTTGCCAGAGTTTGTTGATCTTAATTCCCTCTTCCTTTTTGTTAAAATTGTTGGGATGTTTGAAAATTTCGATCGTTTCTCTGTTTAATCTGGAGTAATAGTGGGAAGTCCTTGAAATTATTTTGGTTTCTTTGAATTTAATGTCGTGGGTGCCATCACGAAAAGTGTGTCCCGCGACTGGTGATTTCTCAGTGTGGCCCAGACGGCAATTTCTTTCGTGTTCTTTTATTCTAAGTATGGAGTAAGAATAAAAGAACACCACCGGCCGTGAAAGCCTTCATTCTTACAGCTTCAATTTAGTTTTATTTGGTTCGATTTTAAAAACTCATGAGAAAGTATTGAATAAACCTCTAAGAAACACTCCAAAATATCTTCAGAAGCTTTAGATCATTTTAAACATGAGTAAAAATAGCACGCAAGACGAATTTTATTTGAAGTTCGTACAATGGTTAGAATTTTTGTAACCACTGATCTAAATCTAAAGAAAAAATCTCCAAGTTATGAATAACAGGAGATCAAACATGTCTATAACCCTTTGCAAAAAACAGCATAAGAGCTAAAGTCTTTTTTTTTTTTTTTTGAGCTAAACTTGAAATTTTTTTATTAAGAACATCCAAAATCAGCGATTTTTAAAAATAGGGAATAGGAGGAATTTTTTAAAAATAGATGTAAAATTCTTCATTTTGAAGCCTTTATAAGTGGTAATTGGAACTACAAAAATGTGGGAAAAAAACAGACAGACAAAACGTTTTAAAAGTTATATATATTTTGTCTTTAGAAAATTAAGATAAAACACAGTAAAAAATGTTTTTGGGGTCGACAAATCAATGACTGCAGTTGACAGAGAGAAAGAGTGAGGGAGGGAAAAAGATAATGCATTGTTAATCGCTCACATCGGGTTTCGGTACAATTAGTTTTTGATCACCCCTCCAACCCACCGACAAATATAACAATGAATTAAATATAAAATGATCAACAACAAAAAAAATGCTTTAAAAGAAATGGTGTACAGATTTAGAAAATAGGTAACAAGAGAGTAACATACTGCCCATTTAGACAATTCATCTTTACTTATAATAAAACTGAAAGTCTCTCTGCCTGGATATCTGGATCTCTTTGACGCGCATAGCGCCTAGACCGTTAGGACGATTTTCATGAAACTTGGCACAAAGTTAATTTGTAGAATGGGGGTGTGCACTAGGGTGTCCCGTCCATATATGAGAAAAAAAAAATTTTTGAGCTACACTATCACAAGAGGTGTCAAAATTTGCGAAATTTTTCACAGATCACGAAAAAGGTAAAAAAAATGGAATTGCGTGTCATCTTGAGGGCTCTACCGCTCTTTGAAGTTTTGCATATTTTACATTTTTGACAGACCTAAACGATATGATTTAAAAAATACAAAAATAAAGTTTAGAACGCATTTTATTTAAGAAACTAATGAAACAAAGCACAAGAAAACAAAATAAACAAACTACAGTTTATAAATAATGACAAAAGTTTAGAATTTAAGCTTATTTTTGTGTCCAAAATTTGGCATTTCTGCCCGAGATTGCAACCTGGTTCTAACGAAGCCATCTCTAGAAGTAGCGTTAGTAACACTTTGTGAAGCCTGTGTTATTAGTTTAACACATCTTTCCACAGATTGTGAGTGGCAAGGAAAGTCAACGATTTCCAAGCTATTATCTTTTGCCATAATTTGAAGGTTCTCGTTAGAAATATGTCGAAGAACCGGTGGTGCTGTAACCTGACACTCTTGCCAGACAATTATTTCCGTATAATCTTTAGCAGAGAAGTTAATTTTTGGTGTTTTAAATATTCTGCGTTTAGTGCTACTTTCAGCCTCTCTAGCTTTTTTTATTCTTCGTAATGCTAACTCCCGAATGTGCTCCCTATCATCAAACAACATACTGACCAGCAGGTTTTCTGGGTGCGCAAAAAAAGCATTTCTTTCGATAACAGAATACACAACAGATTTCAAGTTTTCGGGTAAAAATCGAGAGTACACAATCATTTGAAAAAGATGTTTGGCTGCTTCCTTAAAAGATGACTTTTGCTTTATTAAGAACCAAACTAGAGCGTACACTTTAACCACGTAGTTAACAAGTAATCGCAAATTTTCTGTTGGATTAAGAGTACTTACATAAAGTCTAAGTATACGATTAGCAGAAGTAAGCCATCTCGAGTGCGCCATTTTTCCAGGTTGGCGATTTCCCAGCTCAGGACTACAGAAACCAGTTGATACAGCTTGACAAATCTCATAAAGATATTTTTGATCCGTGCTTAGTTCATCAACCACATTTTTCGGCAAATTACCATCCACCGCGCAAAAAGACAATGTCATTTTATTTTCAAAACCAGCTAACTGTTTTCCAATAGGTCCGGAATATTCTTTAGGACCCAAAGTGCAACCATCTAAGGTCAAGAATAAATGACGAAGGGGTAATTCGTTGGCATGAAGCATACACACACACACCATTGCAATGGTCTTTCCAAATACTCCTCTAAATGTTGAATCACGCCACCCTTCCAACCGGTGTTTATTGCAGTTCCGTCACATCCAACGCAAATCACGTCTTCTAAATTCAAGCATTGACCTTCTAATAGAGCTGTAATCGAAGTTAGAATTGCCTTTGCAGTGCCACGACTTGGCGTTGTGTGTCCCAAATAAATTGATCCGGGTTCTGCTAAAATTGAGATGTGCTCTTCTAAAATTTCTTTGCGATGGTAACGAGCTCCTATTTTCTCATTTATCAGAGTCTTGTCTTTACGTCCATCAAAGTAAATGCTTTTTATAACAATACTTCCAATATCTTTGGAAGCTTCTTTCCGAGCTTTAGCTACAGCTCTGTGGATTTTGTTTTTATCAACAACTAGAGTTAAATCTTCTTTTGAAACCAAGCCGACATCAGCTAAAACTGCAGAAGCAACAGCAGCAGCAGATCGCGTCGACAAAACGTATCTATCACAGACCTTAGCAACTGTTGGCAAGATCAGTGTATTCCTATTTGTCGTTGAAGTTGATGGTGTCCCTGTAGAGGCCGTATTCGTCTCTGTTATGGGATACGTTTCTGGAGAAAATTCACGCATCGAATCGTCATCAAAATTTGCTGAGACAGAATCGTTATTTTCAGTAGAAGACTTTTTTGCTGCCCTTTCAAGTTTTCTCTGCTGTTGTTTCATTAATCTAGCTATTTCTTTCTTATCGACACCACTTATCACCATTTTCCTGTCATTTCTTTGATCCAACAAGAAACTTCTCTCAATGATGGGAACTTTTTTAGGTTTTAAACACGAACAAGACTCAAATACATAGCACTTACAAGCCGCAACGTCGAAGAGCTTCTCAGATGACTCTAAAAAGCACTTCAGTTTATTTTCAAAACCATCACTTCGTTTGCTTCTGGGGTATCGTTTTAAATTGACGTACTTTCGAAATAGAATTTTAATAATTGAATTACTCGTTCCTTAGTTACAATTGGAATCACTTCGTTTGCTTCTGGGGTATCGTTTCAAATTGACGTACTTTTCGAAATAGAATTTTAATAATTGAATTACTCGTTCCTTAGTTACAATTGGAATTGAAGCTTTTGTCCAAATACTGTTGATTTTTTCAGAAACAATTTTATATATATCTGAACTGGAAGGGTCCTTTCCATTATGCATACATTTCTGTTCGCTCCTGACAAATAAAATAAATTTTATGACGTCTTTTACAGTAGGTAGCAGCCGATCATCAAGTTCCTTGTAGGGTCCCAGTATAGCACAAGTAGTCTCACTACGTCTCGAACAAATTACTTAAAACTAACAGAATCGGCATATAACACTAACAATTGCAACTGTACTTTTATAGCATTAAAATTACTTTGGCTACGAAGAAAACACCCGTGAGTCAAGCCAAGAAAGCCCTCGAAACAAGTAAAAGGAATTAGCAAGTTGAAACCAAACAAAGTCGAAGTCGTCAGTAACATATTGTTGCATGCAAATCGAGACGTGGCGCCAAGCTTCGTGGACGATTCTACTGCGGAAATGGGGGTTATTCCCATATAGGCATTTACAGTAGTAATCACCATATGTTTTTTTTTTTTTTCTGTTCGTGTTGATATTACGAATCACGGTCTTTTTATTTCAGCTGTCAAGCTTTTATTTCACAGTAAATTTATAACTTTATTCACAGTATTTCTTTTACAGTTGCCATAAAAATGACAATTTTTCAAAACTTTGACGATCGGTAGAGCCCTGAAGATATAGTTATATTCTATTTTTTAAATTATTTTTGTAATTTACGATCGATTTCGCAAATTTAGAGAGGTCTTGCATTAAGAAAAACGGAAATTTTTTTTTTCGGGACACCCTAGTGTGCACCTCGAAGCGGTTTTTCAAAAATTCGATTTTGTTCTTTTTCTATTCCAATTTTAAGAATATTTTCCCGAGCAAAAGTATCATAAGATGGACGAGTAAACTACCAAGTTATCATAACGTGGAACCATAACATGGGCAAGCCAATTGGCGAGAAATTCACCATACATTATTTGCAAATATACAGACCAAAAGACCTTTTAATTTTGTACTTCGGGTAAAGTCGGGCGGTACCACTAGTAGTTCATAAACTTGAAAAGAATTAAAATTGAAGTACAGTTTGCATAGGAGTTGCAAAGACGTATCTAATTATTTTTAAGGACTCTAAAACAATTAAAATTATTTAAGGCACTTCATCTGCACTTTACAGTCTCTGACATTCTAGTACCTGATTTTACAGTTTCACAGTATTGTTCTAACTTTGTATGAAACGGCTAGGGTCATTCCATAGTGACTAACGTAACATTTGCAGCTGATTTTCAAACTCTTTTTACTTACACCGGGAGTAAAAATAAATGTGTTTTGGTTTAATATGCAGATTTAAAATGTACAAGGTGACTATTTTTCATTTCTACCAAGAATTTGAAGCAAAATAAGCGCTGGCAGGTGTTTTTTCACCAAAAAAGTTATCGTGACTAACGTAACATTTTTGCAACCCTGAGAAACAATGCTTATGTTACGAGAGAAATTTTTCTGAAACTTACACAGGCATTCGAAATTGGCCGATATATTTGTAAGAGGTAAAGAATCTATTTTTTAAAAATGTAGAACAGATTTGTTATAGATGAATCTTTTTTGGCCCTTAATGGTACTTTTACTAAAAACTGTGTGTGACTAACGTAACGTGACTAACGTAACCATCGAATAGCTAGCAACGAATGCATATAAAAAACTTTTTATAATTGATTTCTTGCTCTTATATAACTTTTACACTTTTTAGGAACCTTCTTTGTGTTGCATTATGGTTCTTTCTTTACTTTTTTTCTATATTAGTGTAAGAAATTGAATGGAAGGATTCAGTTCAATTAACTCAATTTGAATGTGTGAAAAAATGAACAAATAAAAAAAAAGCTTTTACAAAGTAAATAACATCATTCTTGAGAGCTAATTAAATCCTAAATATCTCTCTTTTAAAAAATTAACTTTATGCAAGTTGATAGTTTCACCGAATTCTAGTATTCTTCCGATATACTAGTTATCATCATAAGAAACTCCGCAGTACTTTTCAGTAGCATATTATATTTTAAGGTTTACTGATTCATCGAACGAATAGTGTTGTGCATTTTTTGAATTAAAATGTAATATTGAAAAAAAAAAAATTCGAACGTTTTTA
Organism: Uloborus diversus; assembly: GCF_026930045.1. NCBI lineage: Eukaryota > Metazoa > Arthropoda > Arachnida > Araneae > Uloboridae > Uloborus > Uloborus diversus. Next base: position 157,038,863 of record NC_072731.1, on the reverse strand, counting down.
CAGAATGCATTTTAATTCCAGATATCACTGCAAATGTTTGAATTTCTAAATGATCATTCTTGCATTTTCTGAAATATATGGCAGCAGCGCTTATTGTCACTATATCATGTAACATCTTCAAATGTTTTCCAACGAGCAGTCATTACTTCATTTTAATAATAGGTGGAGATGTATATTCTAAAAAATAGAGACGTTCTCCTTTGTTAAGACTGTATTTCTATTATCTTAATTCTTAAGCTTGGATTCTTGTGTTGATGGCACATTCAGCAGAGTACTCATTTTGCTTTACTCACCTTTTTTCTTTTTTAATAATTCTTTAAATTGGAAGTATCTTTATAAGGACTTTTAAAAATGTATTTTTCTAAGTAAACAGAAGACCTACAATGTAACATTACTGGTATTTTTCACCCTTTATATTTTTAATCAATATAGAATACCTACATATTCAAAATTATTCATGAAAATTTACATTAAATTAAATAAGTTTTAAATATTAGCAGTCATTTTATAAATGTTCGTTAGTCACATGCAAACTGTTGCGTTAGTCACAGCTAAAATGTTACGTTAGTCACACTAGTTATTTTATATCTACTGATACTAAAATAAATATTTTGCACTTTTTAAGTAGATATGACAAACATGTAAGAAAATAAAAAGTGTTGTTTGGCTCAATCATCTGGTTTAGTTTTTAAGCAGAAAATAGTACATTTTCGTGACTAACGTAACGTAAATATTTTCAGTGAAATAACCACACTAATTAAAATACTTATCTTATAATGTATGCAAAAAGAACAGTCAATTTTATTGGGCCAACATCTGATTATTTAGAATAAACATAGTTTTTTTAAAAATTTGCAAAAGTTTTTACATTACGCAAGTGAACTTAGACGCATGTTTTTTGCGCATGCTAAGCCTTTTCTACAACCTCGCACGCTTAGAGCCAGAAGAAAAACACCGAATGAAATTTTTGCAAACTGTTACTGGATTTATGTACTAGAAAGTATGCTGAATGAAGTGATAGGTCACAATTAAGGCTTTGTGGGAAAAAAAATCTGAGGTTGAGATTGACATTTCTATGGAATGACCCGCTATTATAAGTTTAAAAGAAGAAATGAATTATAGATTTCTTACTACAGCAACTTTTTTTTAAATTACATATAGTGCAGAAAACGAAAAGGAATAGAAGTATTGTAATATATATATATATATATATATATATATATATATATATATATATATATATATATATATATATATATATATTGTTACAAATTCTGTAAATAGTAATTATTGTAGGAACGTAACCTGTAAATAGTTTCCCGTAATGAATATACAACCCCTTAACATATGGCTAAAGTATACAACCCCCTATTCTTTTTTTTCTTATTTCATTCACTGATTTTATCAATGGAAGTGTAGTTGTAAAACGGTCTACGTATTTCTGGAAGCAGAAAGAATGTTGTGGAAAATTCTTCGATGTTTATAAAAGCCGTTAGCGATGGATAAACAGTCAGTTTCGATTGAGAATTCGTTAGTGTATTGGCTCTGTTTATAGCGAGGCATTTCGCTGTGTTGTTTTCGTATTTGGAAGTAAATACGTGTGTAAACGTTGAGTTTACGGTGTTGTGTGATAATTGCTGATGAATAATTTAGCAGTTGTTAACGGTTTCTCCTGTACATAGTGTAAATAAATTTCCTGTGTTTTTATCAAGAACTGTGTCTTCATTTCAAGAAAGTGGAAGTCGCACCGAATCCGTTACAATTGGCGCCCAACGTGGGGCTTCTTCTGGACTTTCTTGGAGTAAGTGACTTTGGACATTTTTCTCATAAAGACTTTTTTTGAATTAGGACTTTATTTTTATGGTGATTACTCGCGCAATGGATGAACAATTAAAACAACTTCTTGACGCAATCACCTCTGTGAAGAGTGATATGGCGGCTAATCAAGAACAATTAAAAAATGATATGGCGGCTAATCAAGAACAATTAAAAAATGATATGGCGGCTAATCAAGAACAATTAAAAAATGATATGGCGGCTAATCAAGAACAATTAAAAAATGACCTGACTGCAAGTATGTTGGCAAATCAAGACCAGTTAAAAAGCGATTTAACGGTGCTGAAAAAGGACTTAACGTCTAACCAAGAAGAAATTAAAAACGACCTTATTTCGGTAAAGACTGTGATGGAAAATAAATTTAATGACATAGAGCATCGAGTTGATGCTATTGAAGAAAAATTTAATACCGTTGAAAGCCGATTCAATGCTGTAGAAAATAAATTTGAAGATGAAGATAGAAGATTTCATCTATTAAAAGAAGAGATCTTTAAGGACGTGGAAAGGAGATTGGTGACCGCGGAAAGCAGCTCTGTACAGTTTGGCGCTCCCACATCGGTTGCTCGACCGTCCATTAAACTTGCCACATTTGATGGGAAAACTTCGTGGCAGGTTTACAAAACTCAATTCATGATAGTGGCGGAAGCGAACGGATGGGACTCTGCTACCAAGGCCTGTCATCTTGCAGCATCCCTGAGAGGTGACGCAGCGGACATTCTCCAGACCCTTCCGGACAGCCAGCGCCTGGATTTCGCTGCCCTCACATCAGCGTTGGAGCTTCGCTTCGGTGAGAAGTGCCAGAAAGATTTCAGCCGACTCCAGTTGAAGTCCCGTTTCCAGAGAACCGGGGAAACCCTGCAAGAGCTAGCGGCGGACGTCGAGAGATTGTCTCATCTTGCTTTTTGTGACTGTCCTGCGGACGTTCGAGACAACCTGGCACTCAACTACTACATCGACGGGGTTCGAGATCCGGAAATCCAGAAAGCTTTACGGATGGCGGATGTCAAAGACCTGAGTTCTGCTGTTGTGTATGCGATGAAGTTGGAGGCCGCCCAGCAAGCAACCCGCAAGGATCGCCATTCAATCCGCGGCGTGAAAACTGATGAGCCTGATCCGGTTTCGTCACGTTTTGCTGAACTGGAAAAGCAAATAAAAGAAATTGCAGGAATCCTCAAAAGGACTTCGGCTCCCAAGGACCATAATGGACAATCACTTAAGTGCTGGAAATGTGGTGGCGAGGGTCACTTACGAAGAAACTGTGAAGCTCGTCAAGAAACCAGAGGGAAGAGCACCTCTCCCTCGCAGGTCCAGGAAAACTAAGCCATGGCAATCTCGCGGGGCGGAGGTCGCCAAATTGGAATGAGCCCCATCTTAAAGTTTTCCAGATTTCATCGACGAGTGGCGGCAGTAATGGACTGTTTGTTTACGCATATGTAAACGGGTTTCCATGCGAACTGATTATTGACACTGGAGCCAATGTTACGATCATTAGAACAGATGTGGCTCGTCAATTTGGACTCAACATTCTGTGGACGCCGCCCTGCGTTACCCTCCAAACTGTGACAGGTGACAAGATCGAGATTGAAGGTAAAGTGAACTTAGAAATTGTGTTTGGAAATGCCATTTACCATCATACCGCATTCGTTGCTGCTATCATAGACCCCTTCATTCTCGGATTGGACTTTTTAAAGAAGTATGACTTCAACCTCGATTTCAAAACTAACGAGCTGCACTCGACGAGAGAAGACATAGCAGTCTTTCCCGCAGAAAGTGATGTAAAATCCGCTCATCAAATAATTGCCCAAACAGATTTATCAATTCCCTCAAGGTCAGAATCATTAATACCCGGCTCCATTGAAGAAAGCAATAGTTTTAGATTTGGACTCATTGAATACCCTAACCTAAGCAATAACCTAAAAGGAGTGCTGGTAGCATCTACACTTGTGGACCTTTCTAAGGATGTAATTCCTGTAAGAGTCGCCAACGTGAGTGAAAGGCCAAGGAATATCCGGAAAGGTGAAGTGTTAGCAACTTGTACTCCAGTAAACTGCATCATTAGAAGAATCAATTCCCCCGAGACTGTGTCTTCTGAGTCCTTGACATCGAAGTTAATTGGGAGTGCGCCATTATCGAAAGATCAAAGAACTGCTGCGGAACAATTGGTGGAGGACTTCAAGCATCTGTTTTCATCTACATCGGAGGATGTGGGCAGGACGAATTTAACGCAGCATAGGATCTACACTGGAGAACACCTCCCTATTAAACAGCATCCAAGACGACTACCGTTCGCCAAGAAGGAAGAGGTTGAGACCCTCCTGAAGGAGATGAAGGAGAACGATGTAATCGAACCTTCATCCAGTCCTTGGGCGTCTCCCATCGTCTTGGTCCGAAAGAAAGATGGCTCCACCAGATTTTGTGTCGATTACCGGCGGCTGAATGAAATCACCAAGAAAGACAGTTACCCTCTTCCACGGATAGACGACACCTTGGACACTCTTTCCGGACACAAGTGGTTTTCGACCCTGGACTTGAAGAGCGGCTACTGGCAGGTTGAGATACACCCTGATGACCGAGAGAAGACAGCGTTTACAACTGGACAAGGCTTATGGCAGTTTAAAGTGATGCCCTTCGGCCTCTGCAATGCACCAGCTACGTTCGAGCGTCTTATGGAGACAGTGTTAAGAGGACTTTCCTACGAATCCTGTCTGGTCTACTTAGACGATATCATCATCGTGGGACGCAGTTTCGAAGAACATCTGGCAAATCTTAGGAAGGTGCTGCAGAGGCTTAAGGAAGCTAATCTGAAGTTAAGCCCGTCCAAATGTAATTTGTTCCGCCGGGAAGTGAACTACCTTGGTCACATCATCTCTTCTGGGGGTGTACAAACCGATCCAGAGAAGGTATCTGCGGTCAGGAGTTGGAGTCGTCCCGAAAACATCCATCAGTTGCGAAGTTTCCTGGGGCTCTGCACGTACTACAGGAAGTTTGTGAAGGGTTTTTCCAACATTGCACGACCTTTGCATAAGCTGACGGAGAGCAAGCAAAAGTTTGAATGGTCCAAAGAATGCGAAGATGCATTTCTACGACTGAAGGAGGCTTTAACATCAACGCCTATCCTCGCCTATCCTCAGCCTGAAAAATCCTTCATCCTGGACACTGATGCGAGCAACGAGGGAATCGGAGCTGTTTTATCCCAAGAAATTGACGGAAATGAACATGTCATCGCTTATTGGAGCAAATGCTTATCAAAGTCGGAGCGAAATTACTGCGTCACCAGAAAGGAGTTACTGGCCATAGTGAAAGCTGTAGAACACTTCCATCATTACCTCTACGGCCGAAAATTTCTGCTTCGGACAGATCATGCCTCATTAACTTGGCTTTTGAACTTCAAAAATCCGGAAGGTCAGATAGCCAGATGGATACGGCGGCTCCAGGAATATGACATGGAGATCAAGCATCGAAAAGGGTTATCTCACGGTAATGCTGACGCTTTATCCAGGAGACCCTGTCCTGAGAACTGCCACTATTGTTCCCGAATCGAGAAACAGTATGGAACGACTAGCCCTACCGCCTATCAGGTGACAGTGACTCCAATATCATCAGAACCTGATCCATGGAGTGACGACCAAGTTCGAAAAGATCAACTTGAAGACCCCGACATTAAACCAATTTTAGAGTTCATGGAAAGTGACAGTCGACGCCCTAGCTGGCAGGACGTTTCCATCTTCAGTCCTGCAACAAAAAGATACTGGGCTTTATGGAACTCACTCCATTTACGGAACGGCGTGCTACACCGGAAATGGGAATCTGACGACGGCAAAACATCTAGGTGGCAGTTACTACTTCCCCGATCAAGGATTTCAGATGTTCTGAAAGAAATATATAGTAGTGCGACTGGAGGACATTTTGGTGTCTTGAAAACCCTCAATAAAGTTCGGGAGCGCTTCTTCTGGAGCAAGGCGAAGGATGACGTGGAGAAGTGGTGCCATTCTTGTGACGCCTGTGCTGCTCGTAAAGGACCGAAGAAGAGAAGCAGAGGGAAGCTACATCTGTACAACGTTGGAGCTCCTTTCGAACGAATTGGGATCGACATCCTGGGTCCTCTTCCAAGAACTGCCTATGGGAACAAATACATTCTTGTTTCCATCGACTACTTCACCAAATGGCCGGAAGCATATCCCATTCCAGATCAAGAGGCTACTACCGTAGCAGAGACTCTAGTCCAACATTGGATCTCGAGATACGGAACACCTTTGCAGATTCATTCCGATCAAGGGAGGAATTTCATCTCTGCTGTGTTTAAGGGCCTATGTCAAATCTTCGGAATTGAGAAAACTAGGACAACACCACTACACCCACAATCGGACGGCATGGTGGAGAGATTTAACCGCACAATCCTAAATAATCTCTCGCTTATGGTATCCAGAAATCAACAGGATTGGGACAAGAAGCTACCTTTGTTCCTGCTGGCCTACCGCAGTGCTGTCCACGAGACTACCGGATATGCCCCATCTCAGATGCTCTTCGGACGAGAGCTTCGGCTACCTTGTGATCTCGTCTTCGGTCGTCCTCCGGATGCGCCTGCATCGCCTGAGGAGTACATCCAGGATCTCCAGGCCCGGTTGGAAGACGTTCATAACTTCGCACGAGAGCGAATCAACATCGCGGCGGAGAAGATGAAGACCCGATACGACACAAGGTCTACTGGACATGAATTCAACGAAGGCGACAAGGTTTGGTTATGGAATCCCATCCGACGGAAAGGTCTGTCACCCAAATTGCAGTCGCATTGGGATGGACCCTACAAAGTCCTTAACCGACTAAATGACGTCGTAGTGAGGATCCAAAAATCACCTAATGCAAAACCTAGGGTTGTACATTATGATCGGTTAGCCCCATACTATGGCCATAGTTCATGAGTATTACGTAAACAACCATGGTTGATAACATAAAAGTTGTAGATAATTTTTGCTTTTAATGTTTAGTAATATTTCTTGTTATTATTGTGTTTTCTGTATCTGATTAGTTATTAATTAATGTGTATATTTGTAAACTTGTGATAGAAGTTTGGCACCCTTTCTGGGGATTGTACTGCCCGGGACGTGCAGTCCTTAGGAAGGGGGCAATGTTACAAATTCTGTAAATAGTAATTATTGTAGGAACGTAACCTGTAAATAGTTTCCCGTAATGAATATACAACCCCTTAACATATGGCTAAAGTATACAACCCCCTATTCTTTTTTTTCTTATTTCATTCACTGATTTTATCAATGGAAGTGTAGTTGTAAAACGGTCTACGTATTTCTGGAAGCAGAAAGAATGTTGTGGAAAATTCTTCGATGTTTATAAAAGCCGTTAGCGATGGATAAACAGTCAGTTTCGATTGAGAATTCGTTAGTGTATTGGCTCTGTTTATAGCGAGGCATTTCGCTGTGTTGTTTTCGTATTTGGAAGTAAATACGTGTGTAAACGTTGAGTTTACGGTGTTGTGTGATAATTGCTGATGAATAATTTAGCAGTTGTTAACGGTTTCTCCTGTACATAGTGTAAATAAATTTCCTGTGTTTTTATCAAGAACTGTGTCTTCATTTCAAGAAAGTGGAAGTCGCACCGAATCCGTTACAATATATATATATATATATATATATATATATATATATATATATATATATATATATATATATATATATATATATATATATATATATTTGTTTGTGCTTAACAGATTTACAGTATGCATTAGAAGTAAGAAAAAAACAAGCAATACAAAATAATTTCCAATACAGTCAACTCTCGATTATCCGCAGGAATTGGGTAGCACAAGTGTCGCGTATGATAAAAATCGTGGATAATCCGCAAAAAAGCTAAAATGAGGGTCAAATAAGGTAGAAATTGTCCGTCCTCAAAAACTGCATTGATGCATAATACCTTCTTCAAACAGCATTGTTTGAAGAAAGTCAGTAAAAATGTTTGTATTTTTTCACAACAAAACTTAACATCAACAAAGAACAACTGGATGCGATGAAGAAAGAAAACTAATAAATAAATTTAAAAAAAAACTAGTTTAAATTTACAAATACTTTACCAAAAAAAAAAAAAACAGTCATTGTTATTTGCTTTTTACTGCGAAAATACATGTTCCTGATCAGGCCCGGCTCCATGGGTAGGCAGCCGCCTAGGGCGGCAGATTGTAGGGCCGGCAAATTCGAAGTTGATTTTTTTTTAATTTTTTTTAAAGTATGAATATCTCTTTCAGTGCCATAAGATTCACTGCATCGATAAAATAATAATTATTAATAATAACAATTTAGGCTTATAGAGTGTATACCAGTGCTTGGACATGCAAGGCATAGTTCAGAAATCAGCTAGAAATTTAATTTTAGAGGCTGCAAATTGCGTGATTTAAAATCTTTTTAAAATATTAATATGTGTTTCAGTGCCATAAGATGCACTACTTTAATGTTAAGAAAAATAATTTAAATAGTGTACCAGTGCTTGGACATGAAAAATCCAGTTTGGAATTTAACTAGAAGCTCACAGAATTTTAAGCAAAGAACTAGTATTTCTATTTTATTAATATTTATATTATTATTTTTGTTACTATTATTCAATGGGGGGGCGGCACTTGTCAATATCGCCCAGGGCGGCAGAGCTACTAGAGCCAACTCTGTTCCTGATTGTTGGTGGACTCGCAGATAATCGCGAGTTTGCTGTAAATTCATAAACAAATATTGTGAAATTTTGTCAAAAATAACCATTTTAGCGTGTTCGAACACCTTAAGTAGTATTTTGGAAGAAGCACATTTTAGAATAAAATTTATAGAAGAGGAATAATGGAGAATCAGGCCCGACATTATTTTTTATGGTTGGGGGGGGGGGGCGTTATAATATATTCAATACACTACACACTCAACGACAAACAACAGAAACCCCTCTCACTTGTACGAAAAAACATTCATTTTTAAATGTCGGACGGAGGGGCAATTTGCCTCCACCTACCATGGCCGTCCAGAATGGGGCAAGGAACAGCAGCTGCCTCTCCCCCTCCTTTCCAAATTAAAAAAAATATTTAAAATAAAACCAAAATAATTATAATTATAACTTTAAATTGACGGTTACTTCAATTTCTAAAATTATCAATGAGTTCTGCTACAGTAAATTTGTCACTGAGTTTGAAAGTGAAGACATCTTTTTGGGAGCCCATTGAAAAAGGAAAGTTGTTAGTGTTCACTTGGGTAAAAACCGCATCATTTTAGAATTGCATTGCACCTATATTCTTGGAAGGAGGGAAGGGGGCAATAGACCAATCCCCTAATTGCCCAAATGATGGAATGCCCAGAGGGGCCCCGAACTTAAATTTTTGGGAGGGCAGAACTCTCAATTCGCTAAAAGGAGCTCCATATTGTCGCTGAATGATGATAATTTTTCCGAATCGTTAGGAAAATTTGCCGAATAAGGAAAGTTTTTGGAGGTCACAGTGACTTCTCGTGACCTCCCATCGGGGCTCCCCTGGGCCTGCCCCGCCCCCTTCCATGTTCAGCTGATACGCTCTTGCCCGAAAATGACTAGCCTGTGGAGAACTAAATGCTCCCTCTTCGTCAAAGCCTATCCCACCTGACCTCCCAAAAACAATAGAAAGTTATGAATCCATCTCACCTGCAAATCGCATTTCCTTCACTTCCGCTTATATTTTTACTACGCAGCTCAAAAACAAAACGCCGCGCCGTGGCGAGTAGCAGTAAGATTTACGCGCCAACCCAGTAACCCATTCATGAAAACATCGTTCAGACATCATCGCCGACTTTCATCTGTTCATTGAAAGTTAGAAGCGCGCTAGCTAGCTCCCTCTCGCGAGCGTTGACAGCGCTCCTGCTCGTTCCCTTATATGGCGGCTGGACGATTATAGCAACAGACTGTAAAATGATGACAACATCGTCTTTCGCGGCTCAACCTGAAATCTTCCACCTGAAGGCGATCGTCTGCTTTGGTGTTCGCGGAGACCTGTCGAGATGTGATTGTTTCCTCTGTTCTTCGCGGGAAAATTATTAATTTTCAAAACTCTGCTCTCAGCCCCCGCACAGTGAAACTCGCTCATAATTAGCTTGGAAAAAAATAATATGAACTAATTTCTGCTTACGTAATTGACGAGCAGACTTGTCTCTGTATTTACTGAGAAAAATTGGAGCATCATTGACAAAAATGTTGTGAATTGTTTGGAAATTTGATCCGTTCTTAGGTTTTCGTTTATTATTAAAGTGTACTTGCTGATTGTTCGTTCTCCTATTTAAAATGTGTCGTGAAACTGTGAGTGAATCAACAGGTTTACTTTTATTTTGAAAAAAGTGTGAATCCTACTTTTGTGGTTTGTGTTGATTTTCTGAAATTTTTTTACAAGAGCTTGAACACCTAAAGTTTCTATCAAAATATAAGGTAAGCTGATACATCCTTCAAAATATCAAATTTTAAAAGCATTGAAAGATAATTAAGTCCTATATTTACAGTGAATGAATGGTTAAATGTGGCTAACTTAAATATTTTATAGCTAAATTAATTTTAAAATCACGTTCTGAATTTGTTCGTTATTTAAGACAAGGTAAATTATTGTGCCCGGCAAAATTTCATCATATTGCTCAGACTTTGAAACACAGTTGTGATAGCTATAATGAGAGAAAAATTTCATCTAAACGAACTACATTTCGTGTCTGTAATTTTGGTGTATCAATAGCTAACGTATAAAAGCCAATCTTCAGTTTTTAATTAGCATGCTCACTAATCATGTGAGCTGTCATTACGTAGTGACATCTGTTACTTTTTACCATAGTGCCATAGTGGATTTGACTCGTAGTCGCACCGTTCATGCAGTCGAACACGATCCTTGCTGTCCAGATCCCACGAAACTGTCTGCTTCGGAATGTAAGGCCGTCCATTATGGGTTGTGTTCTCCACTGTTGAAACTGCCATCATTTTCTATTCCTCCAGTATCTACGTCAACACCTTCTTCTCCTGCCACCCCAAAAGGAACTAGTTCGTCCCCTCAAACATCTTCAACACCCAATTCTCCAGTGACCCCAAAGGGCAACGCTCCCACTATCGCTGAGTTACTTGGTGCAGCTCTGCCACTAAGCAGTAAAAATCCAATTTGTGATTCTTCCGCCTTACTGAGGTCATCTTCTCCTGTGATAAATTCTCCGAGTAACTTTCAAGTCAGTTCTTCGAATGTCCAAAATAAAACACCTCCTTCAACTTGTGCGGTACCTACTACAAATCCTGTAAAATCGTCCAACATGGATTTAGAAATATTAGACCCTGTAACACTTCTGGCTGCAGATCTAGAGGATCAGTTAGAAGCCCTAGTCAATTCGTTTGTTGCTCAAGATAAAGTTCGTTTGGCAGCTAGGAAAAAGGGCGAAAATGCTCCCAATAGTGCAAAATCTTCACCATCTCCAACAAAAGTTGTATCACCCATTCGTAAATATGATAAAAAGATAAAAGACGTGACTTCTTCAGATGATGAAACATCTGCCTCCAGTGATGCATCGCAATCTTCTAAGTCAAATGGTTTTGCCAAAAAATCAGCAAACCCAAAGTCTATCAAGGTATCTAAGCCGATTTCACCTGGAACAAGTGACTTAGTGCCATTTCCTTCAGAAGTTCACACGGAAAGCATTAATCCTATATTCGATAGCAGAGAACATTTGAACAGACAGGCAAATGCTTTTGTTGCACAGTTCGAAGACAATTTATACGAAAGATCATCTTCACCTTCGTTTAAGACAGCTGTTCTTCCTTCATCAAAACCTTCAGCTGAGTATCAGCAAAGCGGAGTAAAAGCCCAAATTACAAAATTTGCTTCTAAAGAAAAAGATGTTTTAAGGAATTCTCCAGCAAATTCTCTTGATCGTCGTCAAGCTACAAAAAAAACTAATGTTACTGAATCACCTCTTGCCGGACCCATGCGAAGTGGTCCACTCAGCCTTGATGCATTGCAGGAGCTGTTGCTGTCTACAAGCTCTGAATCTGCTACCCCTCTGCAGCCCATTCAGACAACTGTGTTTCATAATAAGTCAGTGCCTTATGCTGGAACTGCTCAAATGAATTTTGACTCTGCTACTGCTCCACTAGAAATTAAACCATTTAGTAATAGTGATAATTACTTACCATGTTATATTGATGAAACATGTAAGGAAGATCCAATTGCTAAACAAGGTTCTAGTCTGATAACTAACTACAATCAGCAATTATTTGGAAAATCTGGTCAAGATTATGTGCATTCAGCAGTGGATTATGCCAAAACGCGATTTCAGAACGTCCAAAATAATAAACAAGATGACATAAGGCCTAAACCTGTGAAAAATGGACACCTAGTCAGTGATGCCAAAATAAAATGGGAAAATCTTCCACAACAGAATTGGACTGATTCCCACCTTATGTCAGATGTGGACAACTCTATTCCTGAGCCTTTGAGAGAGGCTCTGCAGAGAGGGAGCCATAAGAGGACACTTTCAATGGAAGGTCTTTTGGATGTTCCAAGTCCGTCTATACCACATCCAAAACTAACAACAGCTCAGAAACAACATATAAAAGAACGTTCTTTATCACCTACCGATCGTCATTCTCATATGCCTATTCGTCCGTTTTTGACTAAAGGATCCGTGGCAGAACGAGTGCTGCTTTTTGAGTGTTGTCCCGATAGAGCTCTTGAAAGAACTTCGTCTGGAAACAAATCAAAACCGAATCTGATAAGCACTTGGAGACCTGGTAGCAGCGATGTTCAGAATAAAACTCACGTAAGTTTCGGATTCTGTATTATAAATTATTTTTGTATTATTTGTATACATTCTTAGTGTTTGTATGTTACTGTTTGTTAACTAATTATAAACTCAAGTTAAATCTTAGTGCATTTTGCTTGAAAAGTAAAATACGAAAGAACAACGTATAATAGCACACATTGCAGATTGCTGCAGACACGTATTTCAGGGTTACAATTAACCACACCCCTATTTCAAGGCAAAATAACTTATGGGTGAAAAGACATCCGACAAAAACCAAATGTGCCTTATGTGATTTTGTCGGATGTCTTTTCATCTAAAGCTCACTTATTTTGCATTGAAAGAGTGGTTCCTTGTAACTCCGACAAACGTGTCTGCAGTAAACTGCAATTTCTGCTTTTATAGGTAGTTATTCTTTACTTTAGTTATAATTTTTTTCAAATACTTTTGTGTCTGCTGTTAATTTAAAAAGAATTAAAAGCAGGCACAAAACATCAAGTAAATTACACAAAGCTATAAAAAGTTCAGTGTAATTTTTTATGAGCAGAAATTTAAATTTGTTTCATATTTGAACCTTTTCCGTCTTTGAATATTATAAGTTGTACGATTTGTGATACTTAATTCAATTCGTACGTACGTACTTCAAGCAATTTAGCTTAAACTAGCTGATGTGTTTTTTATTTTTTATTTTTAATTATTTACTTTGCAATTTTGAAAAAAGGAAAAAAAATTGGAATTTTTGAAATAATATATTTAGATGTCGTTTACAAATGAGTCACGCATTGAGGGGGGGATCGTAAAGTTATGAGAGTTTGCGATAAGTGGGAGGGAGGGGTTCACAAAAAATATGACTTCACTCATTTCTTATAACACTATGCTTATAAAAGTAGCATGACATGTGACAAAGAGGGGCAGGGGTAAGTGAGAAGCGTGACACTTTGTGAAAAAAGAAGGGGAGGGAACAGAGGGAAGAGGATAAAATTTGCTGAAAAAAGTGTGGCATCATGAAAGGACATTTGAATGCTTTATTATTTTTTTCACACGATGTTAAACATTCTAAAAGTTAAAAATCTAAATAGCGCATTTCTCTTCCTTCCTAGCCAGCATCCATTTCATTCTTAGAAAATTAGTTTTTTTTTTTGTATGGAATGGATCACTGTTATGCTGCCGTAGGAAGGTTAAGGGGAAGTAACTGAGAAAATGAGTTTTTGAAAAGTTGAAAAAACGCGTTTTGAGTGTCATACCAACAATAGGGCAATGTTGGAATTTTAAGTGTTTTTCTTTTTGGGGGGGGGGGGAGATTTATTTTTACCGGAAACCAAATATGCGAGCTTGCACAATAAAGCTAAATTACAATAGGGCAATTCCACGAAAAGTGGTCCTGACCCACCAAAATTTTTTTCACGTAATATAGAAACAAACCTTATTTTTTCACTAAAAAATATCGACACTTTTCAATTCTAGCATCAATTTTGAGTTTAAAATATTTTTATATCAGATTTTTGCCTTATTTGATAACATTTATACGAAGTAAAAAAAAAAACGAATCGTTATTGAAATAAATGTAAGAGCCATTTTTTTTTACTTAATCATTCATTTTTTTGTGAAAAACTATCAAATATCATGAACACAGATGCTTTATTATAATTATGTCTCATGTTTTGTTAATAAAGATTTTTGATAAGTTTTTACCTCCAAAATATGCAGGTCACTTTTCATTGATCACACACGTAACGCAAAAGGAACAAAAGTTTTCCTCCAAGGTCAAATTGGGGGACTAGAAGAAAAATATCTCGTATCATAAATTATCTTGATACATAATACCTGTAACCAGACTTTCATCTTCAAACATTCGATAGAAATTTTTTAACGAGACTTTTTGTAATATGTCACACACGTAACACTTCTGAATGATTTTCATTGTAAAAATATTTTTTCGTACCATTTTTACGGAAAAAAGTACTTTACATAATTCAACTAAAAACAGTGTGTAGCACTGAAACAATGACTCAATGAGTTTTAAAAAATAATTATAATAATAATAAAAATAAAAATAAATAAATAAGAACTGCTTATTTCATACCCAAAGAACAATTTGAACTAAGTATTCGCAATCTACATACTTTAAGATCAAAAGTACAATGTTCTATTTGCCTTAAATTGCATTAATATGTTTTGATCATTTTTGGTTTTTGAGAAGAGAAGTGAATAAATTCTACAGATGATTTAAAACATTCCAAATAGTTTTAAACCACATAAGTAAGTGTTAGAAATTCGTGATAGTTTATAAGCTTGACATTACTATTTAATTCACATACAAATAAAAACTCATTTCATTCTTTGTTTTGTGAATATATCCTTTCAGTTTAAATATTTACTGGCGTCGTTGTCCGGCGTTGCACGGTCCACCTCGAAAACAAGAGTTGTGTCAAGTGACACATTTTCAACAATCAGACTTAAATTTAAAAAAAATGATGTAAAACTTCACGTCTATGTGTGGAAAAGAGCAATTTTAGGCCTCAAAATTTAAATTCAGACGTCTTTGGCCTTTTTTTTTTTTCAAAAAATGATATCATTGTTAATAATAGGCGTAACTATCCCTTTTCACGGATTTTCAGGCAAAAAACCCTAAGAGGGATTTCGAATCAGTAATGATTATTCTAGCCAATACCAGTTTGAATGATTTTCAAGCAACTAAAATATTTATTATTATTTATTTTACCTTGTAAAAATCGTATAAATAAGTTCTCATTAGAAATTCCTTTCCCATGTTTTTAATCCTGAAACGTTTTGGTATCAGACAAGAGTTATAGTTTGAAAAAACTGTGCCAATATGTTTCTTTTCCCTCCATGTGCCTCCCCAGACGCTTAGGAATGTCAGCGTTCAAAATGGGTATCTTATCAGCGATAACTGTTAGTTCTAAAAGCATGATCTGGAAAGCAACAAGGATTTAAAAAAAAGAAAAGAAAAGAAAAAATTTCCTGAAGCTTTCACATCGGAAACAAGTATTTTTTGTAAAAGTATTTCGTCTGATACTTTGTAGTCAGCTGATGTTGATATTACTAACAGAGGAATTTTTAACGTCTCTGCTAGGGTATAACATGCATTGCAAATTTTAAAACATACCTCAAATATTTTATAAAACATCGTTTGGCACTTTGAGTTTCAAATGAAATTTTTACTACAATGGAAAATGGGGAAAGAAAAGCAATTGTATTTGTTTTACATAAAAATGTTTTGTTATAAATGCAAAATGTCAAAAATTCTATTATAGGTGAAAAAATATAAAAAGTTCTCATATTTTCTTTTCTTAACACCTTTCATCGCATCCTTAGAATTTTTCTTTTTTTAATTTATTTATTTATTTCTTTTTATTTATTCATTTTTTTTATGGAATTGATCGCCATTATGGTCTTTACGGTTTTCGTATTTCTCCACCTTCAACATGAATTTCACTCCTCCAAAAAATATCAAGGCGAATTTTCACGTCTTAAAAAAATAGTGCTTTAACATGGTTGCTATTTATCGTGAATCATTCATAACCATTGTCTGAAACAGAGAATGTGAATTGAGAAGGAAAAAAAAACATTTTAGGGCACTAACTCACCATGAAAGTAAAAGATGGGAGAGGGTGTTTTTACAATAATAAAACTTAGCTGAGATACTTAGCTATTTGTGTCATAATGCTTCATTAGCGGCATGAAACGACAAGTGTCTGCAACTTTAATTAGTTTTGCCATATTGTGTTCTTTCTTTCAAACCGGCGGAGGGAAAAATAGTAAATAATAACAATAATAATAATAATAATAATAATAATTATTATTATTATTATATTATTGTTATTACAATTATTATTAGTATTATTATTGCAATAATAATGATGATGATAACAAGATGAAAGTGATGATAGATAATAATAATAATAATAATAATAATAATAATAATAATAATAATAATAATAATAATAATAATAACACCAACAAAACGAAGTAAACTTTTACTAAATAAACCATTCATCCTAAAAGCATTTACCAGAATTTACTGCAATAAAAAGGGGGGATAACAAAGTAAACTTTTAAATTTGTGTGCGTAGGGAGGGGGGAGGAAGACGACTTAAACAGTCGGTGCTATCTGTAACAACCCCTGTCGTCCGAGCGAAATCTGTTTTTATCACGTGATAATTCTGATCATAAAAAAAGCAAAAAGTGTTTTTACGCATTACTTTGAAAAAATTAAATATTCTGTGTTCATTTTAACACTGTCTGCTCTATTTTTCAAAAGGTTTTCAGCAGTATACTTAATAATAACGCCCTTTTTATTTTTTATTGATATACATACTATGATCAAACAACTTATAGCAATTGAATACATTATACGTTTAAAGACAAAATACATTGAAAGATCAATTACAGAAATTAGTTCTTTCCGAAATAAATCAGAGGTCATACATTGCTCTTGCTTTGTTTTTAAATAATTTCAAAACATATATTTTCTTCCCAATTAGAGATATTTGCTAGAAACTTTCCGCTTTTTCTTCTCTTTGGAAAACAAAAATATGTTGTCTGGTTCTGATCGTTTTGCCATGACTTCCTAATAACATTGCCTAGAGAGATATTGCTAGAGTATTTTCAAAGCGTGAAAATGCTGCTTGACATTCTGAGAGGAGTGAAATTAATTTTGGAGGAGTGAGATGTACGAAAGCAGTAAAGACCACAATTGTAATTAATTCCATTAAAAACTAACTTTCTAAAGCTTGGACGGAAGATGGCATAGAAGGAAAATATGTATTACAGTCACCTCGCGATAACTCGAATACTCCTTTATTTCGAAGTTTTAATTAGGTTCCAAATCCAAAATAATTTGGTGTTTTTCAATACAAAAATGTATTTTTGTCTGGAATGTGCATCTTTTAAGTCGAAGCTCTTCTCAAATTATCGTTTTATTTTGCCGAAAAGCGTAGGGGGGACGGGGGAGGAAGGAGTTTGCAGTTCTTTTGCACATTGCTTAACTCATCAGCTTGTATTAGTTTGTATCTATATTGCATTTTTGATACAAAAGTTGTTTTAAACGTGTTATTTCGGCTATCGCATGTGCAAATACTTTAACCAAAAAAAGATAGAAAAATTGAAAATGAAATAAATAAATAAAAAGCAGTTATTTTGAAATTAAAATACCTCGTTAAAACGAACTTAAAGGTCCTTTACAATTAATTCGTCTTATCCGAAAAACAATAAATAGCATTACTTATAAATAACAAAGATGGTTCGCAAATGTAGTTCGTCTTAGCAATAATTCGTTTTCAGCGAGTTCGAATTAACGAGGTTCGACTTAATTAATTGCATGCGCAGTCGATCTTTAAAAAAATTGCAAGACTTTCATCGAACACATTTTACGTCAATTTGACTTTTTTGAAACGAATGCTGCAATATAATTTAATTTATTCGCACGTACACCAAACAAAAACCCTTGCGTCGTTCTCGTATATCAAAATACCTTTGTCTCGAAACACAATACAAAGTCTCAAATCCATGCGCTTCAGATCTTCTTCCATATTATGTATGTTTTGAACCTGGTGTTGCAACAATGATTTTTTTTTAATGATGTGCTTCTCACTTGATAGCGCAGATTTACGTTCAAAAAGATCTTGAGTAACATGTTATTGCTATGCAAAATGCCTTTTGGACGACTTCAGCGTCCAAATACATTAGCTATTAATTTATTCTTTTGAAAGAAAAATAGCGTAGAATCTCTTATGAGTCAGCCACAAACTTCGACTACGGATGGGAGGGTCCCAAGGGTGCGTTTTTATTTTATGGCTCCCTGCGCCTTACCCCTAAAGAGGCATATTTTAGGGGGTGAAAATGTTTCGGGTATTTAAGTTTGAATAAAGTCAAACAACGATTTGAACTTTTTGTACCTAAACGGTTTGAACTTTCAAGTGTCGCACAGTAGGGGAGAGTGTTGTAACTTGGGGCACTTTTCATATTTTAATTTTTAACGTCAAGTACTTAAATCAAATTTAAAACTTAAAAGTCACATCAAAATATCCCAACATACTTCTATGCAATATAGTTTTAAAAATTCACAGTTTGAAAATAAAATGTTGCCTGCTATTTAAAGTAAAAGCTCCAAGTTAGGGACAGATCTTGTTGTACTATGGGGAAGTCTTCATGATTTTGGAAACAGCCATATACTTAAATCAATTTTACACCAGAAAACAAAAAAAAAAAATTTTTTTCATGGTAGCGAATTAAATAATTAAATTATGAATATTTAATAATGAATTATGAATTGTTATCTAACATTAAATGTGTTTAGAGGACTACATAAGATTAGAACATTGTTCCATGTTCCTAAACATATCTCGATCATTAAGAACCATGCACATGTTGTACCTTAGAACGTGTCCTAAAGTGTAATATATTTGGCTGTTCCAAGGTACAATTACCACGTGGTTTCAGAAAAACCGAAATGGTGGTCAATCTAGATGCACTAGCATTATTTTCTTATAGCAAAAATATTTAATGTATTCGATTCAAAAGTGTAATCATAAATTTTCATCAAGCAACTACAAGCTTAACGGAGAAGTCATTATAAAAGTTAGAAAACAAACACAAGATGCTTCTGATATTCTTCCTCATAATCTCAAAGAACAAAAGAATTTTGAAAAAAAATAGAACCGACTTCAAAATTGCTCTAAAAAGTGAAAAATAATTTTATTCTTTAAACACCTTCGATAATACTTTTAAACATAATTTTTGAAGTTGGCGCAAAAACGATCGATAAAATCATTCACAGCCATAACTCAACTACAAGTATAAATTTAACCAGGTCCAGTTTCTTCACTACCACATGCATTACGCATTGATGACAGCATATTTGAGTAACGATATAAATGTTTCGTTCCTAACTTTGGATGATTTTTTGATAAAAATATGAACGAAGCATGGTTACAATGGATTTTACTTTTTGTTTTTGCGCCAACTTCAAAAATTATGTTTAAAAGTATTATCGAAGGTGTTTAAAGAATAAAATTATGTTTCACTTTTTAGAGCAATTTTGAAGTCGGTTCTATTTTTTTTCAAAATTTTTTTATTTCATTCTTTTTAGTGTAAATGTAGATATTTCAGTAAAAGTAAGAAGTTACCTAGTAAGAAGTGCGGCTCTATATCACTGTATTGCTTTAGAAAAGCCTTTATTCAAAATTATCATTACAATTACTATTAATGTTACAGTTATATGGCACCAAACTTTTATAACAATGAGTTTCATATTGTCGCGTAGATGAAGATAGCGAAGACAATGTGGAAGCCAAATGAAGCGAATACTCGTTAGTCTCAACTCGAGATCTTAATTCAGAACCACGAATGAACGTTACATCTCCTTATATACAACTTGAAAAAGTGCTGGAACTTTCCAGACATGAAAAGATACAGAAATTAATAGAACATTCGAGAAAATACGGAAAACAGTAGAAACGAAATTTTAGTAAAATTCACTTTGTCCTAGTCGGGATTTGAACCCAGGTTGCTCGTGTGGGAGACGAGAATTCTACCACTGAGCCACTGTTATCCACGAATGACAAGTGCGAACTTTGCTACAATATCATTTTAATCATTTAATAGGGAAATTTACTGTTTTTTTGCCCATAACTTTTTTTCTAAAGAACAAATATGGTCAAACAAAGTAATGGGACCTAAGTTGAGCCATCCTCTATCCATTAAAAAAAGAATCATCAAAATCGGTTCACTAGGTGAGACGCTATGAGTGGACAAACAAAAAAAAAAAAACCATACATACGGTATGAACTGATAACCGCCTTCTTTTTGAAGTCGGTTAAAAAATTTTTTAAAAAGGTCGAGTCTGCAATTGAGAAATATAGCTTCAAAAGGAGCAATAATGACAAAATAATTTGAAAAACGACACCTTAATGGAAAAGAATTCCTCAGCCACTATTATATTTCAACAAAGATTAACACCATTGTCATTTTTAAAAGAGCAAGGGGTTGTGAAATTGGAGCAAAAAAACTACAAGCGCATGTTTGAAATAACTGCGCCTATGTCAAATAAAACATTAACACTTGAGAAAACGCAGGCAGTGCAAATGTGGAACCACGAAGGCATGAAATACGACCTGTAACTGTTACTAATAAACCTTCTCGTAAAAAGCGAAACTCGGATGGTGTGCTAGGGGAGGATGGAGGGTATGTGCCGGCGTAGCGCTTAGTTTTTCCTTCTTTCAAGAACAACAATGCGTTTCGCCCACCCTTAAAACTGTTCCATTGACTTACATTCTGGCGGAGTGTTTAAAGGGCGTTAAAAGGGAAAAAAAAGTGACGCGTGGGTGCTTAGGTCACTGCTCCTATCTGGACGCCTCTTACATGAGGTCACGTGACCACCTAGAAAACGTTTCGACAATACTCGGCGCCTGCAGTTGGTTTCCTTTCTTAAATTAGACGCTGTCACCCGACCAGAGTTTCTCTAATGAACGTGGCAACACAGAAAGCATAAGGGACTTTTTATTTTTGTTTCAAGGGCACATTATCGTTTTTTTTTTTTTTTTTTCTCAACCGTAATCGCTGCTCCCCACATAGAGTCGCATTGTTGCTCAATTGGATTCTGCTTAGCTCGGTAGTGTATTTTTATTGAACGGAAATTACGTCAAATTAGTAAGTTCCGGTAGAGCTGTATTTCTTCGTCATAAATTAGTCCCAACATGCGAAAAACACCAAGCTGGCTCCCACTTTCGAATCAGTCATTCCTTCAAAAACAAAATTTAAGCTTTGAAAAAAGAAAATAAAAAAGGTATTTTCTGGATTTTTTTTTTTTTTTTAATCAATAGTTAATAACTGACTTAATATGACTTAACTGTTTTGGCATAAATTAACAAATATATGAATTTCGAAGATGAAGCACAAAGTCTAGTGTTTATTTAGAAGCCTATCAGTCGAGTTCCTTTTATCCGCCCTCCGATTTATCCGCCATTCTGGGTTATCCGCCGTACCAATGGCATTTACATTTTTTATTCAGTTAATAAATGCAACAAAATCGTTGAAACATACTGTCCAATCACGGATTGTATGGAATTTTCAAACGTTCAGATAAGACGAATCTATCTGAATGAGGAGGAAAAGTAAAAATTTTATGCTGTTATTCCGCTCATTTGAATGAGACTCTGCTTCTGCAAAAGCTGGCATCGTTAAAAAATAATAGATTCATCCATTTCCGGCTGTAAAACTGATGTTCGTCTTTCCATACAATCCGTGGTCAGACAGTAACTAGATGTTGACATCAGTGAGTATATGTGATCTGCAGATAGCTTGCGCACGTCAGTGAGTGTCAGTGGTATCAATATGTCTCTCATTAGAGGAATTTCCCCATTGGCATTATATTGATCGTGAAAAATGAATCAATGGCATAAATTGATTTTTAAATTTATCATAGTATTTTTTATATTTTCAATTCATATAACCCTTCCAATAATTAGCTCCGCCACTTTAGCTTATTCACCTTTCCACTGGAATCGATTGCATGGTACAAAAGAAGAAATTAGTTATCTTCTGCAACTTAGATTGATTGGACTCAAAAAATCAATCCATCAATCAATTAATCAATAGAATAATAATAATAATCTGATTTTTTTTCATTGGAAAATGGAAACCTCAGTAGATAAGAAAAAGTTTCAAACGCTTGACATGGATTTTTTCTTCTGACCACATATTCTCAATCGAAGCAACAGTAACAAAATGCATTTAATCTTAAACAAATTACAAAACAGAAGCAGAAGATAAGAAGATAGAAACATTGTAAAATAAAAGTGATAAAATAGAAATTAAGAAACATTCTCTGTAGTCTAAGGAAGAAAAAATATTCGTCAAAAAGTATTAAAAATTTTGAATATTTTTCATTCTTAGCCTACTTTTGCTAAGAATAGCAATTAAAATGATGATTTTTTACGTCATATTTTTAACTTTAAAAAAAAACCTATAAAAGTGCAATTTATCTTTAAAAAAATTGCGAAAAACGTTAAAACAATTTAAAAAAAAAAGAAAAGAAAGAAAGAAATTGTTCAAAAAATTGATATTTAAACCATTATACAGCAGGATCTTATAAGTGGATTTAATTCAAATGAAATGTAAGAGAAAAAAAATTATAACAAAAAAACATAAAAAGATTTTTTTAGGTCATTTTAAAGTGGAATTTGGAAAATTCAGTAAATTTCTAACCAATGTTTGAAATTCTATGTCGGTATGAGAGCATGTAGGCTTGTTTGATGAACGTTTTATTTCCTATTTCTTAAAAAATCTGTTCATTTATATATATATTTATTTATTTTCCTTCTTTATGTAAGAGAAATTTAAAATATGCTTAAGGAAAAAGGCATTAAATTCTCAAGTTTCACTGCACTTCCTTTGAAGAAAATATTTTGTGCTTAAAGACTGGAATTCAGTTTTACCTTCAACTTGAATCTATTTTGCTGAAATATTATGAACATATTTGTATTTTTTTTAAGCAATGAAGCAACAAAAAAAAAAGGCCAAGAGTAATACTATCATGAAAAAAAAAAGGAGAATTAATTTTAAAGCACATAAAATAAATAAATGAAAGGGTTTCATTTTATATTTTTTTTCAAGAACGCATATTTTATAAATTGTTTCACTTTCTCGTTTTAACTGTGTCTTGCGATATATAACAATAGTCTATTTTAGAATTAAAGAAACGAAATTCATTAATGAACACACACATTATCAAAGAAGGTGATAGAAAACATTTCTGTATATGTTCGGTGCATTGTTTTTTCTTTCTTTTTGAGTTTTATCTCGTATTTAAAATAGGAGTTTATTTTGATGGTAAATTTAAAGGTATCTTGTTGAAAAACGGTCCGTCCATCCTAGGTTCGCTTAAAAGTATGCAAAGCAAGAATAATCAACATACATTTTGACAAATGTTATGCTTCTTGAAAGCATTTTATTTTTTAAATCTTCGTTAAAAAAATAATTAATTTAATGCTAATAAAGGGAAGAGAGAAAATAATTTTTACTTGGAGTTTTCAACTTTATTCCTATAACTAGAAAATCGCCCGTCAAGGTATGACAGGCAAAACTGCTTCTACATTTGAACGAAGCAATTGCCTGTTTGGTGATATTTTGATCGTTGAAATTTTAACCGTCACTCTAGTGGATTAACCCTAAACTCCAGTAGATAGCGTTCATTGTTAATCACTTTTTCGTTTCTTCATTCTCCTACAATGACAGACTTACTAGTAAAACAGTTAAGTTACCGGATCCAGTTCAGCCTTGTTACAATAAAGCATTTCCCTGCGTCTCAAACATTGGCAAAAAATATTATCAAGTCATAAATAACTTAGTGAAGTTTTGGTGTTTTAACAAGGAAATAATGCCGTCACGCATGCTATGGCACAAGTTTCGTTGTTGGTGACATCAGAACGTTACTCTATTTGTGGTTTTGGCTATTATATATATATGTATACAGGGTGTTCCGTTTTAACCTGCAAGACCTTTAGTTTCGCAACCGTTAGACCTAGATATATACTTCCAATTGCAAAAATGTTCAAAATGAGATGCAGAGTTAAGATATTGAACGTTTTAAGCAAAAGTAAAAAATGAGTCTAAAAATACAAAATTTAACTTTTTATACGGGCCCTAGGTCCCCTAACTTTTATTCAGGGAAGTAATCTCCATCGAAAAATAACTCCAACACAAAAAATTTGAAATTAGTACGAAAAATATTCACCGAGTTATGAAACGCAGCGTTTTGTGACTTACACCACTTTTCATTCACCGTCAATAACACTTTCGAGGGGAAAATATAGCGGTTAACAAATATTTTAAATTACATGTGTGCATTGAGTGTAGTTTTTCAAATGTTCGAGATTTTGTAGCGTGCTTTTGCGTATCACGGCATAACTTTTGCATTTCTTTTTGAATTGAAAAACATAAATACCTTGTTTTTCTCACTTTGACGACCTGTCCTTCTTCTGAAAGAGCAATAAGTTTCAATCTCATCCTCTGATGGTCCCTTAAAACTTTGAATTGGAATATCCCCTTGAATTTTGGGCAGACAAATGCTAAGTTCAGTAATGGTTTTCAATGTAGATAATTTCCCTAAATATTAGTTAGAGGACCCAAAGCCCGTATAAAAAGTTAAATTTTGTAATTTTTGACTAATTTTTATTTTTGCTTCAAACTTTCAGTGTCTTAACTCTGCATCTGATTTTGAACATTTTTGCAATTCGAAGTATTCTTCTAGGACTAACGGTTGCGAAAATAAAGGTCTTGCAGGTTAAAACGTAACACCCTGTATATATGAGGACTTATAAAAATACAACTTAGATTTATGTAATTTTTTGGGGGTCGTTTCCAAAATTTTAAAAGTATTTTTTTCTGAAAGAGCATGCTTAAAAACATAGGATCTGACCATTTTTCAAATAATTTGTTTAAGTTTAATATTTTTAAAAAAATTACTTAAATCGGCGCGCTTTCATTGTTTAAGCTTCTGCCAATGACATCACAAATGATGAAATGCCATTTCGTGTTGCCATTCACAGAGAAAAATATTTAATTCGCATTTTTACTCACTTGTATTGGCAACGATATGGTTGATAGCAAGCGTAGAGCGCAATTTTAATTCACTTCTTGATTATCATAACATGGAAATGCGGTGGAAAGATGCGCCAAAGAGCATCATTTGTGACGTCATCAAGACCACGCCTTGTTCGAAAAATCGGACATTTAAAAAAATTAATTAAAAAATAACTGTTGGGAAAATAAAAGTATTTTCTGGGTCCATGTTTTTTTTTTTTTTTTTTTCGCTTATTCTATTAATTTCACCGACTAAAAGTATTACTTTTGACTGAAGGAAACAACTCCATTGTATCCACTTGATGGGAAAAAAGGGAAAAATTAAGAAAATAAATAAAAATAAATATATTTCCATAATGAAACTATTAACATGTGCTCATTAAAGCTTACTTGCTTCCGTCACTACTGAATGAAAAATAAAATAAGCATCATGAGTTCGACGGAAAATAAATAATTAAATAAATAAAACAAGAATTCCGCAATGTGTTGCAATTAATTTTATTTCTTATTTAACGTTCCAATTCAACCTCCTACTCCACAGGATAAGTTGCCACTTGGCGACAAGTTTGGCGAAATCGCTTTTGATACGGTAACCTTTGTTGTGCAATGCGATAAAGAGGCGTGGTTTTTGTATCGGATAGTTTGTTTATTTACATCTTTAAAACGTTCAAAAGCAATCTGAAAAAAAATCAGTTTTTTTCTTCTAATTTAGTATGTATTGAAAAAAAAGATAATGATCGCAATGAAAAGTTCTTGCAAGAAAAAGAAACTAAAAACTTTTTTCCTTTGTTTGAACCGGAAACATTTCTTGAAGTTGGACAAAGAAAAAAAACCGGTGAAAATTATGTTCGTTTTTAAAAATTGGTGCTTTCCGCGTTTGAATATTTGAAATGATATTCCTGACTAATTGCTCCTTTATCTCAAAGAAGCATCATACTTTAATCTTTCGAACATTCGAACACTCAAAAATGGGGTAATTTTTGAGTGTTCATATTAACATGAACAATAACATTATTTTTGCTCACCTCGGTTTGACAGGCTTTTTTTTTTTTTAATTTTCATTTTTTAAGTAAACCAGTGCGTTATTTTAATTTTGATTTAACTGAATTTTATTTATTTAAGTTGTTTGCTAGCTAGTATCAGAGTGAAATTTATCGAATTGGCGTTTGATTTCGATGAAATATTCAAAACTAATGACAGATTGGCAAATATTGATACTTTAATAACACTATTTGTTGAAACTGAATATTATTGTTTTTCATTTCAGCTTATTGCAACTTGGAAATCAAACAAATAAAAGAAAGGATATGTTTACTTCAGAAGCTTTAAACCTTGTTTTCTTTTGAATTTGTATAAGTTAGTATCTTAAACACATTGGGGACGAAAATCTTCGTCATTAAATAGTGATAATGTTGCACCATAAAAAGTGTGCTATTGCGCTTCGCTAGATATGGGTGTGCGCGTGTGTGTCCTATTCGCAGGTAAAGGGAAGATGTTGATGGTAGTGGTAATTATATGCATAGTTTAAATCTATGCGGTGGGAAAAAAAAAATAATCGAACGAAATCTGTAATTATAATAAGAAAGCATCAAATTATCTTCATAATAAATAAGATTAAAATGAACCTCTAAGCAAATGCGTGCAATATTTTTGAAATTTGCGATTTATTGATACTTGATTTCCATTTGCTGTGCCCAAAAAATGACCTTAAAAAGAAATTTTTTTAATCACTTTCATGCTTTAAATTTTATAGTTGCAGTAGACAAAATATAAATATGAAAATTTACATTAAAAAGTGACACGTAGGAGTTTACTAATGTTGTGAAAAAGTAACGGTTCTTATCTTGTAAAAATAACTTCTCTTAAAAAAATACAGGCAGGTTGATGGTTTATAAAATACTAACTAAACGCATGTAAAATATGCCACTCAAATTATATCACCGCACTATTATAATTGCAATATTTTTAAGTCGATTTCTATTTTGCCGGAAACAAACTTAATAATCTCGTTTAATCGACAGTTTAAAAAATATTATGAAGTTATTATTTATTTATTTATTTTATTTTATTTATTTAATTATTATGTGTGTGTGTGTGTGTTTTGCATGTTTAGTTACAAAAAATGAATATTTTTTTATGATGACTATATGTCAAAAAATATATCTTAATCCATTTCACAATTCTACGTAAGACCTGCCTTTTCGCTACGGTGCAAAAACGTACGTGCCATATAACGAGGGAGAAAATGAAATGATTGCGTAGTAGTAGTAATGATTAAATTGATTAATTCATTAATTAATTTAATCAGTGGTTGGAAAAACTACATTTTTTTGTAGCGAACTACAACTACAACTACTTTATTATGAATGTAGTTAACTACAACTACTACTACTTTTTTCAAAATGTAGCAACTACAAACTACTTTTGAAAAGTAGTCGCTACTTCGCTACTTTAAAAAAAATAAATTAATGAAAAGCGTTGGATTTGAAATGTGAAAGAATTCAACCTTCAACTTTTTAATTGTTTCCTGACAGTGAATTTTTAATTCAAGAAGTACAACTCGGCTACTTGAAAATGTAAATAAATGCAGGTGTAATTTGATTTAAATTTTACATAGTATACATACACATAAAATAGATTGCAGAGAAGAAAACATATTTTAAACAAAAGAGAAACATTTTAATTTCCATTATAGGAGTTGATTTTATAGGAACTTATATTTTGTAGAAGCTAAGTAATTGATTTTCAGCTTCAAGTTACGGATCTGGACAAGGACACCATCTCCTTTCTTACGCCACTGATAAAATGAATAAAAACGTTATTCAATTTTACCGAATAACCTGAAAAACTTACAATATTTAATAATTGACTTTTATTATGTTAACATGTCAGTCAACTCAATCAGTAAAAAAGAAAAAAAATAAGAAATAGAAAAAATATCCCAAATGGTCCTAGCATTAAAAATCAAATATTAATAAATATCCGAAATATGAAAAAGAACTAAGAATGTTTACTCTACTTCTATGTGTAATTTTAAACTGCTGTGGATTCGCACAGCAACGCAATTTGAAAAACGCGAAACGGCTGTATAGCGAGTTCTTCTCGAAGAACGAATTTTGGAGCTAGCGCGAAATCCTCACCCGCAACGTGAAAATTTTCGGAACTGAATCGATGGGCTTAAGTATTGCCTTTTTTAATTGGGTACTGGGTGAATGGATTTTTTCTTTAGCATCACTGAAAGCGGAAATTCTCACACCGTACTATTAGTCGAAACATCGCTTTGTTGACGAATAAATCACCACTCCGTATATTTTTCATTCAAAATATGACGTTGATGAAACATAATTTCACATAAGTGGGCTGTTTAGCTAAAGTTTGATGAATGAAATGAAAGGAAGAATAGAAAGTTTCTGACAACTAGAGAAATTTAAAGATTTTTGAAATGCTTGAACAACTAAAAATGCGTCGAATATAATTACTGCATCTATTGTACAGTACTATTGTTGTGGTTGTGTTGCGTTTTATTATTGCTACATGCTATACGTAACGTACTGTTTCATTTTACGCCATTCTCTCTCATTGATTATGTGTATCCTAACAGTATTTTTCAGCTTTCTCACCCGTGCGAGGAACGCATCCCTCACGTAAGATACTGATGACAATGATACCAAAGCTTTTTGCTAGACGGGCAAAGTTTGCATGAAACGGAAAAAATTCCGTTATCATAAATTTCTATAAGACTAATATTTAATGTTAACCGGTCAAGGCCTAAAACATTTTAAAATGTTCATCCACGGGACATTTTCTGCTGCCAGAAAGCACAAACGTTGCACTAAATTGGCAATTATCGCTTATTCTTTTCTTTGTATGCATGCTCTATTCAAGGCGAATAATGGGGAAATTTGAACATCTCGATGCTAAACAAATTAATGGCGTCAAACAAAGAACGTACGGTATCATATGCCTGAGGTCAGCTCGCATTTTCCAAAGCCTTATGCGAATCTGATTGGTGTAACTTTTACTCGCTAAAGACTTCCACCAGTCAGATTTGTTTGAAACCTCGTTTTTTTTTTTTTTTTTTTTTTTTTGAAACTTTATTTAAAATTAGTTTTTCGAAATCGCGACAAACTACATTTTTTTTTGTATCGAACTACTCGCTACTCTACTTTTTTTCAAAAGTAGTGCGCTACACTACAAACTTCTAAAAATGTAGCTACTACAGTAGCGTCGTTACTTGTAGCGCGCAACTTCCAACCACTGAATTTAATTTATTAATGATTGCTTAGCACCAAATAGATTTTTGTGTTTGACAACTTATCTCACTTCTCGATTTTATTGTAGGGAATGAAATCGTTTTTAGGGCAAAATAAATACCTACTCTGGATATTAGAAAAAATACTTTTCGACTAACCGGATGTTGTGTAATTTGTAACAAAAAGTAAAATTATTTTGCTAATCATATAGATATTTCACTATTCATAAGCTAATGAGGACAAAGTGAACCTCTTCACTTTGACACATTGTTCAAAATTGTAATCAAACTCTCAAATACAAATAATATTTTATACCCTGCGCTAAATATTATATTAACGTAGCAACATTTATATCTTTTCTTTCCATTAATATAGGAAATTTCATAAAGTCAGAACTACGTCTTTTGCTGAAAAGCATTATTTTTCACAATAAAAAAAAAAAATCTATAAAAAAAATGTAGCGTACAAATGGGAGGAAGAGAGTGGAACAAATATGCAATTTAGTGCATTTTAAAGCGAAAGCATAAATGACGCGAAGAACTTCCACGACCACTAAAAATTTTCGAGTATCGCACTTTAGTAAAAGAAATTTTGCGAAAAATGTATTAATTAAAGATATATTTCATTCCTTATGGTGAAAAGAAAATTTTTAATTAAAATAATAATGAAGAAAAGTCCTGTTCAGTAAATTACGTAATATGTATTCTAATTTCATCTCTTCTTTTTTGCTATAGCTCTTACACTTTGTTGTCAAATAAGTAACTTGGTCAGTGCTTCGTTGCTGTCATTCCATGAGAAATGCGCAAATCATCTGTCTGACATGTCACAGATTTCAAAATTTTTATTTTGGTAAACCATGCATATCTATGAGGAAATGCAAAGTATGGAAGTTTAAAAACTGTTTGTTGCTTTGTTATTGAAATTAGAAGTTGATGCTTACGCTAAGCCTAAATTTTTAGAGTTCATTGCAACCAGTTTGTGACTCGATAACTCCATAAGTTATAAAGGTAGACTTTATAAATATTTCCACATTCTATAAACAAATCTCTATTGGGAAAGAGCAAAGTAAAATTCATTTGGATCTTTATTTAATCTTAGATATTAACGAAGATTGAAATTACATGCTCTCACTTGTCTACTGGCCATATGGATGCATCACTTGTCAAATCGATTAACTCCATAAAACAAAAAGTAGAGAAAGTTTAGAAGAAGATGGTGTTATCCATAGGAGTGAATAGGCCCTCGTGTTACATTTTCTGTCATCACATGATCGGAAATGTACTGAGCCAAAATTTTAATATAAATATCACATGCTAAGCAATGATAAAGCACTATTAAAGTGGTAATGA
Organism: Uloborus diversus; assembly: GCF_026930045.1. NCBI lineage: Eukaryota > Metazoa > Arthropoda > Arachnida > Araneae > Uloboridae > Uloborus > Uloborus diversus. The sequence continues at coordinate 157,008,053 of NC_072731.1, read as the reverse complement.
GGATTTTTTTTAAAGTGGAATTAATCGAATTGGCATTTGAGGCATGCATATTTTACTATTTTTTGCCCATATGAGTTTTTATGAATTACTGAGATTATCTTTTTCATTGTCATATTTATTTTAAAACAATTGAGCAATTTTAATGGCAATTGCGCTGAAATTACAGCACTATTTGAGAGTTTCCATAAATGAAACACTTTATCAGGTGGTCCATTCATGGAAACACGTAGTGGTCCAATGATAACAACTGCGTCATTTTGAATATTCTTATAGGTGTTACTGTTGTGACGAATCATGATGAAACATGAAGTATGGGGAATAGTACTTGAAAAGGCACTCATTTAAGTCAATGTTTATGTTTAGATGATCAGTGATATTCAAAGCATGTTATAATTAAATAAAAATCTCAATAATTAGTAAGATAATGGTAGAAATCTTTTCTGACCGAATTACAGTATGATTAAAAAATTTTAGCTACTTGACGACTCTGCAGTAAACTGTTTTCAGACAAAGAAAGGTATTAAAACTGATTACGCGTCTGCACAAACTCTGGTACGGGAAATATCTTCGCGGTTTAGTCATGGATCCGGTTTATTGACGGCAACCTTCCCCTATAAAGGAGAAGTAACCTTCGCAAAATACTTTTCATTTTTTATCAAATTTTGTGAAACGAATAAACAAGTAAAAGACTTGTTTTGTGATTAAACTGTTTTACTATTGACATTTAACTTTAAAATCAAAAATTTTATTCGTGTTTTTAATTTTTCAAAGCGAAACGCTTTGTAAAATTCACATTTATCAGTTTTCTTGCAAAAAAATTTATAAAGTAGTCTGATTGGTAACATTTGCTTCTTGGACTTTATTGGTGAAGCTTCAAGCCTAAATGAAAGAAATCTCTAATGCAACATTTCGTCTACTTTAGTCTTAGGTTTAAAACTACTGTTTTGAGGTTGTGAAGAGAACTACAAAATAATTACACCTAAAAATAGTTCAGAAATTTGTGATAAATTAGATGCAGATCATCGAAAATAGCAAGTCTCAGAAGCTTCAGAATAAATTTATCCAGCTTAAATATGAGTTTGCTGACAATCTCTTATTTATAAAAATGGAAAAACTTTCAGCTGATAGAGAAAACATCTAATAAATTCTGAAAGTTCTAAGACTTTTCGCAGAAACATCTGTCTACATATGGATCCCCGTTTCGGCAGTTTCTCCGGCACTGAACTTTCTTTAGAACCTGTCCTAAAAGTGTCTTCCCTTTTGGCAGCATCCCAAAACAAAACCTTTACCTCAAGGAAGCAGACAAACAATTCAAAAGCTAACATTATTCAGTTTCCCTCAGTATAATATCAACTAGTAAGTTGAGATTAATATATTTCTTTCATAGATTTATTTAACGATCGATTCAGGAAATAAATGAGTTTCAATTTTTCAGAATGTCATTAATAACTTTTATTCGGCACGTGTAGTCCAGCTCTCTGGTGTAATCTTGCCTCTCTTGGTTTGATATATTACTGGATTTCAATACAAATGACTTTAGTAAAGTCAATCGCTCAGTCAGTTGTTAATTCGTACAGACAAGGTGCACTTTATGCACCATGCTGTTTGTATTTGTCAGTCATGTTTAAGTAGTTCTAACATATGTACGTAATCTTTACTAATAATAAAGCTGAAAGTCTCTCTGTCCGGAGGATCTCTGGATGTCTGTAGGATGTCTGGATGTCTAGATCTCTGTTACGCGCATAGCGTCTAGACCGTTCGGGCGGTTTTCATGAAATTTGGCACAAAGTTAGTTTGTAGCATTGGGTGTGCACCTCGAAGCGGTTTTTCGAAAATTCGATGTGGTTCTTTTTTTATTCCAATTTTAAAAACAAAACTATCACAAGATGGACGAGTAAATTACGAAATTATCATAACGTGGAACCGTAACATGGGCACAAGCCAATTGGCGAGATACGAAATTATCATAATGTGGAACCATAACATGGGTACAAGCCAATTGGCGAGAAAATTCACCATACATTATTTGTAAATCTACAGGCGAACCAAAAGGCTTTTTAATTTTTCTATTACGAGCAAAGCCGTGCGGGTGCCACTAGTTATTAATAAAACTTGATGTAAATGCCATTATATTGCGTTTTCTAAATTAAAAACAATTGAAATTTAAAGAAAAAAAAGCCACACTCACACTGCTAAATGATAGATATAGCAGAGATCGACAAAAACTAAAATCTTATCTGGGAAATAATTTTGCACACCCGTTTTTTTTATAGGAATTTTTCAAACATTTCAGGGGGATTAGAAAATGCAGAAGTTTGTAAGAAAATTTAGAGTAACATGGCTTCTGAAACTCTTGTTCTGAAATAACTAGTCGCCAAAGTGTTTTTAGTCGTCCGAGCAACCTGGAGCCTTGGATTTGTAAGGCCCTAGACATGGATTATTCAATACTGTAAAATATTACAGACAGGGAACTTAAAGGTTAATATTAAGAACTGATTGATTGGAACAAAGAAATTCACTTTGCACCTATTTGACAAAAAATTCTTTATTTATTTATTTTTTTAATTATTCTTCACGAGTCGACAGCAGAAGAAAATGAACTACTTTTGTCAACATAAAATTTAACTTTTTGTCATTTTAAATTGTCGAAAACCTTTGAAACCAGAAAATCCTTTGCAAAAATGTCTTACATAAACAGTATCTTATGTAGTAAAGGAAATGTATTTTGTTATATTTTCCCCAGATCGACAAATATAGACCATTTGTTCTAGTCTAAAAAAAAATAAAAAATAAAAAAAATGCTTTTCTTTTTATTTCTGTCTGTTTTCCTTTTTTCTTTCTTTCGTTCTTTTTTTTTTTTTTTTGAAATGTATAAAATCTTTTTAGAGGCATCCAAGTTCTTTGATTGAATGAAAAAAAAAATAATTAAGCTAAGAAAAAGAAAAAAGCGTTCTCAAACGTTCATCAAGCAAAACTAGTCATTACATTAATTAAGAAATCTTATAATCTTATCACTTTCTACAGAAAACATCAACAGAAGATAAACTCAATGTCTATAAACGTAAAATCTCATTAAGTTTTAACAGAAAATTTTATTTCCTTCAATTCGTAATTTTCGTAACGACAAGTTGAGATTTTTATATCCGAAGAACAGTGTTCTTTTCTTCCCTCAACTTTTCTGATAAGATAAGTTTAGTTGTCTGTCACTCTTAATTATAGGATTAAAAGCTCAATGTCCTTCCTTAGAAGACTCATTTTACAAACCGTGACCGTCTTGTTGCGTTTAGATTATCCTGCACTTGTGACCTGAATTTCAGATCAGTTACAGAATATTTAGCTCTAGAAATGCCTGGCCATATGCCAAAACTTCCTAAGCTTCATTAGGGGCCTCCAAGATTCCAGAATTATACAAAAAGTATTTTTTACGTGCCACCTTATAAAGAGATTGCTTTGAACTCTTTATTTTATATCAGTTGATTGTAGTTATAATTATAAAAATACAGTGTAACTCGCTTATAAAAAGCCCTAATTCAACGGGAACCTTGATTAAGCGTGTAAATCAGAATGGTTTGGCTAGTATAATGTTAAGTTTATCGGAGTGTATCTCATTTATAATGATAAATCCCCGCTTAAAGCGAGCAAAATTTTTGTGATCGATAAAATTTCTATTGATTTCCATCTCTGATTATCTTTCCATGTAAAAGTTCCTTCTGCATTCCGAAGCCAAACAAAAGTTAATGATGAAACAAAGCCTGAGAACATCTGAAGACGATCTTTTATTTGTTTACTCGAGGCCCGTCCCGAAATTGTTCGGGTTGAAAAATTATCTGTCTTAAATAAATATTATTGATATTTTCCACTATATAACATTTTTTGTTCCGTTTTTATGAGGTTTTAAAATAAATTGATTCACTTCATTTCCTAATAAAAAGAGACCTACCTTTTCTTCCCCGGTAACAATATAAGCTTCCTAAATGCAACGTCGTACTGTGCATAACTGTACGTTTGACCTTCAGTTTTGATGATGATGATGGCATAAGAAATTTTCATTGGAAATTGCAATTACTTATATTGGAAATGGAAACGTGCAAGGACCATGGGAATTCGAGGAATATGAGTTGACTGACCTGCTGCTGGTCCCGTTGGAATAATACTTTAAATCATAGTAGCCCATATTGATTTTACTTGGGGGTTCCATTTTCATTGTACATGTAGAGCAAATTAAACTTTCGCAACAAAGTTATTGTATACCGCCTTTAATTTTAGTAGAATAAATGTGGGCTTTTAAAAAGTGTTCTTGAGATACAGAGATCGTACAGAGTTCCTAAAAGGAGATGACTTTAAACAGGCTTGAAGTATATCTGGAAGCGTTCATGTAAAGAACCACTGACTGAAATAGTTTGATTAAAGTCACTGGCAAATACGACGATGACACCTCTCATAATGTTGTCTTAATCTTTTAGTCCTTTTAGAGTTCTATAAACGACTTCTATATTCAAACAGTGACTCATCGAACATCCGTCCTACATTATGAGACCGACCTCTTGAAGACTCTTTGCAAATGGACCTTTTTTTTTTAAACGTACGGAGTCTTTCTGAAGGAAAACATTCAAAGTAGTTTAAATCTAGAGTGGTCAGTAAGTAAGTAAAATTGCTGCAATTTAGTAAAAAAAAGAAAAGAAAACCTTGCACGTACAACCTTAGTGTGCTTGTTGATCTTGGCCAGTGGCAAATTTATTAAGCATTTTTCAGTTCCACCGGGTATGCCAATAAACATTACTTTGCGTTCCTTTATCATAGGCGAGTCGCTGATCGATTTATAATTTGGTTGCGTAATTAGAAACGTACTTATTCAGTGAGTTGCAATCATGTATCAATCTTGTTGCAGAATCGTTTTCGTTGATTCTCTGCGGCGCTGGCAAACAAAACTCCCCCGTTGACTCTTTGCTTCATACAATCATGGTCTTTTCTTTTTCTTTTTTGAGCAATCACGGTTGCTTATTGCTTTCATTTGCCTGTTTTGATGTCCTATCATTTTATTTTCCCTCTCCAGCAACCTCTGCAGCATTACCACTGACCGGCCGCCTCACGATGCTGCTCCTGTAGAGAAAACCGTCTCCAGGTTGCTTCAATATCCTACTTACACGCATACATACACGCACGTACACACACACACACAAACACAAACACATACACACACTCAAACACATACACACACACGCATACATACAGACACCTACACATACACCTACACACAACTACCCACACACTCATGCCTGCACACAGATACAAACACATATGCCTACACACACATGCACATGCACATTCCACCCCCACGCACAAACACTCATACAAACAACTACCCACACACTCATACCTGCACCCAGACATAAACACACATGCCTACACACATATACACATACCCCCTACACACAAACACACATTACCTCCCCCCCTCACATAAACACACACGCCTACATACACACACACACACACGTGATTGCGAAAAACATAATTTGAATTCAAGAGGTCAAAATTCAAATTTTTTTTTCTGTCTGTTTTACACTTTTCTTGCAATGTGTCGTCACAGAGATATTTTTTAAATGTTTGCCATAAAGCAAAGAGATCAAAAAGTTGATTTTATAGTAAAATTGTTGCAAAACATTCTCCGAGTTTAGGACCGAAGTTTGAAAGTCGTATGCATCAAATAAGGTTAGCTTTAAATAGTATATTCCTCTAAAATTCCGAAGAACCGCAAACATTTTAAAATTGAATTTTTTAATGAAAAGAACCCGACTAGCAAGTAGGATGAATATGTGATCTTTTTATCACTTTTTTGTTTTTGCAATTTCTTTCGGATGGGATATCTGTGAGCTATTATTTCGTTTTATACGTTTAGATACGGTCATCATGAAGATGAATTCTCCAAATCATTTTTATTTCATTTTCCTCTTCTTCGGTAGTTTCTTTCGTATTGCATGTTTTTTGTTCGTTAATGTTTTAACTTTTAACTGTAAATGAACATTACTCATGACTTAAGAATTTTCTAAACTAAATACAACTCACGTGAATTCATTAGCAGATGTTTTTTATTTTGATTTTCGTATACATACAATACCTGAAGCAATGTATGCAAAATTGCAACTTTTAGAAGCATGGCCTCACATTCAGATAAAGCTTTTGGTGATTCTTAAGCTGACAGTTTCATTCCTTTTCTTTTCCTTAGCATATCGTTCGAAGAGGGCTTATTATCAGACATAAATATTCAGTCAGAATTTGTTGTTATGTATATAAGAACAAAACAGTACGGACGTACTGGTAGCAAAGATAACTTATTAGTTTTAAAAATTCGTATAGAGACATATACGCGTAATTTATAGCCTATTTCACTCAGTAAAAATGCACCTTTCATGTAGTGAAGGAATTTTTCAAATAGGTTCAGTGGTTTCGGAGATTAACCGTGACTTATAAACATGCAAAATCCGCTCTCTCTCTCTTTATAATATTAGTATAGATATCACTCTGCAAGAAAATGCCGTTCATACAAAGAAGGAATTTTTTGAATAGGTGCAGCGGTTCCGGAGATTACCCGGAACATATAAACATACAAAATAAACCCTCTCTCTTTATAATATTAGTATTGATGAAAAGCCCTAAAAGGCTAGGCCGAATTGCATGCAAAATTACAACTTTTAAAAACGCGGATTAATATCGTCTATTTGCACTACTTGAGTTCTAAAACAAATTTGTCCGAAGCTAATCTCAGTTGTAGTTCTTTAAATAAATTTTGATGCATAAACACTCTGCGACTCTCGATGGTTCGCAATTTTCAAAGCTAACGGAATGCTATATACCTTATCCTCTGCAGCCTCAAATACGTGCGAAGGTTTTGGCGGTTCTTATGCCGGCATCGTAATTTTATTTTCCTTCACGTGTTCCCCGGCACTCAGTTCAAAGAGAAACTTCGACTCGTTTGTCACTGCAGGTGCGGGACAATCGTATTGATTTTTACGTTTATAACAATAAGACGGTACGAAACTGGTGGGAAAGACAAACTATTGGTTTAAGATATTAGTATAAATACATATATGCATAATTTATAGCTTAAGTCACTCAGTAAGAATGCACCTTTCCTATAGTGAAATTTTTTTTTTAAATAATTGCAATGGTTTCGGAGATTACCTCGAACGTATAAACATACATCCGCCCTCTCTCTTTATATTAGTATAGATTTATTCATTCATTTATTTATTTATTACGTATTTTTATTTATTTATTCATTCATTCATTTTTTTTATTAAAATTGGTTAGTAAAGAAGCATTTGAAAATTATATGTTTGTTGACGGTCACTGTTATTACTTCCGAGAATATTGCATTTTTGATGTGCAGGAAAATTTCAGTTTTTTTCCGAAACCAAAGTGCAAATGAAGATCTTTTTTTGGGCCATGAATATTCCTCGAAAACAATAATACAAGAAGAAGAAAATAAAATAGCTCAAAGCTAGTTAGTTAACTAACTTCTCTGGTGCTGCACAAAAATAAAAATGAAAATGAAATTTTGAATTTTTTTTTTTCGTAACTCGCTTTTCACGAGCACTCGGTTGTAACGAACCAATATTGTGGCCCTATCGTGATAGTTATAAGCGAGTTTGGCTATATTTTTTGGTAGTAAAATTTTGATTTCTCATGAGAATTATTGCAGATTCTCCTATGTATCTGAATTTGAATAACATGATTTCAAATAACTAGTACAAGCTATTCAAAAGTATTCGTATTTTTGTTAATCATTTCCTTTTTTATTTATTAATGACATCATTCTTGAAAAGTTATTTAAAAAAAATCGTAAAAATTATTTTTTCATAACAGTTTTTTCGAGGCAAAAAAAGAATGCTTCGAAAACCTGTAAAGAGATCAAGGACATTTTATCACTTTACATATCAAGCTGTGAGTCCAAAAACACCACCAATATCGTTATGCTTCTTTTCTTTATATATTTGTTCAAAGAAGAATCGTTTTAAATGTATTTAAGTAATTTAGTAATTTAAATACAATTCCTTTCTTTATTTTTAAAAAGCTAAAAATGTGAAACAAATGTTTTTTTTTTTTTAATTTCTGAACTTTTTTGATGAAAATTATTTTTACTTACTGTCATGGTGCCTTCACAACAATTTTAACTCCACAAAAAGTTAGTTGTACACTTCCTGCTCACACCTGGATGATTTATTCAACACGAACTCGTGTTGCCACTCACTTACTCTGGTGGACATTTTTAATTCTATTATTGAAAATTACTTTCGCTCAGAAGGCTCTAATTTGTTGACTGTGCAATGACGTTATTTTCTTCGCTGTTTTTCTTTCGCAACGGTTTTTTCATGACAGAAACACTTTGTTGCTGTCCCAAGGGGTGTGAATCCACCACTGGTGTGATATTCTGGCGATACATGTCGCGTCATATTTTTAAATGACTGCTTCAAAAAACAACAAGCGTGATAACTATAACATATATAATACAGTATACAGGCGCTTGATTATTTTTTGGAATAACAAGACATGTATTCATGACCAAGAATTTTTTAAAAATTGGTGCAATTAACAAAAAATGTAGTCCATAAATATAGGAATATATTGTGTAGAAAAATAAATGGGAATTTTGAGTGAAACGAGTTAGTAAGTATCATTAACTCTTTTGATAAAAGACGCGGTTAAAAAGACGGTTTTAAAAGTGATTCAATAAAATAAATCAAGCGTAAAAATAAAAACAAAAATAAGTTCCACATCTGTGTGTTAAGCAGTAGAGATAAATTCGAAACCCTGAATATCCTTGTAACGCTCTCAACTTCTTTTTTCCTCTCTATCAAAACCATTTTCCTAAAAGGAAAAACGCAACACATTTTTTTAAAATAGTTTTTCTTACGCCATTACCTTTATCGAGCAGGAGAATTAATTTGGATTTAAAAGAAATACTTCGACTTAAGTTCTTAGCTCTCAAAGAAATTGTCTTCCGCTTCACAAGAGCAAAGAAAGCTTGTTTGGATTTATTTCAAAGTGGATTTTCATTCTTTATTATCTATTGGCAACAACTCCATCGAATAGGCAGACGATTTTAATACTTGCAAAAGACATAGGGGCAATGTTTTCTGACTTGACGCAACTTTTAAAAAAGTATTTATAAACCGTAAAAGAAAGGGGAAAGAACTTCTGCGAAGCTACTAGTTACACAATGTGTCTGTTTTTTTGTCCGCTTGGAAGTTTACTGCGATTTTCTTCTCAAAACGGTCCTCTTACAGAAACATACAAGTTGACTCTTCGTAAACGTTGGATTTTTAATGATACTTCTGAAAATAAATGTGAGTAAAAATAATTTTTTCCTCTCCTCCATTTTCTATTACTATAAGATCATTTGAAGCAGTGAGAAGCAAAGTGATGTAAGTAACAAAATCAAAAATTTGGAGATTTTCAGTTCAAATTAATAGGTTAACCTGCCCTCTGTTCTGGTGCAAAAGATGGTCCTAATAGCCCTGGTAAGAGGTGCTATACTGCATTATTTAGAAAAACTTTTCAATGAAAGCCTACCCAGGATCGCAACTTTGAACACATTTTACTCAAAACTTGAAATTGTCCACTTACAACCTTTTGCTTCTCACTGCCTCATATGCATATTAAACACTTGTTTCGGTTTAAAAATTCGTTAAACATTGTCATTTCACTCAATCCAGCGAATACAATCCTAATTTCTTGACAGCAACGAAATCTTTATCGCTTTCTTTTCGCGAGTACCATTGGTTGTGGTTCTGCATAACTTGATTGACGCGCCCTCATGATTGCTGTTGTTAATTCCGTCTTCAAAAATTACTTTCGTACAGAAGTTCATGATTTATTGATTGCGCTTCAGAGCAAATGAAAAACACTACTAAATCAGCATAATTTATAATTTATTTTTCTTAAATTTCCGTAATACACTAAAACCTGTCTACAACAATTCTGTTGGGACCTAAAAAAAATATTGTTATAGATAAGTTATCGTTATAGACAGTATAGATTTATGTTCACCTCTTTATGCGGTGTGTATAATATATTGAGTTTAAATTAAATAAAAATCAAACTATTTTAATAATTTAATAATAGGTATCGTAATCTTTCAGAAATTTTAGCTTTTCTAATTAATATGAATAACATTTGAAAATGTCTTTACATACTACACAATATCAGTGTTCTTCCAATATTTCTGATAATTATTCAGGAAGTAATTTTTAATACACAAAAAGCGGTGATAATTAAATAAATCAGTTCTTATGCTTTGAAAGAAAAAAAAAGTATATATTATCGTTAAAGACAGGTGCAACTGAAATTCAATTATCGCTATAGAGAGGTTGAAAATACATTAGGTGAATGAGATTTTTTCCCGGGCGAAGGGTAATATTGTTATAGACAGGTTTTTTGTTATAGACAGTATTGTTATACGCAGGTTTCACTATTTTCATCCTTCATGTGTTGTCACTGAAATGGCAAAAAAGAAAAAAGAAAATGAGGAGTATAACTTGACAGCAATTACTTAAAACTGTTATTTCACCTCAAAAGGTCATTCCATCACATTCGGAATTTAAGCAAATGAATTTTAGACTTTCATTACAATCTACTTAGCTAAAAGCACTCGTTTTCTTGCCTTTCTAGAATCAAACGAGTTGATGTGTGCATCACATGACTTTTTTTACTCCAATTTAATGTCATTTCCACATTACAGGCAATAGTTTACTCTCTATTTATCACCAACTGTGGCCAAATTGTAACAGATTTAAAATTTGAAAAAATCGCCAAATTTCTCGCCAAGGTGGCGACAAAACTTTGCGACCAAAAGACTGGCAATATATCGCCAAGTGCCCGCCAAATAATAACACCACTTGAGTTTACATCGAAATTAACAATGATTTCATCCCTAAAAGAAAGACCCCCTTTGGAGCATACGAATGCAACCAAAAAGGAAGGTGCACAACTAGACCCCCACAAGGAGTCTACGTACAAAATTTTAACTTTCTAGAACTTATCGTTCTTGAGTTATGCGATATACATCCGCACATCCGCACATACGCACATACATACGTACTACAGGCGTCACGAGAAAATTCAATGTAATTAACTCGGGAATCGTCAAAATGCATGTTTTGCGTGTTTATACGTTCTTAGGCACTTACGTGTGGTCGAGTCCAAAAAAAAGCTCAATATTCATTCGGGGGTGAGCAAAATAGAAATTAAAGTCAATTTTTGAGTATTTTTTTTTTTTTTTTTTTTACGAATACAATACTTCCTTTTTTGTATAAGGAAGTAAAAATATCTACTTTATGAAATATATTCTTTTTCTTTTAGCTTTTCACAAGCGCGGAAGAAGTGTTTCCAAAAAAGATTGATATTTTTTTCTAGAGTCTTTTCCATTAAAAATTCTTCCGACAGATTCTTGACTTGACGAAGTGTCACTTCACCCTATTCCATCTGCTCTTCTTCAACAGGCATTAGTACATCACTCGATCCTTAGTGTCATTCAAAATAACTTCTGAAAGGTTCCGCGTGACTGTTTCTAAAATTATTTAATATCATGAACGATTTTTTTTAACCGCTTCTTAGTAATCAAATTTTTCGTTAAAAATAGTATGTGGCTGTGGCGATGTTTGACAAACGAAATAGCACTGACAAAGAGGGGAAATAAAATACTAAGACTTTACTTTGAAACTTTCAAAACAATTTTAAGTAACCATTGTTTTTTGTCATTTGAGGCAGTGAGAAGCAAAGGGATGCAAGTGGCAAAATTAAAAATTTGGGGATAACCAGTACAAATGGTAGGTGGACCTCTCCCCGGTCTTGAGTCAAGAGATATGTAGCACTAGTAGCCCTAGTAGGTGCAGCTGTACAGCATAATTTAGCATAAAAATTCAATGAGAGCCTACCTATGACGTTATAAGTCGTTTTACTCAAAACTTAAAAATGTCCATTTCCATCCCTTTGTTTCTCACTGCCTCATATGTATTTGTTCAATGTTATAATCCTCATTTTCTCAAAAAATATTCATTACTGTTCCTTTATTCAATCCTTATTCTTAAGTTCTTTTTCCTAACTTCTTCACTCAGATATATAGCCAAACTGTGAGCATAGTAATCTTGATACTTAATTGTGCAAAAACCTCTTTTATCAGAATTTCATTCACATTAATGAAGAAACATTAAATAGAATTATACGCTGGCATAGTTTCGTTACTTACATTTACTTGTGTTGTAACTGAATAATATTGAAAGCATTTTTGCTCAAAAAGCATTTTACTTTTCGCGATATAGTTTTTCTTTCTTTCCCTTTTTTAGATTAATTTAATAACTTGGAATCAACTTTTGCTCACTAAAAGTTTTATAAATAGCTTCTTCCATCACATTAATTAAATATATTCCTGATATTCATGCGCACGAACCGTAAAAAAAATTTACCAACAAAGTATGATGTAAAAAAGCGCTAGAAAATTGTTTATTCACGGCAATCAAATAACAGGAAGAGGCGCACATTACAATGTGTAGCTTTACAATGTTTGGATATATCTATCAGTAAAAATTTACTAGTAAATTTCATAGTTAGTTTTCTTTATATTGTAAAGTTTACTATTTAATTTAGTTGGATAAGATTTAATTTTTTTCTCATATTAATTAAGTATATCCTGTTATGAGCTGAAAATTAAGTACTTCATTTTTCATTAATGTTTTTGCAGAGAAAAGTTCTTTGATTTACTTATCTCACTAATTTAAAAATTTTGGCTATATTCATAGAAATGAAAATTTACGCAATTAACATATTTCAGTTCGCGATAATTTAATAATTTCATGTATAGTTACGCATAAGGTATTTAATCTATTTTTGTTCTTTTTCAAATTTAATTAAATTTTTTCAGACTGTGCAGTAAAAGATTAATGAATAACTTTTGTGTTCGTTAACTTGAAGCAGATGAACTTAAATATGAGAAAAGGTTGATGATTTACCCACCCTTCATAATAGTAAACACTTAACTTTCAAGAGATTTGTGCGCAGATTTTGTTTTAGTACAGTGGATCCCAACGTTTTTGAGCCCAACGTCTCTTCTAGAGGTTAACTGACACCTATCGCACCCCACCCCTTCTCTCTTCAAAAAACCATAACTTGGCACTAATGTATATTGATAATATTGAAAACATTAAAGCCTAATTTATATATGAAGTGTGTATGAGACACAAAGTAATTTCATCCAATCATTCTTCCTTTCTCTCTCTCTCTCTCTCTCTCTCTTCCAAAACAAACTGCCAGGTATTTGAAGGACTGATTCAACAATTACCATGGGTGTACTTCTCAAAAACAGAAATACATTTTTTATGAAATTATTTTCTTTTTTAAATTGGAACCCATGGGCTATTAAAAACACTGACACTTAAAATTAAAAACAACGGCTAAAAATTTGAAAACTCATTAATTTTGTGATGAATGATGAAATGTTTTCTTAAGTCTCAACCGCGGTGTGAGTAGGAAGTTGTTGAACTTTGATTTGTTTCTTTTTTAACTTTCGATTCCTGAAGTGAGCTCTTAACAATCAGTTTCGTATAATTTTTCAATTTCGATATTCGCTGGTTTTTTATTATCATTATTTTGTCTTTTAAATGCTCATCGCCCACTTATCTCCCCTCACGGATTTCTCGCCCCCCAGTTTGAGAACAACTGTTTTAGTTAACTTTTGCATTCGAATCACTTTCGATTTTAAATAATCATGTATTCATGATGTGCATTCGTGGAAACATGGAAATCTCCAACTTTTAAAAGCTTTTGGTTCGAAAGTTTTTTTACAAGTATCAATAAGCAACAAAATTGCCAAATTTCATTCTGTTGTGAATCGTGAAATCTATTCAAACGCTGTTACAAATAATGCTAGTTCATTTCTGTCTTATTTGAAAGCTTCATAATAATAATAATAATAATAATAATAATAATAATAATAATAATAATAATAATAATAATAATAATAATAATAATAATAATAATAATAATAATAAAATTTTACATTACATTTTTCGCATAAACTTTGCGATTATTGTTTAACTTTTCTGCGATTTTTCTCACAGAATTATGATATAATTAAAATTATTAATTATTTGATGTTAATTTTTCTGTAAGTTAATTAAATTTAAAATTTTGCAAAATATTACGTAACATAAATTTATCCCGTAGTAAAATTTTTCTTTGCATATAAAAATTTCAAAATTTAAAATACCTCACCTGTCTGTTAAATTTTTTACCGGTCTGTGTATCAATCAAGGTTGAGAAACACTGATCTGTTAGAGCTCCAGATTTATCTTCCCCGCAATGGAGTAAATAAAGTTAATACCTCAATGGATATTAACTTTATTTATTCATACCCCAGTGGGTATTAACTTATTGGTACATTTTTAAAGAATTGAAAGTAGATACTGTGGACATATATAATCTTGTGAACCTTTTGAAAATAACATGTCACAGGGAATTTTAAAAGGTTTGTGCATGATACCTTGATACCCCTGGCTAAAACGTGTTACAGTCTAAACCGTTGCAAACTAACCGTACAGCAAAATCTTCTGGACAAGTGTAGCTTTTTAAATCTGCAAAACTCTTGGTAAATTTCTAAATTACAAAAAAAAATAGTACTAACTGATTTTTATGGCTCAAATTTTACTCTCATGCATTGAGAGCGTAGGACTCGTATTCGAAGATTTTATGACAAGATTTTGTGACAAGACTCTGATATTGTGTTTTCAGCCATAAAATGTTCTTAGCTAAGGAAAACTGTTTGCACCCAAAACAAACCTAAAAAAAGGCAAGTTACATACACTCAGAAGAAAAAAAAAGTTTCCTTACTGTGTGAAACTTCTCACAACTCAATTTACAGTTTTTAAAAATGAAATTGTTTTTCTGCTTTTATATTTACTTATGTTACGCTTCTGCGAAAAAATTATCAATGAAATTAATACTAATTAAATTAATTTTACCTAGGAAACTTTACAAAAGTATTTTTAAAATTTCAATTCTGACAAGTTTCCAACAAACAATTGGAAATCAATTCAAAGCAATAACATTTTTCTGAAAATCGATGTTTTATGTACCTACTGATTCTTATGTAAATCAAACAGTTTTTCATTTACTGAGAAATATTATTCAGTTTCAGTCATGGATGCAATTTTTCGTCTTTTTTCCCCCTATTTGCTGAGTTTTCAGGTTATTTTAGAAATATTCGCACCAAGAATATTGTTGAATTAAATACAACGAAACAAGTGTGGTACTTTTCCCTTACGTACATTCCCTTATCAACCAAGGCGAATTTTATTTTTTCTTAGTGCATGTCGATGTAGGGGGATATCGGGGCATAGTAAAATGGTAAAATACTTGCTCTGCTTTTAGCGTCACCAATCTAGTAATATTTTAAGTATGTAGTAACATATTATGTAGTCTATTCTAGTCAAGAATAAATTACCTATGAAAATCAAAGAACATGATAATGGGAGATTCCATGAAAAGTGATCCATGAAAATAAGAAAGGATCCTACGCATTTAACCAAAGTATTTTTATTCAATCAAGTTGATAGTGGCTTGAAGATAACCTGTGCAAAAATGTAAAATGTACCGCAGGTATTAAAAGAATGAATGTTGTGTCAGCTATGAGGGGCAAAATACAGCTATAAAAGGCATGATCTGCACCAGATTTGACAGTGATTTCGGATGATTGATCAAATAAAACAAAGGCTGTTACTGAGATACAAGTAGGTTACTTGTGTTATGTGGATAGGAAAAATCCAAACCACATAAGTTACCACAAAGGTTACCATCCCTCCAAAGAAGAGGGACAAGCCCCTGGAATCCTACAGAGCAACTCTCTGTCCCCCGAAATGACATAAAAAATCCCTATAAAATGAATTCCTCTAAAATATTCAATGGCGCAGTCTGCACCATGACCCTCCCCTTCCTGGGCGCCCCTAGTCAACAATGTTGGGGACTTTTAGTTCACGTGATTTGAAATTGACTTTAATAAATCATATTTTTGTACTAAAATGACTTTTGAATGAAAAAAATTACACATGCTGCCGCACTCGCAACACTCTTCAGAATACACGTAACGCACCATTATCACCAAATTAAAAAAATTATTTACTGCTTAAATTTTTTAAAAAAATCCCTAAACACACCTTTGATAATGTATCTGTCTATAGAAAACAAATCTTGATTATACTTTAAAGAATTAAACGTATGTGTACAAAGTTTCAAATACCTAGCTTTATAAAGGGTAACACACGTAACGAAATTTCAGAAAAATAATTTTTTTACAAAAAATTAGTATGAATCTGCAACTTTATTTTTTTACATGCTTAAAACACATGAAGATTTAACAACTAGTTGAGAAAACTAAGAAAAGTGGCCAGTAAGTTTGTTATAAAGGGCATTAAAGTTGAAAAATGTTATGTAAAAGTAACACACATAACGAAAGAATCGCAGTAATACAAGCAATTTTCAAAAATTAGTACTCATATTGAAACATTTTGTTGCACGTCAAAAATTATTTTTGTTATTATAAAATTATAAAAATATTGTTCTTAACATTTTAAATATGAATTGAAATCTACTAATATATTCAGTGCTGTATTTATTTCTTTAATATTAAGCTTATTTGTATTTTAAATG
Organism: Uloborus diversus; assembly: GCF_026930045.1. Classification (NCBI taxonomy): domain Eukaryota; kingdom Metazoa; phylum Arthropoda; class Arachnida; order Araneae; family Uloboridae; genus Uloborus; species Uloborus diversus. The sequence goes on along the minus strand of NC_072731.1, from coordinate 156,991,355 downwards.
CTTTGTACTGTTAATCAAGTGAATGCGGGGCAAATTGGATGGGGTAAGGTGAAATAGTTCATTTCATTTACTTATTCATCCTTTATGAAATTACTTATGTTATCATTTATTAAGTACTTCATTTACATTCCTTCATTTAATAGCTCCCTTATTTATTCATTCATTCGCTTATTTTCTTATTCATTCACAATTTTTTTAACTGATTCATTTTTTCTCATTTATTAACTTATTTATTTATTTATTTATTTATTTATTCGTTTATTGATTCATTTCCTTTCAAATTCATTCATTCTTTTATTAACTTATTTATTTGATAAAAAATATCTTTGATATTTGAATAGAAAATATTTCATTGGAAAAATATCTTATATTTCACTTTGCCCCATTAAAAAAAAGTCAAAAATTTCCACCTTTTTTTTGAGGAACAAATGTTTTGCCAGAAATAAAATAAATAACGTTTCAATGTAAGTTTTATTATAAAATATATTGTTCTTTCTTTATGTGCCTTAATTTTAGAACAAATTTCCAACTTGTTCATTTTGAAAAAAGTAAGTTATCTTAACCAATTCATTTTGCCCCTACTTAAACCACAAAAATTCGTTCAAAGCTGCTAATCTCTACACACTACGCTTCCCCCAAATTAATTCTTAAAATGTTCACCGCAATAATTACTTCCCACAATTGCACGCATACATTTTTTTTCTCTTATCATTTGTTTGAATAGGAGGAGAAAAGTGTGTAGATGGACCGACGTGGGTTTGTTTAGAAACTCTTGAAAACGTCATGCCCAATACCTTACCTACATAAACGAATGTTTGGAAGACCTTGACGCCTATAGTAGGCGTTAAAAAGCTCAAGGTCTACCAAGAGCACTTTCAGCGACGACTGTCAGAATCGATGTAATTAGGGAGAAAGTCTGCCTCGATAAAACAACGTTAAAGTATAATTCTGATTTTTATTGATCTGTAAAGGGACAGAGAAATGTCATTGACATACTTTTCTGTTTTGTGAAAGTTCCCCCTCCCTCTGCTCTGCCAAAGTGAAGTATGAGAGTTTTGTGAGTAAAATTGTGCATTGAAATATTTATCTGTGAGTTTTTGTTCAGGGAATAAATTTTAACGAATAGTCTAGACAACATTTTTATTTCACTGATAAAAAAAAGATAGCTGTAAAAAAATACAAAAGATTTATGATGTATTTAGAATTTTCTGTTGAATATATTCTCAGACAAGAAACAATCAAAATTTCAGGAAGTCATAGCCCAAAAACGTCAACCATTTCTTCAAATGTGTATTTCCGTGATTAGTAATCCATCGTAAAATTTACTTTCACTCGTAGGGTAGACCGCACAATTAATAAACAGCTCGTTTTTTTTTTTTTTTTTGCTTCCAAAAAAACAAAAAAAGACATTAATAATAATGATAATAATAATAATAATAATAATAATGTTTTAAAAGGTTTGGTTTTTTTTGGATGAATTAATTGGCAGTTGCAACTTCATTCTATATCTCAAAAGAATAAATAATAGAAAATGCCGGTTTTTTTTTTCAAATGTAATTCAGTGAGCTGAATAAATATAATTAAAATTAGTCGAAACAAGAAACGATTTTTAAAAAAAATCTGTTTTTATGTCTCAATAGTTATTTCTATCAGATATTTATTATTATTAAATTTTACTGAAAGCACGAGGGAAAAAAATCCCGTGCGCCACAAACGTATCAAACGGGTTCACAGAAGTAAGTTGAAGAACGAATTGCTTGGTTAAACAAGAAGTTCCGTCCAGAACTAAACGAGCCTACTTTCCCTTATACCAATATCGACTTTCTAGTATCCGAACTATATTCTCAAAAGTAGCTAAAATTGCAAATTATTTCAAACATAATTTTTTAACATTTTAAGCTGATATCAAGAAGTAAAATATGCCTCGCTCATCTAAGAATTAGATGCATAAAAAATAAATGAACGAACAAATAAAGTAGCAGCACATTTTAAACAAAGCAGCTAATACATTTCTTTCCATTTAAAAAAACCTTTAACCACTTTCAAAATGGAAAAAAGAATTAAAATTAGTAAGCTAATTAAAATAAATACATCATATAAAAAAGTCGTTTGTTTTTTGCCCTGTTGCTAAAAAGTAATTTTAACAAGAAGTTCCGTCTAGAACTAAACGAGCCTACTTTCCCGTATACCCATATCTACTTTCCAGTCTCTGATCAATTTTCTTAAAAATAGCTAAAATCGCAAATTGTCTCAAACATATTTTTTTAATATTTTAAGCCGATTTCTAGGAATAAAATATGCCTCACTCATCTAAAGAATTAGATGCGTAAAAAAAATAAATAAACGAACAAATCAAATAGCAGCAACTATAAAACAAGTCAGCAAATACACTTTTTTCCATTAAAAAAATTCTTTAACCGCTTTCAAAAAGAAAAAAAAATAATAAGCTCATTAAACAGAAAACATCATATCAAAAAAAAAAAGTTTGTTTTTCCCCTGTTCACAAAAAATAATTTTTTAAATGAATTAATGTACTTTCGAAAAAAATAAAAACAATTAAATGTCAACTTAAAGAAATAATGTTCAGAAACATAAAGGACTTCTAGTTTATCTGAATACATAAATTAAAACTTTAGAGTGTCATATTAGTTAGGAATCGGAGTCAATCTTATTTTGGGATAAAAGAGTCAGATTCGGGAGTCGAAGGTATTTAATTCAAAGACTCGGAGTTAGAATCGGTCATTTTACTTCGAGTACGCAACTCTGCCAAGGTTTGTGGAGTCGGAGTCGAACTTATTTTGAGATAAAGGAGTCGAAGTTGAATATCCAAAAATCGGAGTCAGTCATTCCTCCGTGCATACATTTTTGCTAAAAGTACGAAGTCAGAAGTCGAAGTAGTTGAGTCGGAGGCCGACTAATTGTCAGGCACAGGAGTCGGAGTCGGAGTCAGGTGCACAAAATTCTCGGAGTCGAAGTCGGGAGTTAGTCGTCAAGAGCTATTTCCAACAAAATTTGTTTGAAGTAAATTCGCCTTCAAGCGCGGAATCTGCATTGACTTTCAGTTTTCCCGTAAGCGCTAATGTTAAGGGATTTGAAATGTTCAAAATTGAAAGGAAAATTGTTCAAATCAAAAAGATATTTTACATACATGTTTTTCATCAAAAGCTTTTTCCTACAAGTTTGTTTGAAGCAAATTCGCCTCTAAGTTCGGAACTGCCTTGAATTTTCCCGTTGGCGCTAATGTTAAGTTTTTTTGAACTGTTCAAAATTGAACAAAAAGTAGTTCAAATCAAAAAGTGAAATATGGGAATGAGGTGTCTTCGTCAAGATCTTTCGAACAAAAAAAGTTTGTTTGAATCGGACTATTCATTCAATAGTTATTGGGGGCGGGGACAGACAGACAAACCGACAGACATTTTTCCCCATCTCAATACCCTACTTTCCAACTTTTAATTTTTCGATATTTATTTATTTTTTTTAATTTATTTTTTTGCGATATTTTCAAGATGAATTGAGCCTTCTTTCATGCTTTTGTCTTCTTTCTCTGACTTTTACTGGGAAAGTAGGCTAAAAACAAAAATGAAAAATATGTAACTATGTACATTAAAATAGACATGAAAATGAAAAACAAAATGCGTTTACTACAATGACAGCTTTCTGTATCAGGAATTTTCAATCTTTCAAGCTTTGCGTCCTCCCTCTCTACCCTGATATGAGGTCACGCCCCCCTCCCCCTGTTCAAAGCAAATTAACAAACTTCTTTGGTACTGTACAGAAAAATAAGCAAGCATGTATGAATAAATTCCTTTTGATTTTTTCCACGAACTTGTTTTTTACGTGCACCTGGTTATAACGAGCAAATGTCAAGATCCCTTTGCTCTCGTTACAAGCGATTTCGGCTATGTATGCGATGTGTGAAGAAAGTATAAAATAATTCTCATGTTTCGTAATTAGTCTAAAAGAAACTTCTTAAAAATAGCTAAAATCGCAAATTGTTTCAAACATTTTCTTTTTAAATATTTTAAGCCGATTTCTAGGAATAAAATATGCCTCACTCATCTAAAGAATTAGATGCGTAAAAAAAAATAAATAAACGAACAAATCAAATAGCAGCAACTATAAAACAAGTCAGCAAATACACTTTTTTCCATTAAAAAAATTCTTTAACCGCTTTCAAAAAGAAAAAAATAATTAATAAGCTCATTAAACAAAAAGCATCATATCAAAAAAAAAGTTTGTTTTTCCCCTGTTCACAAAAAATAATTTTTTAAATGAATTAATGTACTTTCGAAAAAAATAAAAAAATAAAAACAATTAAATGTCAACTTAAACCGGCATTGTTTACAATGCCTAGATATTCAATAGAATGCAGGCGTTTTATACTTTGTCAGTAACATATCTAAATGATGTGGAGGTCCCGGGTTCAAATCTCGGCTTGGTCATGGACGTACTTTTTCTCTCCTGTCCTTGTCCTTCCTTTGTGTGAATGTGTTGTTATGCTGTGAATGATTGCCTACCCTATAAACTAGACCTTATGGCATGTGTGCACTGTGGAAGTCGGACTTGCCACCAAATTACGGTACAGTTGCAAAAGTGAAGCAGCGCACCCCAAATTGCTAGCCTGGCTGGCACAAGATAACAACAACATATCTAAAGAAATGCTTCAATCCTAAGTGAAAGGAATGGAAATTTAAATTCTGGAAAGGAGCAACGTCCTTCAAATATCTACGAAATGCTTTGCAAGAATCCCCATTCCACCCTTTCGGTCAAATGAAAGGATCCTCTTGACTACGAATAAAAGCCGCATGTGAACTCTTACAGAATCCCGCAGATATCTTTCCGCAACGCTGAATATACAATTAATCGTCTTTTCCTCCTACACATAATTTCTATTAGTTCATTAGGGTTCCACCCGGAGCGCTTTTTTAATTAAGTTTCATTTCTTCACGTAATTTTCATCTTCAACATAGAGCAGCAAAGCTAGTTTCTTGATTAATCGTATCATCGTATCATGCCTGACTGTGGATCTCTGGGGTAACGTATTAAGTTATTTTGGTAGGAAGTAGGACGAAAACGTAACTGGCGTTGATGTAACCCGGAAACTCAGTTTTCAAACAAAAACAGAAAGAAAAAAAGAACTCAATTTGCTTCCTTAAAAACAGATGGAATTCTTAGAGCAAATTCATCCCAATTAATGCTTGAATCTGCAGCTAAAACTTATACACATGTAAGAACTACAACAATATATTTGTACTAAAATGAAATGAATAGAAACAAAGTTAAAAAATTTAAAATATGCATACTATTGCGTGACCTTTTTCCATGCAAGTGACTTAGAGCTTTTCGATTAAACAGCGCAAATTTTGGGTCAGATGCCCGACCAAAAACCAGACCGTTCTTAATTAAAAAAGGGGCTCCTTGTAAAAAAAAACAACAACATTTTAAGAAAATAAAATTTGTCAATTGCAAACAATTAGCGCATTGGTTATTGCAAAATCACGATCAATAAATTTAACTTTATTTTAAAGTACATTATAGGAATGAACGTGTATAAAATTTGATAAAACTTTATTAATGAAGCACAAAAATTGCAAACTGTTGTAGCATGTGTAAAAACGTGAGTTTCTGCGTGAAACGTCTCATAAGAGCCTTTAGTCGGATGAAACTACTATGAAATAAAAATGCTCCTTGTAACCCAGAACACGAGTATGCTATAATTTGCAATAGTTGTACTATAATAAACACTGCTTTACGGAGGCAGTTACAGTTAAGAATGAACTTCATCCAGTGCTCTATTCCATGGCAATGTTTTTCCTTAGCGGCGCATTTTCCGTTAAGTTTCATGTTGATAAACTTGACTTTTATCTTTTTTCCTTACTGCTTTCTTTTTCCTTTCTTTCATTTTTTTTCAGCAGTCACATTGCTTATTGTTCTCATTTGACTGTTTTGATGTCCTACGATTTTATTTTCGCCCTGCCTCCCTCTGCAGCAGCACCATCGACCGGCCTCACAATGCTGCTCCTCTCGCGAAAACCGTCTCCAGGTTGTGTTCATATCCTACACACACACGCATACATACACACACACACATACCCACTCCCATGCCTACACACAGACACGAACATACTCGCCTACACACATACACACATACCCATCTTCCCATGCCTGCACACAGACACAAACACACATGCCTACACACTCGCACACAAACACACACATACCCACACACTCATGTCTAAACACAGACACAAATACACTTGCTTACATACACACACACACTCGTGATTGCGAAAAACATAATTTGAATTCAAAATGTCAAAATTCAAATTAGTTTTTTTTTTTTTTTAAATTCTTTGTTTACATGCGTATGCACATTCAACTCTGCTGACATTTTAATTCTGATGAATGGAAAAACATATGGGGAAACTAAGCAATTTTATTCTGTTTTCACGCTTTTTTTCTCCTGCGCTTGCTTTATTTAAGCATTTTATATTTCCGCAAAGCATGCTAAATATAAATCAGATCAACAACGCATCTTTTGCCATGCCCACGTGCTTGGTAAACAAGGTGTGGCCCGATTCCTTCTACGGATATCCCTGAAATAAAAGACGATTTTTTCGTCGTTTCATTTCTTTCTTCTCTCTAAACTGGCCAACTGATGAGGGATCTAGTTATTGTTATGAAAATTGTTATGGAGAAGCTTTTAACTGGCTCTTTTTAACGACGCGGAGGTTAATATCCGAATTGAAAAGGATCAGAGGAGAATTGAAAAGGAATAGACTCATCTTGGCCGAACTGTGTTAATAAACATTCTACTTTGAGGGAACAAGTTGTCTTATTTTCTGCATTCTATTCGTTTTAAAGGAAACATTCAATGAAACAATATTTAAACTTCTTATCTAATTTTTTTATTAAACAAAAAAGGAGAGTTTCATTGAATATAGTATTCACGCTAGCAAAAATGTATACTTTCATCTTCTTTTAAAACAGTTTACTCTTCGTTTTTAAGGTTTCATTTTTCTGATATAGTTTACGAGACATTATTTTTGTTGTTTTGACATTATGCAATAGGATTTTTACTGCATACCAAATATTTCATGTAATACCAAGGGGAAAAAAAACTCCTTAGAAATGGTTACATAGACAATACAAAGGTCACCTAAAAGTAAAAGCTGGTTTTTATCTAACTGTAAGATTTCAACATAGAGAATTGAAACTTGGTTGCGGCGAAAGGTGTATAGCTCCAAAAACTGAAGATGTACTCGAAATGTTAGCAATTATTCGGTTTTCTGCTATTTAAGCATAACTTCAAAATTGATAGGTGGAGGAATGTGGGGCAAAGTGAAATAGTTAAGTAAGCTGATCTTTTTCAAAATGAACAAATTGGAAGTTTTTTTTTTTGAAAATTACGGTACATAAAGTAAGAATATTGTATTTTATAATAAAACTTTCATTGAAACAGTATTTTTTATTTTTGGCAGTAAATTTGTGCCTTCAAAAAAAGGAGGAAATTTTTCCTCCTTTTTTATGGGGCAAAGTGAGAAACAAAATATTTTTCTAATAAAATTTTTTCTATTCAATTATGAAAAATATTTTTGATCAAATGAATCAATAAAAAAAATCTTGAACGAATAAATAAAAAGTAACTAGACAGTAAACGAATAATTAAATGGATAAATTTATTAATACATTCATTTGCTCAAACGAGTGAATAAATGAACAAATAACTGAATTATTGAATTACTAAATAAAGGAATGTAAATGAATACGTAAATGATTTAGTAAATGAATGAGTGAGTAAACGGAATAAACTATTTCACTTTGTCCCATCCACTTTGCCTCGCATGCAGGGGAATGTGGAGCAAAGGTTAAGGTGACTGAGTTTTTTCAAAATTAACAAATCGGAAATTTATTTTGAAAATTACAGTGCATAAAGACAGAACATTGTATTTTATAATAAAACTTGCTTTGAAACAGTATTTTTTATTTTTGGCAGTAAATATAAGTCTTCAAAAAAAAAGTGGAAATTTTTCACTTTTTTTTTTTTTGATAGGACAAAGTGAAAAAAAAAGTTTTTCTTATGAAATATTTTCTATTCGATTATAAAACATAATTTTGATCAAAAGAATCAGTAAATAAAAGGTTGAATGAATAAATGAAAAGATGATGAAACAATAAACGATGAATAAATCAATTAAATGTATAAATCAATTAATATATGAAGAAAAATGAGCGAATAAAATGATGAACGAATAAGAAAATAAATGAGTGAATGAATAAATATATAAGTGAATTATTAAATGAAGGAATGTAAATGAATTGATTAATAAACGAAAACATAAGTGATTATACTAAATGATTGAGTGTGTAAATGAAACAAACTATTTCACTTTGACCCATCCATTTTGCCCCGTATATACTTGACTAGGGATTGGAATACCGGTGTACCGAATTCCGGTACTTCGAGCAATTTTGCTATTTCGTAATACCGGTATTTGCTGAGGAAAATACCGGTATTCTCGGTATTAGCTGAAAATAATAAATAGTTTTAATTCAAGAATTTTTTCAATTTAACTTATTAAATATATACTTATATTTTAAATGTACCGGGTGGTTATAAAATAACGTGAGGTGTTCAGAGCCCTCTAGCAAATGAAGTATTCGACAAAACATTGCCAAATTTCATGGGCGTTCATATGGCCCCATGTTGAGCTTTAAGTATTGAGTGTATGGCGGCAACATTTCTTTGATAGCAGTTTTATTAGTCAGACATTTCCTACGGTATGGAGACCGTGGTCGTCCAATCTTTTACCTTGTGATTTTTAACCATGGGGATTTCGTAATGGTGTTGTGTATCTGCGACATGTTCCCGATATCTCGACTTTCAAAACTAGGAAAATGTTACAGGTTGGCGAAATTAATCCCCCCTCCCCGGATGTGTGTAAAATATTGCGCATTGTTTGCAGTACCTGGAAAATCTCGATGTTGGTGACAACCTCACTTGTTGGTAAAAATCATATTTTGTGAATGAAATTGATGCATATTTTATCAGTTAGCATTCAATCCTTCAATAGTCACAGTAATACACCTTTTCAACGCCACAATTTTACATAATGGCGATTTTTGGTACATTTTTTTCTGAAATCGAAATTCCATGGTCTACTATGTATGCCCATGAAATATGGCAATGTTTCGTCCACTACTTCACTCGCTAGAGGGCTCTGAACACCTCACGTTATTTTAAAACCAACTTGTACATTTATTTTCCCATGATACAGAACCGAAATCAATCTATTGATGTACAAATTTAGCTTCAAAAGCATGAACTAATAGAATATCATTAAACAAACGTATTTTGTGCACCATGTATTTATTTTTTAAATTTCCCTGATCGCTCATTTTTCCATTTGGGAAAGTTAATTTCGAGTGTAATTTTTAAAGCCCCCCCCCCCCCTCCCCCCTTGTCCGATGAACAAATTATTCAAACCATCAATTGCAGGAATGCTTTATGATTTTTTTTTCTTAAATATTTGTCTCAACTCTACTAAATTTTGACAAAAACTGTTTCTTGTTAGCATTACAAATGGCAATTTGTTATCACCAGTATTGGTTTGCTGTACCGTCTCGCTATTCTGGCTTCATACTTAGCACGATAATATTTTAGAAATTATATATTGCCTTAAAAAATTGCATAGAGGAAAAACATAAATATGTTCCACGAATTCAAATATATTTTCAGATATTTACATAATTATAATTGCAAAGCATTTTGAAAAGAAAACTAAAACGAATAAGAGAAACCAACATGATCAAATTTTAGTCAAATTTATCGTAAATTTCAAACCAAAGGACTAATAAAAAGTAAACACAAACCCCTTCTGTTCAAGAGAAAATGATGTTAATATTGGAAAAGTATCGTCTCTCAGGAAAGAAATTTAAACTAGCTTTAAATTAAAAAAATAATAGAAATAGACACAATACGAAAGAAACACACACACACAGACACAAAAGGGTTTATCCAAAAATGACATGCAACAGACCGAATTTTTTTGAATATAAAATACTTTTAGGCAATTAAATTAGAGGAGGTGTATCACGCATTGTTAACAGTACCACCGACCTGTGTGAATTCAGAAAGAGTATTTCAACTATAAGAAAATTGACCGCTAAAATGAGTTCTAGGCTTAGAGACAATTCAATAGATGTATTATGTTTTTCACTAGTATTGATTTTTTGTTATGACATTTGTTGCTTCATTTTATATTAGTTCACAATACGTTTTCAGAATACAACTTTTGTACAAAATTATGAAATGTGGCAACGAAACAATATGTTTTCAAGTAATTTTTAAGAAATTTCAAATACCGGTATTCCGGTATCACGTTTTAAAAATACCGAATACCGGTATTGAATTTTTGGTTCAATATTGCAATCCCTGTACACTTGACTAATTGTACAATTTATTTAAAACACAGATAAGCTTAATATTAACTAAATTAATACTGGATTGAATATTGGAAGGTCTCAATTAATATTTAAAATATTAATAACGATAACTCTATAATTTTGAAATAACAAAAATAATTTTTGACTTACTACAAAATATTACAATATGAGTATCATTTTTAAAAAATTGTCTGTATGACCAAAAGCTTAAATCCTTGGTGGTATTTTTTCCCTGACTGGAATAGACTATCTGTGGTACTACATAGTAAGCATAATGCCAGATAGGTGGAGCTAAATGTGGAGAAAATATTTCCCCATTTCACTTTGCCCCGCTATTTCACTTTGGCACATGTTCCCCTACTTGACTAATAGTACAAAATATTTAAAATACAACTAAACTTAATATTAACTAAATAAGTACAGCACCGAATATTGGAAGGTTTTAATTAATATTTAAAATGTTGATAACAAGAACTTGATCATTTTATTATAACAAAAATAATTTTTCGCTTACAAAAAATATTATAATAGGAGCATTAATTTTTGAAAATTGCCTGTAACATATGTTCTAATCATTGGCAGTATTTTTTTCCTGATTGGAGTAAACTACATGTGCCACTACATAGTTAAAATATTACCAGGTAGGTGGCGCTAAAACCAGAGTAAATATTTCTCCATTTCACTTTACCTCACATTCTCCTACTGCAGATAAAACGTTTTGAATTCCTGCATGCCAGCTAACGTTTTAAGCTTTTGATTTGTTGGAAAAATAGCTCGTAAACTAATCAAATTAAAAAAATAAAGGGGTAGGGTGTATGTTTTACGCCCGAAACTCGTTGCGATTAAGATTTTTCGAAGAAAATTTGTCTGTTAGATCAGAACTTATGTAGGATTCAACTTTACCCGTAGAGTCAAACTTTAAATTATTTTGAACGGATCAAATTGAACGAAAAATTATTTAAAAAAATCTATATATATAAAAATCTCGTGTCACGATGTTTGTTCGGGGTAAACTCCGAAACTACTCAACCGATTTTTCTCAAATTTCATATCAATGTGTCATTTGGTCCAACTTAAAAGATAGGATAGTTTTTATAATTTTTTACTGCAAATTTCATATTAATTATGCAATAATAGTGTGAATTAATTGTTTAGTTCTAAAAATTCTTAATAGATGGCGGTGTAAGTTAATTAATCGATATAACTCTAACATCGTATGACTTACTGCTAAAAACACCATGATAAAAAAAGCTCAGAGATGTTGCTTAGAATTTCTATATAACGTTTCGGGATATTACAGGTTATTATTTACTTCCTGAGAAAATCAACTATATTTTTCAAAACGTTTCCTTGAATTGCTACAAATTGCAGATTTTACACCGTTGTGAAAAGTATTTTTCTCCACCAGTATCAAGATTAACTAAACGTATTTAATAGGTGTATCGGTTTCGGAGTGATTGCGGTTTGTCTAGATTGACTCAACACCCAATGAGTGCGAAAAGTTGTCTGGATCACGAAGCTTTGCAAGAGTTGCAGAGAAACTACATTCGAGCTACTTGCTTGAGAGTCTGTCTTCGCGTTGGCAATGCGTGTATTAATGCTTTGAGAGCTTTCTTAGAAAAGCAGGAAGGTTCCAGGCTATTATATTAATCCTGCGTTTGGCTTCTCTGCAAGTGCCAGAATCATAACTGCCTTTTTAACCAAGAAGACTACTGAATTCTTCAAAAATATTCCAGGTTTATTTCAGGAAAGTTAATGAATTTAAGCGGAAAACAATTATTTTCTTTATTTTGTTCCGCAGGAAATTTTTAATATCATTAATTCTTGCAAAGATACATTCGCAACAGAAAATTGCAGTGACAATTGCATCGTCAGGCATTGCTGCTACTTTTTATAGATGGTACACGAACAGCACATTCAGCTTTAAAGTTGCCTATTAGATATTCATAACAAACAAAACACAATGTGTACAATAAAGAAAAAAAAAGAAGTGGTATGGCTGTAGTGTTGCAAGAGAGTGAAATTATAATTTGGGATGAGTGTACTATGTCTCATGAGTAAAAGCATTCATTCGAAGCACATCATAGGATTATGCAAGATTTGAATGGCAACGATAAACTTTTAGGCGAAATTGTCTGAATACTGTCTGGGGACTTCCGGCAGACATTACCAGTTATTCCGATGAAATCAACGCATGTTTAAAAAAAACGTTTTTTATTGCGTAATGACGAGATAATGCGATTGGCCATGAACATGCGAGTATAAACGCAAAATAATCTAATCGCATAAGTATTTTCTAAGCAATTGCTGAGTATTGGAAACGGTGAAATTGAACTGTATCAAAATATACAGTACAACAAATAGCCAGACAATTTCTGCACTGCCGTTGAGACGAAAAGTGAACTAATTGAGAGTCTATTTCCAGATAAATTTAATTTTTTAAAAATCATAATTGCCTCTGTAATCGCGCTGGTTTTGTAGCAGTTTTGTTTTCGGTAAACATTCCCGAGCAGACAGGAATATTTGTGGATCGTCAATTGTCGACTGTCAAATACATATCCTGATGCATTTCGCAAGTTGTATTTATTGGTAGCACAAAGTCATTGGGAGTTGACACTTTCTAATGCAGGTTTGACATAAGGAGAAACAGTATTCGTCAACTGTTTAAAACAATTTTGACGACATACTATCCAACACAATCATTATTTTTTAAGGATAAACTATATTACTTTCACGTTTGAAGACGTATTTCATAAAGTTTAACAAACACACAAATGTCCAAATCCAGATTTTACACCAGAGATGAATATGAAGCTTTAGTTTTAAATGAAGGTTTTTGCGTTTCAATTTCAAATTTACCACTTAGTTATTATGATATGCCGTCACTTGATAGTTGGGCCACCGACTTAGTTAACACTGATTTGCAACGTATAACAACAGAGCAATGACTCTGTCTTAGCTACAATTATTGCGAATAATGAGCCATTACTGACGGCTTTAAAAAAAAGCTCTCCATTGATGCTGAACAAGTTGTCGATGAAAACAAAGCAGTAAACACTTCAAATGAATTTTTAAATTCCCTGGATACACCAGGAATGCGTCTACACGATTTCCGGTTGAAAATTGGCTCAACAATTTATTCTTTTTCGCAATTTAAACCCACCTAAATTACGCAACGGTACACGTTTCTACATAAAGTCAACAATATTTGTCGGAAAAGTTTAAAGGAGAAATGTTTGTGTTGCCACGTAATCCATTATTAGCGTCATAATTTTCAAACACATTTGAAAGGCTTCTATTTTTGATTCGTTTAGCTTTTGCAAAGACCATAAATAGATTTAAAGAACAAAAAATGTCTTCTTTCGGTTTGTTCTTGAAACATAAATATTTCTCTTATGGGCAACGAAATATTGCCTACTCACACGTGGAAAGTTATCATACTTTTCGTATTAGCAAAAGACTGGTTGATCAAGAACCTTGTGCACAACTTAGTGCTTAGACAGTTTTCAGTTTTCAAATAATAGAAACAATAGTTCGAAGTCAATGTTATCTACTTCATTGAAAAAATTTAATTTTTATACATTTTTAATTTAGTTAGTGTATTTTTTAAGAAGTTATTGTTTACAAACTATAGAGAAAGCTAATGTGAATAAAATGTAGTGTAGAATCTAAAAGTGTATGGTGGTTTACGCTAAGTTTCTACATTCGGTTATTTTACAATCAGTTTCGATATTTACTATCACTTTCAATTTTTTTTTTTTTTTTTTGCGGAAGTTATACTTACAAAATTTACTAAGCGTAAGTATAGTGCTTTTTCCATAGAAAATTTAGTTAGTACTTATTGAATTCAATAAGTACTTTCTTCAACCTGCACGGTAAAAAAAAAAAAAAAAAAAAAAATCCGAAACGTTGCTGAGTAAAAATTTTCGATAATTGCTTGCAGTTCTGCCTAAGCTTTGGCTATGTTTGCATTACTGCTTATAGAAGTTCCTTAATAAATCAGAAAGGTACTAAGCATTTTTTTGTATCCCTTCCTAAGTTTACATTAAAGTTCCAGAAACACGACTAACTTCAAACGGGGAGATCTTCGAATTTTTCAAGAGGCTTCCGAGATGATTTCAGGAAGGTTATTAACTTTTATCGGAAAACTTTCCGGGTTTTGGCTTGACATGATACTGGCAGAAATTGGCCACATCAGCTGCCCATAATTTTCCAGGAACATTTAGGAATCGTTTTTAAATTGAATAACGCCCATTATCAATCTCATATGTTATAAATTCGGCTATACTATTTTAAGCTCTATTAAAAATATTTATTTGATTCTATCAAAATAATGAGTTCAAGTTTATTTTAATCCAACTTCTTTGCCACAGCAACGCGTGGCTGGGTCAGCTAGTCAAAGTATAGAAATGAAGTGAGAACTAAGTGAGACTCACTTCCCCTTCTTCTTTTTCTTTCTCTCTCTCTTTTTTTTTACTTTTACGAGAAAGTAGATTAAATAGTAGTGTTTTGAGTGCAAATAACACTGCCGCATTTTCTTAACACCAAATTTTTTGAAGCAAAATGATTTTAAAAAGCCGAGGTAACTGAAATTGAAGAAAGTGGTGCTTATATTATTACGTTAAAGTTACTTCATATGATATAGTTGCCTTTAAAATATTCATTATCACTCAACGTGTGTTCAGATTAAGTTTCATCCATATGCAATTAGAGGCTGAGAAATCACTCTATTACATTACAAAAAAAAAATGCAAGAATCAAAATATACTTCACAATATTAAGAAAGTTTTTTTTTTAAATTTATTTAAAACGAATGTAGTTTTCTGTTAAGCGTTTCTCATGACTAACACTATATTATTTTCACTTGACTTAAATTGATAATTTTTTACTATAAATATGAACTTAACAAAATTTCTGTTGTTTAGGAGAAACATCCATTAACTTTTTCGATTAACACAGATGAGAACGCGTTTCAAAAAGTTAGCTTTGGGCAAATTTAGATAAGAAGCGCCACAATCGATTTTCAGTAAAAAGAAAAGTTTTGGTTGGGGAAAACTTTGCTACCTAGTAAAGTTGTTGCTTTTGCACAAGTTTTGAAGTTTGTTATTGATAATCTATTATAGTTACTTGCGTTGTATATTTACTTAAAAAGTTAATGATTGATGCTTTGAAGTCTGAGCAATGGAAAGGAAAAGTATTCTGTTTTATGATCATGGTAGAACTTTTATCGAAACTAGTAAAATGTAAAATAGGGGAGTAATTTTAAAAGGGATATAATTTAGAGGTCTTAGCAGCTTTAAATATTTGTTGTTATTTTTAGTAATTAAATCAGGAAAGGATTTAATATTTAACTGTCTTCACTGTAAGCATGTCCCCAGAGGTGGGAAAAATAACGGCAATGCATATGTTTTAAAAATGATTTTTTTTTCTTATTTTTATTTATTTATTTATTTATTTTGCAATCGTTAAAAAAATTGCACCGATTTGTTTGTAGCACTCTGAAATTTTATTTTCACATTTTCAGTGACAATTTTTCTTATATTTTACTTTCCTACTACTGTAAAATCACTTATTTTCGAGAGGCTTTACTTTTCGCGATTTTCGCAAGCTCGTCGTAATCGCAAAAATTTAGACCTCGTGAATATTTTTTACTTCAACTTTCGGTTCTGTTCATTAAAAATTCGTGACATTTTCAGCTCGCGAAATCTTCATTTTTTTTTTTGAAAATTACAGCTTGCGAAATAAATGCTTTCATAGTATTCAAAAGTTGTTTAAAAGATAAGTTTTGAGAAAAACCCCATCAGCTTAACTGTTATCCAGTTAACAAGCCCGTCATTAACTGAGTAAAGTTTATTTGGAAGCAGTCCCTGCTATAAATACTTTCCTTTATTTAGCATGCAATGATGGAATCGAAAATGTTGGCTTGAGCTGTTTAACTTAATATTAACATTGTATAAAATTTGAAACAAATCTCGGAGCTCTAATTAACACTAGAGAAAAAAAAAGAGTCAGCTTAGTATCAGGGAAAATTAATCTCCTATTTGACTAAAATCAGTTAACCAATTTGAAGATAAATGATTATCTTTCTTGTTTATTCTTCATTTTCTAGAGAGTGAAGTTCTTTCCACAACTTTAATCTCGAGATATTAACTTAATTTTTCCACTATTTGAGTTTACTGCATCTACTACTCTGTGTCTGTAAGTTTTCAATACTTTCAGACAGTATCAAAATTGACGCTCAGGAAGGAAAACGAAAAAAAAAAAAAATAACAATGTATAGAAAATGTTTCGTGAGTTGATATTTTTTCAAATAATTTGATACTTTGTCTATACTATCAACAGCTATACTTTCAAAAAATGTTCGGGAAATAATGTGAACAATAAACACAGTAAAATGATCATGTTGCATATGATTAAGCTAATATTTTACATTCTTTCTTGCATCCAAATGATATCCTATTTGCATCGTATTTCCAAATAGGATACAGATTTCCGGCCATGGAGCTGATTCAGATTTGCTTGGAATGTACAATTATGGATGTATAAATAACCCCGAGACAATGAAAAATAAATCTATGAATTATTATTTGAATGGTATACGGGCTGTTCCTCTAGTCTGGAGCTGATAAAGAGTATTTATTGAAAAAAAAAAAAAACTCATCAAATGTGTTTTCCCCCCATCAGTAAAATATTAGCTCAAGACATGTAGGAGGCGTTAATACCGAAAGCTGAAAATGGCGTCTATGAAAGAGGAGGTTCCCTGGAGCTCCGTGAGGGAGGTTTAGGGTCAACCTGCCAGAACTTTTGGCTTAACACATAATGCCAGTTCTAATATGACAGTTTATACAAGGATGCCCATTCCCCCCCCCCCCCCCATTTTTTTTTAATCCTCTTTCCTTTATTGAGCAATCACGATTGCTTATTGTTCTCACTTGACTGTTTTTGGCGTTCCTTTGATTTTTCCCACCGCCACCCTCCGCACCATCACCGTCGACGGGTTCCTCACGATGCTGCACCTCTAGCGAAAGCCGTCTCCAGGTTGCATCCATGTCCTACACACACGCGCATATATACACAACTACACACAAACACATACACATACATACAGCTACACACACAAAAACATACATACACACAATTACCCACACATTCATGCCTGCACACAGACACAAACACATATGCCTACACACACATACACCCCCCCCCCCCCCCACACACGCAGACACAAACACACATGCCTACACACACATACACGTAACCCGTACACACAAACACATACCCCACACAAAACACACACGCCTACATACACACACTCGTGATCGCGAAAAACATAATTTGAATTCAAGATGTCAAAATTCAAATTTTTTTTTTAAACTTTTTACCTCGCTTTTTTATTTTATTATTTTTTTATTATTTATTTTTAATTACTATCATTATCATTATGTTATTGGAAAAGTTCTGTGCTACGCCAATGACATACCACACACACACACGCACACAAACTAAATAAATAAAGGAAATAAAACAGAAACAAAATAAAATAAAATAAAATAAAACAACTAAATGAAATAAATTAAAAAAAAAATTTATCCCCTCCCCCCGCAAAACATTTTTTGATGCTGCAACTTGCGCCCTAATCCCCCTATGTGGGCACCCCTGGTTTATACCCATATTTATATCCATAACCCTCACACCCTAGAGAGTTAATTACCGCTGCTCTAGTATCTGGCGCGATGTTAAAAATTGCGTAAGGCCTCCTTCACACAAGGCAACATAGTTGAATTAACTCTCGAATGGACACTTATCAAGGAGAGTAACTAGGTAGAAACTTGAAGGTATCGCCAGGCTTCCTTCACATGGCAGTAAACTTTTCAGCCACGCCAGGCACATGTGCCGCTATCATTCTCATCCCGATGAGTTGAATCAACTTTACAGTTCATTCACTCATCGGGACGTTACCAAGCATTCTCTCCACACACAAGTAAACTAGTTGAGTCTGGTCTGCTCAATTTTAACAGCCTTGTGGAGCAGTTGCTCGAATATATTCGGATTATTAGACGAAAAGTTGATTCAACAGTGTTGCCTCGTGTGAGCACGACGTAAAACGCCACTCAACTAGTTGACAGGAAACTTTTTCTAAACGTTGATTCAACTAACCACCTCGTGTGTATGAAGCCTAAATCTTTTCAGAACTACAAAAGTGCTCACGTAGAAGTGTATTCACATTGCAAAACGGTATAGTTTAGATGAAAAGCATTTTTTCCCTTGCTGAATCAAAGCGAAACATGAACATTGTTCATTTGAGAGGAAAAAAAACAGTTAAAATCATTGTAATTACTTTTGAAAATAGTATTCGTGTTGCTTTAAAAGTTGAAGAAAGCTAAGGAGAAGTTAAAAAAAAAGCAGTAAAATAACATCACGAGACCTCAAGTTAATGAGGCATGTCAAGTGGCTTTCCTATTTTTTCAGTTACGTGCATTTTAAGCAATAAAAAACGGAACGTCTTTATTGCTTAAAATGGACCTAAATTCATCAATTTTCATTCCTAGAATGGAAGAAGTTGGATTTTTTTCTACTCATAGTTAAGAATTCTTATCGATACTTGAACTTTCATCTGTCAAATATTTTGTCTTTTATGTTTTTTTTCTTTTTTCGTTATGATTTGTGTCCCAGATAACAAATCGGTTACACGAACACTATCTCTAACTTCAGACATCTTTTTATCTTAAGATAAAAAGATGAACTTCCGAAACACAACGACATTTTGACACATTAAATCTTTACGTGAATTGCATCTGAAATAGCAATATTTTGGCATTGTAAAAATTACATAACCACAATTTTGAAATGGTCATTATGTTTAGTATTCGCATTTTTGACGACATTTACTGTTCAAAGTCACCTTAAAATTAGTGTTGATCTAATTGTTAGAGACAGATAAATTGACTAAAAATAACTCTGTTGGCAATGTAACATGAGTGAGCCAAAGGTGTGCATAGTTAAGCTTTGATGATTTTCATAATTTTCTGGTTTGGTGTATTTGGCTGAATTTTTTTTTTTTTTTTTTTTTGGTTAAATTTTACACTTATCTGTAACACACATCAAAAGAAAAAATTTTGAACGATAAAATCTAGCTACTTTTATAATACAACTAGCTGCGTCGCCCGGCTTTGCACGGTCCACCTCGAAAATAAAAGTTTTGTCAAGTGACGCGAGTTCAACACTCAGGCTTAAACCAAAAACAAAAACCAAAAAAAAAAGTCAGAGAAATTTTGCGGCAGATTGCGGAAAAAACCCAAAAAGTAAACATTTTAAATCCCTTGATTACAGGAAAAGCCTCAAAACAAAAACAAGAATTTTACCTGTTCACATTCGAGAAAAAAAAAGGCAACAGATCTTTCATCTCAATGATTTTCTTCACGCTATACATTTTAATAAAAGCATTGTTGCGGGAAAGTTGAGATGAAGCACTGAATAATAGTTTCAATGGAGGAAAGCCTTCGAAAAATAGGGATTTTATGTCGAAATCTAAGTGTCATAATTATAAGTTTTTAATTGATATCTCCACTAATTATTATCGGAGGATTATGTTAAATAGCCAAACATGAAGACGGAAAGATTACGAATACATCGATACCTGGTTCGATGGTCAGTTCACTGTCGTTCAGGAAAAGAAGCTTGGATATACATAGATACATAGGTACGTACATAGACACGTAGGTACATACATAGATACATAGGTACGTACATAGACACTTGGTACATACATAGATACATAGGTACATACGCTCAGTTTTTAATTATATAAGATTTCAAAAATTGTAAGTGGTGTTCCATGTGTTAAAATCACTTTAAAAAAATGTGCACATATATCAGCAAATTATTTTTAATTCTAGAAGAGTAACGTACTGTCCAATTAAAAAATAATAATTACAAGGAAATTACGAGAAAAAATACAATAAATATTTTTTCGATCCTGTGGTGTGATAATTATCATAAAGTTGTAAGCATTATCACCCGGAAAAAAACTACAGCTGCTCTTAATAAAAAAATTCTCAGCATGAAACGTAAAGGTCAGCTCTTACTTTATTTTCGATACCTCCCCCCCCCCCCCTCAGTTTGGCTTGAGAATTAGTCTTAGAACAATTACTGTAATCAATACAGTTCTAGTTTTAAAGGTTATAAGCTTCATAGTTTTATGTATTCTGTTTGCTTCGTGATGCTGCTGCAGTTATGTTTGATTTGGATTTTGAATTATTGTTCTAACACAATATATCCCTGCACTGTTTTTCTTGCCATAATCATTTTTATGCATAAGTGTGGGAAAAAAAAAACATTGACCTATTCTAAAATGTCCTCATGTAGGTTGTTTCCCTTTTTTTTCTGTTGAGGTGTGTACTGTACACGTTACAGCGTTAACTCGTCTAAAGTGTAAACTAGTGAGCAATTCTAGACAATATAGAAATTAAAAAATTTCTTTGAAAGCAAAAACAAATAGTAAGAAAATATAAAAATAAATCTATTGTGTGCAAGTAAACATGTGCTTCAAGGTCTCTGGAGCTGTTTCTTTACTGCTGCACTCAAATACTGAGAAAGTAAACTGTCAAATATTTTGCTAAAAGAGCTTATCAGAATCGAAAAGAAAAAAAAAGAAAAACCTTCCGAAGTTTACAGCTGTGCAAAAGCCTCGTTTGTACATTATCGCATTTTTCTGTCATTTATTCATTTATTTATTTTTTACTTTTATTTATTTATTTATTGATGTTTTCTCTTTCTTTATTTTTGTATTTGATTATTTTATGATACGAAATTCACAAAAGACAAGTGCAAATTTTACTCTAGTTAAAGTCATAGTTTAATATGTTATTATATAAGAGATAAGCTTTAATGTAGTTTAAAGTGCTACTACACTAATTAAATTTTAAATTGCCATTCTGTTAAAATTTAAACTCTTCTTAAAATGTTTAAAAATAAGGTTCTGGTTATTTACAAATTATTGCATCTATAAAACATTATTCACGTAAAAAAAATTCAAAACACACGTTGAAAAAAAATTCTATCGTTATTTTTTGTTATTATTATTTATTTATTTATTTTTATTTATTTCTTTATTCACAAATGCATTTTTAGTTCACTTCCTTAAAACTTTTTAAAAGAAAAAAAATTCACGACATATTCACGTACATTCGAAATGCTTCATTAATTAGATCCATTATATTCTTTGAAGGAAAAATAACTAAAATGATCTGAAAAATAATTAAATGAAGTAAGAAAATATGCTTATGAAAAATGAATCAAAAGAATTTCGTTCCGATTTAGATGTATAAAGCAGTTATAGTTCGTTTTTTACGATATTTCTCAGTTGCCGAATGGTAAGATATGTTTTCTCTATTCCAAAAATCGCAGGTTCCATTGCAGCATGTCAAATATCAAGTTATTAAAAATTTCCCACTACAGCACATCTCGGTGAATATTGGTCGAACAAATGTGAAACGTTTTAGGTTGGAATTATTTTTCAATGGATTTTATTTCCCTAAACATAAGTTAGGGTACCTACGGCCCGTATAAAAAAAGTTTTAGTATTTTTGACATGTTGTTATTTTTGCTTCAAACATCTAATGCCTCAACTCTGCATCTGATTTTGAACATTTTTTCTATTGGAAGTATACGTCTAGGACTAACTTTTGCGAAAATAGAGGTTTTGCAGGTTAAACCGGAATATCCTGTATACATATAGTATTACCAACTAACCATGTACAACGAAAAAAGTAATACGAAATGTATCGGTAGTTAAGCCAGAGTACCGGATAACCTAATTTAAAATAAAATAAATGAGCTAAAAATATTAGGGAGCTTCAAAATTATTCCACAGTACCGATGAGAACAGAAAAAAAAAACGAAACACTTTTTTTTAATGGGGAAAAAAATAGACAGTGATAAACCTTATTAAAAATCTCTGGATATTGAATGTAAAATAAGCGACTTCAAAGTCGCCAAGCTAGTTTAAAATCAAGTCAAATCAATACAGATGGTATGATTAAAAATATGATTTTTCATTTAATTTAGATGGTAGTTGATAGGGATGTTATCGAAGACAAAAGGATCGCCAGAAAAGTGATAAAAGGTAGGGGAAACCCGGGCAACGTGAATACCTTAAGCTTTTCTTGATTATTGTCGTTTAGTTATAACTTTAGAAACTGAAACAAATGTTTATAATCAGTCTTCATTTAATGAACTTGCGTAATGCAATAGCAGTTGTCCTTAATATTGATTACACTGTTAGATATAAGGCCAGTTTTCAACAATGGCATAAATATCCACTTTGCCCAACACCCCGGGTAAAGTGGATTCGTTACTAGGGCAAAGCAAACAGCAATATTATTTGTCATGAAACTAAACATTAAAAATAAAATAACCATCGAAAATTAAAGGAACATATTCGAAAAACATTTTTTTGCTACAATGGTAATTATTGTAGTTATTGTAAACAAAGAAATTAAATTTAAAAATAAAATAAACGTCGAAAATAAACGGAACATATTTAAAAACATTTTTTTGCTGCAGTGCTAATTACTGTTGTTATTACAAACGATGAAACTAAACTTAAGAATAAAATAAGCATTGAAAATTAAGTGCTCATATTAAAAAGCATTTTTCTACAATACTAATTATTGCAGTAATTATTGTAACAAGCAAAGAAATTTAAAAGAAATTAGTCAACATCCAAAATTTAGGAGCATATAAAAAAGAAAGAAAAAAACATTTTTCTTCTACAATACTAATTATTGCAGCTATCACAAACAAAATAATTACCATATTCGAATGTTGAACATTCTTTATGACACCACTGAGTACAAATACGACATTTTATCCTGTTTTCCATTGGCTGATCATCTTCTTCAATGAACATTTTATCACAGAAAATGCATTTTACATCATCAAATTTCTTTACTTCCTTCTTCTTATCATTCTCTTATGCAGTCCTATGTTTTGTAGCAGAGATTTTTGATTAGTCTTTTTGGTACTTGGTCTTTTTAAGTCTTCTGAGAAGATTTAGTCGAAACTTCATCTAGTTACTTCATGACAGTCTTTTTGGATTTTTCAAATTTTTGTCTCTGACTCTCCTTTACTGGAGTACTTGTCTGGAGTGCAGATATCTGTAGTTTTTGTTTACGTGTAGTTATAGGTTTAACAGGCTAAGGAATAGGTCACAAAACTGAAGGACTATAGTAGTTCTTAGAACATCCAGGTTTGGATGAAGCGGCGGGAACATCATTGCCTTGGGTTTATTCTGTTGTTTCAGATCCCATGGAAGTATAAGGACGGTCTTCAATGTTAGTATTGTCTTGAGATCTTAATATTGAGGGACTTCCAGGTTTGGATGAAGTGACTTGTCATGACCGGGCAAAGTGAATATGGTATTCACTTTGCCCAATACGTTTTGCCCTTCAGGTACATTTTTGAGGTTACTAAAAATTACTAAAAAACCAGAGCATCTAAACTCGTCGTCTGCGGATAATTGAAAGCTACATAAACGTACATCAAATCCTACTCATAACAAAGAACATGTCACAAATAGTATTAAAGTTCTAAATGAAACATTAACCTCTGTAAACGAATAATATTTTTTCCAAAACATACTTTGTTCGCTCACTGCCGTCGCGTGAGGGGAACTCGTCCTGACGTGTTTGCCCCACACGGAGCGGCAACAGGCGACCGTTTCTATGACAACGTGGCTGCCGGCCAACTAATTATTTGGGAGTTATAGGCGAAATTCACTTTGCCCAGGGTATCCACTTTAGCCGGGTTTCCCCTATTTTTTTAAATAATTTTGGCGACATTAAGTGTGAGAAGGATTTTTGCAGGTGCGTGGGACAGGAAGTGGAATGTCCAAATATTTTGTTTTAGCAGTCCAAACAAATTACACAAAACATTACTAATGGATACATTGGAAAATTGCAAATGAACTGCAACGATTAAAGAAAATGATGAATAAAGCAGAAAGTAAAAAAGGTTCGAAATGAATTTATTGTACTGCAATGAGTAAAATGAAATTTGAGATTGATTGAAAGTTAAAAATTTTAAGATGAATGTAATTTAAAGGGGAAAAAAATGCGATTTTATCACAAGTGCATGAATACAATGTTCCAAACTGCTCATCTTTCAAGAGAACAGTAGTTCATTTTTTAAGTGAATGAACGGATCCGTTCATTTTGAGGATTCGTTCTTTTTGACCCGTTCGTTCATGAACGACACATCCCTACTTAGCATACATAAATAACGCAGACAAAAATTAAATTTTCAGATGCAACTCTAAATAAATGATTCACCCCTATAAAGGCAATTGCAACATATTTGCGTGTTTCTTTACTTATTTAAATACTACCTCAGATTCATTCATGCATGAAACCGTTTATAACATCTACATGGGGTTATTAATTATTGGTGCTACACAAGTTGCTTCAGATAGAGGAGACCAACCGTGGAATTTTTGTGCCACAAATATTTTCTTCCGAACAATAGCTAATTTATTTCAGCGTATAAATTACATTAATTATGAATAATTAGTAGATAGGACAAAAGAATATCCCGTTCATTAACTTTTTAATCTTGTAATAAAATTTGTACGAGGATGTCTTTGTAAATATCTTTCACAAAGTATGTTTAGTTTAAAATGCATTCGATTGGAGATTTTCAACCTTTCATTTACTAAGAAACTCGCTTCATATTGTGACAAACCGGTACAGGGTGCCATTATTCACGTGAATCGAATTATTTAGGAAATGGATTATCAAAATCCATTTTTTTAAGAATGTTATTCGAAGGAACTTTCGTTTTTCATTGAAACAATGTTAAGATTTTTCTGTTGAATAAATATTTTTCTTACTACGTCAAACCTCTGCATATATATATATATATATATATATATATATATATATATATATATATATATATATATATATATATATATATATATATATATATATATATATATATATATATATATATATATATATATATATATATATATATATATATATATATATATATATATATATATATATATATATATATATATATATATATATATATATATATATATATATATATATATATATATATATATATATATTTTTTTTTTTTTTTTTTTGAGTGTATTTTGCTGTTTTAAGTACGTTTAGATGCATTAATATTCTGAAGAGTTATCTCTAATTTTGGAATGAAAAAACGGTGTATTAATTTTAAGTTGTTTTCTTTTTAAAAAAAATCCTAAATTAGAAAGCATTCGAAGGCTACTACTATTTGTGGCAGTGAGAAGCAAAGGGCTGTAGTGAACTTTTTAAAAATTTTGAGAAAAATGCATTTGATGTACAGATCCTAGGTAGGCTTTCATCGAAATATTTTCTAAATCCTGCTGTGTAGCAGCGCCTACTAGTTATACTTGTTCTATCTCTTGCCCCGAAACAGAGGAGATGTTCTCCTACCATTTGTACAGGTTATCTCGATTTTTTTAATTTTGGCACTTACATCACTTTGCTTCTCACGGTCTCATTTGCTAATAAATGAAATGTTTAATCAATTTTCACAGTTTAAAAAATATTTTTCAATTTTTACTCTGTGCTTCTGCTTTTGCTTCAAAATTTTGCGTGGATAATTTTACTTTGGTATCACTGTTGTTTTATAGTAACCATATGAAAATTAATATTTCCTTACTCTACGCATGCAAAGGAGAAACATTCCTCGATCAGGTATTGGTGCCAAAAAATTAACGGCAATGAATTAAGATCGCCTTTTTCCAATTAGCATAATCATATGGTTTTTGCAAATAGCATAACTTTGTAGTATAGTAATCATCTGTTAGATCCAAGAATTCTACAGATATATATAGGAGAAAGTTTTGTGTTGGTCACAACATACTAGTTTCTTTTGTAGATCAGCCTTTAATTATAAGGTTAACTTAATTCTCAAGAACTACTCTATAACCGTTTTAGTTATTATACTAAAATGTACTACTATTTATCACTTCAAAATTATATTCAGTGCGAAGTTAAACTTTTAAAATGATGTACTCAATATAGGTGCTTATTCATCCGGAAGTGTAAGATATATTTTAACTGACTGGTAATTAAAAAACCAAAATTTTTGACTGATTAAAATCATATTTTCTCATTCGAAGTCATCTCTGCCACAGCCTCACATGCTGCTGAGCAAAAGTCATACCTTTACCCTACCTCGGCCCAGTTGAGGAAAGTTTTTCTTTCTGGAGCGTGAATGCTCATCTGTTTGAGATAATACCTTGTTTTTGTTATTCGTTTTTTCCCCGACGCACCACTTAGTCAAGAATGAAAATAAGTCGGAAGGAAAGATACGGACCGAGATGAAAAAAATCTTGGCTTTAAGTCAGGGCCATTGCGACACGTTAGCTCGTTGCTGTGAATTTTGTTGATTCTGTTGAGCCGAATGTTGTGTCAACGCCCTTGGGGTTGAAAAATCCTGCAGCGACACCAATGATACAAGCATTAAATCTTGTGAGCAAGTACGGTGACGGTAAAAAGCAACCTCCACGAAACAACTATAATGTGTTTCTTTCATTTTAAAAATATGAGTATATTCGAGAAACTAATGTAAATAGGAGCAATTTCAAAATCTCTTGATCACATAATAGCACTTAGTTTTGCATTTCATCATTCCTATCCAAAAACAAAAGGATACACGATAAAAAAAGTTGTCGACTTCAAGTACGATTGTTGAAGAATAAGAACATAGGTTTGATGATTTGGAACAAGAAAAATTAATGGAAATAAATTTATGAGGTTGCATTACAGGGGAAATTTTAATCGATAAGTTTAGTTCAAAATCCGTAGTGAATATCCGTAGTTGCCTTAAAGAAATACTGCTGCCATTTCCAATAACTTATTTATGCGAACTTCGATTTTTTAGATTTTATTTTTTAATTATATTCAAACTGGCTCTTGTTTCTTTTTGTATTTATCATGATCACATTAAGTAACTAACTAATATTTCGAAAATTTTAGCCGAGGAGTGATTAATGACAATACATGAACCCAAGGGGACTTGTATTTCGTCAAAAACTATTGTTTGGCATTACTATTACGATCGCAGGATCTCTATTCAACAATGGTTTTATGGCATGTTGGATATGAAAGAATGTCTGCTTTTTCCTTGAAAATGGGGACAGTAGAACTTATTTTTACTTTAATTACTTATTTTTCCATCCTCTATGTAACTACTAAATGAATTTTTATGAATATAAAGCGGTTATATTTTTTTTTAATAACGGTAAAACTTTTTTTTCTTTGTTAGACCATGCATTGTTTCCGATCGAAATACTCATGAGTTACATTTAAAGACCGTGAAAGCACAGCTGAAACTTGTTTTCTTTGACTTCAGAAATTGTGCAACGGAAGTTTTTTGTTGTTGCAACCAAAGGCGGTTATGATGTCTTAAAGCTTTCAATGCGAATGTCTTACATCAACTACCACGGTAAATAAATCACTTGATAGATGCAAAACAAGTAATTTACTTGGAATATTCTTGATACTCATGCAATTTAGTTAAAATTTTTCTTTCGCTTCTGTTTGGTTTTTATTAATTTCCCATCTCTCCATTTCTCTATTTATCTGTTTCTGTTTTAAAGCACGTCGTCTTGGCAGTTGTCTTTTTATTTATATGAATCATTTTTTTCTTTGTTCACCTTTTCATTTTTTAACTACTTGTAGACATATCAAAAAAGAGACCAATTTTTTCCCTGAAAACGGTATTGCACTTTTAAGCTACTGCATGTGTAAAAGAAAAAGCTTAACATTGTTTCATAGCTTTAGCTTTTTTTACAGAAAATAGCAAAAACTAACTCTTTAAAAGGAAGAATTGATAAACTATTTTATTTTTTAATGCACAAATTTGCTTGAGTAAATTTGTTGTTGATTTTAAATAAAAATTAAGTTTTTTTTTCACAAGGTTTTCCCACAATTAACTTGAACAATAAAGATTGCTTCTTTTGAACGGTGATTTGCAGAGAATTTTTTTATCGTTTTTTTTTTGGGGGGGGGGGGCTTGGTTTTAGGGTGCCCCGTGGTCCATTGATAATATCGCTGAACTTGTTTAACGAACGATTGTTTATTGGCAATTGACACATATTAACTAATTGACACATATTAACTGATGATACATAACATATTACTTGATCTATCTTGACCAATTTAAAATTGAATGAATTTTTAAAAACTTGGATAAAAATTTAAACTTTTTTCTCTTCTTATTAGAGAAACCTTATTTTTTACGTTTGGTTGAGCATAATGAAGTTAGCTTTTATTTTCTTTTTAAAAAAATTTCACACTGATTTGTAGATCATAATTCGTTCAACAAGTTAATAACTTGCAGAATGAAATGTTATTGCACTTTAAGTTCAACAAGATTACAAGCATATTTTGAAGCTTTTCTCTATTTTTTTTTCTAAATAACGTAACACAAGGGAAGTCTTTAAACCGACAGTACGTTAAAAATCATTAAGTTTGAGATTTAAAATAGAAGTTACCAATAAAAAAAAAACGTCAGAAACTCTTATTTGCTTTTTCTTTTGGAGAGTTCCAGGCTTTTCAAGCATCACGTTGGCCTAAATATCATCCATTTAATAGATTGAACTGTAAAATTCAATTGCTTTCAATTGAGCTCTTCATCAGAAATAATGATGGATGAAAAAGTTGTTCAACAACTTAAGACCACATTTCATGCAATATTTTTTATTCATGACATAGAATTGAATGGATATAAAATCTATTTAGAAGTCGATTTAGAAAGTGCGTTATAGAATAATTTAATAAACTGGTGAATGGATCTTATTGTTAAGTGTACTCTCAACTTTTTAAAAAGGAACAATAAGTAACAGAACTCTAGAGCAACAAATTATCGAAATCAATTCTAATGTACCGGAACGGCTAAAGATTGTCGTTGATGTTTGTTAAAGAATGAAAAAGAAAAAACAATGAAACTTTATTTCTCTTTTAATATCCGTTTTTTTTCTTTCTTTTTTCATGTACGAAACATACAGTTTAGTTTTTCTGTTTTTTAATTTAAGACTCCTTGCGTTAGAAATTCAAACCAATAACTTTTCACTATAAAATATCAAACGCGCAGAGCAAAGCTTGATAATTTAACTAAACCAAAGACATAATTTAACTAAGTCAAAGTGTGGTTTAACCACACTTTATTTCACAATTTTAATCTAAAATCTTTCGTGTTTTGAGAAAGATAACTCTTTCGACGTCCTTAAATCTAACTACACATCGTACTGAATCAGTGTAAGCTTTTTTCTATTTGGATTTTTGCCAGTGATCTCGTAATGTGACTGCTATAAATCTTTTGCCAATTATAGAGCCTTTTTTAACCTACTTTTCCGTAAAAATAGAAAAAATAAGAAGAAAGCATGAAAGGAGATCTCATGCAACGCAAAAATTTCGCTAAAAGCAAAGTCAAAAATACATGAAATAATTTAATAAATACTGGAAACTAAATAATTTTGAAGTAGGGTCTTGAAATGAAAAAATATGCGTCTGTCGGTCTATTGGTTTGTTTATTAGCACCCCCCATGGTGCAACATGACAATCGTAGTTTGTAGGTGGATGGTGTCAGAATAACGTAATATTATTGACAATAAAAAAAATAAGTTGGTCTTCGACTAATCACAAGTTGCAATTATTATTATTATTATTTTTTTAGAAATGTATCATTTTTCAATTTTAAGCCTGGTTGCGCCATGCCGCTTCACTGTTACTTTACTGGGGCTGATTAAAACTCGGGGGTTTTCGGGTAAATACGACATACGTATGCATCGCCGCTAACACACCTGCGGGGGGGGGGGGACACGAAGGCCTACCCGCTTTGGGCCACCGTCCTCTATATACAAATAACAGCACAAAAATTGGCAACATGAAGTGGCAGAATAACTATGTGGCAAATTTCGCAGTTGCGAGGAGTCTCAACGACTTAAGGGCCCCGAAAAGAATTAAATCAGCACATGAAAAAATGCTAACGTTGGACAAAGGAGCCCTTAAGAAGTCATTTTGCGAAGGACCCCTAAACGTGTAATTCCACCACAGTCAATATCTGTGCAAGGGCACAGACCCCAAAACCTCCTTCCAGGCTGCGCCACTGCATATAACGAATATTTTTAAAACAGGAGTTTTTAAAAGCGATAGTTAGAATAGATACTTATTTTGTCATGACTCATTTATCGGAAATCGAAGTTTTCGTTTCTCTATGTATTATGAATAATTCATGGGGGACGCCCTTTTGCACTCATCATCATCATTCTAAATTTCAGTGCAATGATGTGTAAAATCACAATTCTTTAAATTAGGGCAGTATTTGGGTGACAGGTTTTTAAGGTTCAAACCCCCTCTGAAATTTTTCAAAAGCTGCTCCAAAAAAGATTTTCATTAGATTTTCTTTGCTGAAAAAAATTTCATTGCTATTTTATCTTTTTAATTTCATTTAAGAAGTAAAAGTATAATTAGGGAAGAATTATGAAAAGTGAATTGTCTGTGCTTTATCTTCATTATTTATAATTTATTTCTACACTGTAAAAAAATTCCGAAACGTTACTGGGTATTTCCGTGTTACGTTTCGGGAATTTAATGGTTTTTATCCACGTCCTGGAAAAATCAAGTATCATCGTCAAAAAGTTTCCTGAATTGCTACAAATTGCACGAATGCAGACTTTTCACTGTTGTGAAAAATATTTTTAACTTCCAGTTTAAATATTAACTGAGCGTATTTATAAAGTGAGTCGTCTTCAGCTCAATTGCGGCCCGTCCATGCTAAATAAGTTCCCAAAGGGAACCAATGAGTATGGACTACGTAGCTTTGCAAGAATTGCAGGTGAGTAAAACTACCGTTACTTATTTGCAATTCTGGCTTAGCTTTGGCCATGTTTGCAGGTAATGCTCTTGGAACTTCCGGGATAAATCGGGAAGATGCCAAGCTATTATACTAGACTTTCCTAAGTTTACTCTAATTTTCCAAAGACGCGTCTGGCTATTAACGGACCGATTTCTGAATTGTTCAGGAAGGTTCCAGGATAATATCATTAAGGTTACTGAATTTTAGCGAAAAACGTTCCTGGAGTTTGCAAGATATGTTACTGGCAGAAATTGGGCACATCAGCTGCCCATTATTTTCCAGGAACGTTTCTGAATCGTCTTTACAGTGTACTGTAGTTATTGCTAACATCATTTCTTACAAAACACTACAGCGTTTTTCTTCAAACTTTATATACATGATGCTAACAAAAACATCAAAATATTCAAATTTGAAAGTGCAAAACTCTATATTTAATATATCGTCGACTGAGAACAGCAGTAGGATATCTTATTGTCGTTGGGCGTGATCCTCGTCCTGTTGCTTCCACAGACGAACTTTGGTTGCGCATACAAACAATATGGAATACTCTTCCGCAGGCAGATATTCAAACTTCGTTTCACTCCATGCCGAGTGGTATAGCAGCTCTTATTGCGGCGCGTGGTAACCACACAAAATACTAATTTCTATCTCTTTTTATTGTTTGTTTGGTTTGAAAATGTAATCATTTATTTGTACCATTACCACTCATCTGTGTATTAAATTTTATTCAACTATAATGCTTCCTTCATGGTGTTGCAATTTTTACAAACAGGAGTGTATATTCGGCACGACTCTAAAAGAGGCGACAGAAACTTGGATGAAACAAAGGATTACTGGCTTGACAGTTCAGTAATTACTTATTTTGACACCTTACGTGGTTCTGTTAGTGTTTTGAACATAATGTCTTTCCATCGCTTAAATAAAGCAAATTTATTACAGACTGAATAGTGCATAAAGTTGAAGCTGAAGGGGCATGAAGACAGCACTATACGATTGTAAGCTAGATATGAATGTGTAACTTAATTAAAACTGAAATGGTAATTTTCAAAACTAAATTGCCGGAAAATACTAAAAATATTTGAGGCAGTTTGGAGCGAAAAAAGTGTCAGGGGCATGTTTAAGTAAGACACAGTAAGAACGATCGTAAAGGTGCTCCGACGTTCAACGCGTAAACTTGCCCCGTCGCCAAGTTTGGATTTATTTTTGACGTTCAAAAAAATAAATAAGTAAATAAATAAATTAATAATAATAATATTTCAGTTCATGCAAATACACTTCCCAAAAAAGGATAAAATTCTTCTATTTTTTTTTTTTATTTATTTATTTTGTTTAGACTAAATATTACTTATTCACAATAAGCTTCAAAACATTCAACACAAAATTTACTCAACTAGGTAGAAAACAGATTATTCTTTCTGCATACTGGACCGAAGCTCAACTAATACTCAAAAACTCGTGAGAATATTGGCTAAGGAGTAGCATCAATCTGATATGATAGTTGGCTCTCCAGTTATAACTCGTTTCGAAAAAGGGCACTGCGTAAACGTGCCCCGGTCTACCCTAATGCATTAGTTATAAATTGCTATATGTATTCTTTGTCTAAATAAGGAATGTTCTCCATTTAATATATATGTATAATTAATTTTATAGTTATTTCTTATCATCTTTTCCATTATTCAGTAGCACTTTTAAAAAGTATTTTCTAAAAGTAAGTGCATGTTAGTATGTCACCCCATATTTACAATTGTGTGCTGCATGGATTAATTCATGCATATACTAATGTTTGAGTGTGCGTGTCGGATGCTCTAATTGACTGCTGCTATGTTTTGCTTCTTTTTATAGTTTTGGGAGGTCGTGGCTGACGGCGACAAGACCTTAAATGTGGTCAGTACTGAGCTACTTTCTTCTTTCTTTATCTTTCTGCATGGTTTGCTGAGTGCTTTTACTTCTCTTGAACTGCTTCGCTTACTCTGCATGCGAATGAATCTCAATTTCCTATTTAGAGGCATAACCGACTCTTTAAACTTTGAATTTGCTTTTAGGCAGTATGTTTCTTACACTTGTCAGAAGAAAAACAAATCTTTGGAGCGAAGAAATTTTTTAGGAGCTACGAATGAGTGACAAATTATTTCTCAAAATTTCTCGCTTTAAGAGCAAAATTCGGTAGGCCATTTTTAGCACTGTGTGGGACCCCTAATCCGTAACACTTTGGACCGCGACCTTTCCGGATTTTGGAACTTTCCGGATTTTGGATTTTATAATTATGAAAACTCTCAACCTAAAATAATGAAACCTCTCTTCTTGTGCGGTATTTATCCATGTTTTTTCTGGTTCGTGCTACATTTCCTTTATTTTTTAATCACTCTTACTTTTGATCAATACTTAATTATACTAAAACAAAAGTCAGAGATAACTTGCAGCGGTGTACATCCCGCGGATGTTGCTTTTTATTATTACGAAAAGTGCCGATCGATACAAATCATAAAACTTATTTTTACTAAAAATAATTTCGTATTTCTGTTAAATAAGATTTGTACTGCATACTCATGAGAAGAAAAAAGTAATTACTGTTAACCGAAAGTGGATGTTAAAAGATTGCTGCACAATCGCAGCTAAACGCTATATATACATAACACGTGGCATAGAAAAATATTTTCAAAAAGCTGAACTGAAAGTAGTTTTTTTCAAAAACTGCCAAGCCTTTACAAATTTGACCTTTCAAATCTAAAAGAAAAAAAAAGGAAAATAATTTTGATTTTTTGAAAGGAAGACGGTTTTGAATTTCAGGTTTTCCGGATTTATGGATTCCAAAATAGGGGTCTCATACTGTGTATGTTGTATTTTGCAGTGAACAACTAAACTTTTCTATTAAAAAAACATCAAATTCATAAAACTTCAAAATAATAATAATAATAATAAGATAATAATAAGAAATTTGAAAACACAAACTTTAGTTTGATTTGTCTAAGTTTAACTTAAACATTCTACGAATAATAGTCTTTTTTTCTCTCTCTTTCTGAAAGAACTAGTCTTCAACATATTTTTTTAGCCGCCCGGGTGACCTTGCATCCAGGATTTGTTAGGCCCTGCGTTACCAACGTTTTATTATAATTAATGACACACATAATTATCTTATCTAACATAAACCATAGAATGTGCATAAGATAAAATGATGTTGTATTTTGTCAAATGCCAAACAAGCATTTGACAAAAATTTCTGCAAGTTTAACGATCATTTTATTATATCAGTCGGCAAAATAAAACCTATATTTTACGATCATAGATAGGTCATCTTTCGCCAACACAATTGTTTGGTGCTACTTTTGAGTGTGTGTGTTTCTTTTAAACTAATTGTGAACTTCATTTGCTGTGGTAGAAAAAAAATTTTAAGACTTTAAAATTTGCATGTTTTTTCCTATTTGCTCAAGCAGAAGTAACTTTCTGTGTAGAGTAAGAATCCGGCAGGTTTGCTAGAAGATATAAAAGACAAATATCATCATGAGACAACTGTCTTGACCTACTAGGATTTTTTGAATTTCTATTGCAATGATCGTAAACGATTAAAACAAATTGAAAATATTAAAACGTTCGAACCGAACAACATCCGGGATAGAAACTTCGCTTTCAACAATGAATCCCAAGTTTTTATCTTTGTAATAACAATATGCAGCGCTTGATTGCGGCATAATTATTTTGATTAAAAGGTAATTGAATTTAAGCTTCACTTTTGCTTCACAATGAACTGACAAATCGCAATTTCGTGCCCCTTGAATTCATAACAAGTGAGTCAAATGGGCAAAAATACCATAACTATACAGGGATTAGAATGATTTTCTTAATTTTAATGTACAAATAAAAATAATTCGTACTGGAATTTCCTGGAAAAAAAAGATGAACTTTGTTTTGCACTTTCAATAATAAATTCAGAAATTATCACGATTTATTTCCAACTTTTCTGTTATAATTCTAAGTTCAACAGTTTAAAGCAATTCTTCTCTTATCAAAATATTTCTGCCTTGCTTTCTTCTTTTCATGGAAGAGCGTGTAGTAATTTACGCTTTAAAACACTTTCATTCTGTCTCAAATATTTTACTGCATAGCACATTTACTGCGTAGCGTCTACCCATATTTTTCCTGCCCATTCTTAATCAACTATTTTATTCGCTTTTTTCCTGATACCCAACATTCACCAGGAAAGACTCTAAAGCGACCGTAAGGCATCGTGGTCGTCCTGCTAGAGTCATAAATCTCAATTGTTGAAGTTGAAGTCAAATCTCGGCTAGATTTCTTTATACAAAATACACTTTGCGTAATTAATTACAGCATACTTTGTTTTATTAATATATATATATATTTTTTAATTCGTGATTTTTTGCTCTCAGAAAAAAAAATTGTTTCGAAACAATCATATCTGTGATATCACTGCTCCGGGCAGGTAAATGGCTGTATCGAAAAGTTTTTCATTTTCATTTATATATATATATATATATATATATATATATATATATATATATATATATATATATATATATATATATATATATATATATATATATATATATATATATATATATATATATATATATATATATATATATATATATATATATATATATATATATATATATATATATATATATATATATATATATATATATATTTATTTATTTATTTATTTATTTATTTATTTATTTATTTATTTAATCTTATCATAGTTTTATGGTACAAGCATGCTTAGGGTAGATCGGGGCATGTTGGAACATTTTTACTTTTTGGTCTGTAACTTAGTTAAAGATTTTGTTTCACCAGTCTCTGTTATAGCTATGATTTTCAGTCAACATTTAAAATATTACCATATGTAAAAAAAGAATGAACATTAGTGTGACAGTCGACAAACATACCTCATGGCGGGAAATGTTGGAACAATGCATGGGATTAGTTGGAATACAAGAAAACATGCAATCTTCCTCATTAATAATTTGATTTTTGAGTGATGTATCTGTTATTTGGTTGGGGAAGCTGCTGTACCAACGGACAAAATTTACAGTTAAATTTTTGAAGGTCTCTGGGAATGGATAATCAATCGGGAAAATTTTCTGGCAGAATCTACAACTTATCATCTAGTTTGGCAATTTTTGTCAGGTGAAAATCTCAAAGCTTTCAGCTTCAAAAAATTTTTCTTAAAAACCATCTTTTTTGTCCGCGGGTACAACACCCTGTTCACCCTGCGGACAGGTGCCTTTATACCCATGGGCGTATAAAAAAAATATATATAAAGAGATCTGAGGAACTCAATTATACTCGATACATTTCCACAAGCCATTTTATATTAAAATACTTTAAACATCCATTGAAAATAACATTAAATAAAATAGCCAACAGAAATTAAACTTTGAAAATTAATCGAAGATTTTTTTTTAATTTTCCTTAATTTTTAACATCAGTGAACTCTTTAAAAAAGTTATTACTCTTAAGAGAGTTAATGATGCTATGAATAATAAATATGTTTTCAAGCAAAAAATAACTGGATTCATGACAGTATGGATCTCTATGTACCTAAATAATAACTTCAATTTATATGCAAATTCAAACCTCTAACCAAAATTAACCCATTACAAAAAGCTCAGTTTAGATTCAACCAACAAAATACTAGAAAAGTCGACTTCAAATGAAAACAGGTGTAGTTGACGGTCTGTAGATCCTACAACAGGTGGGGGTTACGTCTACACTATATCTTCCAGCCCTACTTCAAATTCATCATCATTGTTGAAAGCAAATTCCGGACGTTGATGACAAGGCACCATTTTGAGGTACTTCACATTGAAAGAAGACTCAAGTGCGACCCAATTAGACTAAAAATTGCCGTCCGTGGGTACACAAGGTTATGTGTCCTTGGGTACAAAGGTACGCCATTTTGGTTTTGCAAGCCAGTCACATCGACAGGACCACAGTTTTACAACATTGAAAATCAGAAACAAAACCTTCAAAATGTAGGGAGTCATGAAACCTACAACAAAAATGAATAAAACAATCCAAGACGGACGAAAAAAAAAAGAAATTGCTTATGTTTTTTTTACTTAGATCCTACTAAAACCGAAAAAATGTGATAGAATCGTAAATGTTCGTTTGATGGCGTTGAAACTTCCTGGGGTACTGGAGAGTGTTGTGACACACACGTTGAACCTCAATTGGGATCTCTCTCGACGATACCCGGAATTTCCCGACCAACGTCCATTGGTAGGTACAACCGTCCGTGGGTAGAGCAGCTTGCCCTATAAAAAAAAAATTGTACATCCAATATTACTTTCACTTCACGTTAATATTACGACAGTTTCAAGTTTTCCTCAGAATACCGTATTACCCCGCATTATCCGGCATGCCGCAAAATTTGGATGTCACCAGATTTTCAATAATACTTTCCTGGTCCTTTCCGGTATGCCGGAAAAATCGAGGTTAGGAAAAAAAATTAGTGTTATAAAAAATATGTGTTCAGCTTAAAAATGAATATAAGTTCTATACATATC
This sequence comes from Uloborus diversus, assembly GCF_026930045.1. Classification (NCBI taxonomy): domain Eukaryota; kingdom Metazoa; phylum Arthropoda; class Arachnida; order Araneae; family Uloboridae; genus Uloborus; species Uloborus diversus. Next base: position 156,953,466 of record NC_072731.1, on the reverse strand, counting down.
TTATTAGTATTAATAAACAGTTTAATTTTGTAAAAATATTTACTTACAATGCCATTTGTTATTTAAACGAGAAAAATATTTTTAATAACGAATAACTTTATCAAAATTAAATTAAATATAAGTAAGCAAACATTTATGCTTTAAGTTACCACCCCTAAAGAATTTAGGGGTTTTTTTTAGTGTTAAAGAATTTACCATAGCTATTGAATAAATAAAAATTAAACTTACCTCTCTAAAAGGAACCTGAAATAATTTATTAAAAAAGAAAATAAGAACAAATCGCAGTAACGATGATTGCTTCTGAATTGATTACTTTATTGGCCACCTACCATAAATAACAAACACATAAATTATATGCAATATATATATATATATATATATATATATATATATATATATATATATATATATATATATATATATATATATATATATATATACACTACTGGCCATTAAAATTGCTACACCAAGAAGAAATTGCCAGAATGAAGCTAAATTTTACACACGTGATAATAAAATTGACATTAGAAAGTGATTACAAAATTAAAGCAAATTGATCATTTATGGTTGGAAAAATCTCGAATTAATGGAGGTTTAAGTACCCTGTTAAGCCACCTCTAGCGTGAATGTACGATGTACTTGAAGCGAAACAATCGGGCATTGAGACATAACAGTCTCCTACGATATCCTGCGTCATCTCGTACCACAGTTGCTGTAAACGTGCCACTCATTCGATCAAACTCATATCTGTTAGCACTCACTACGGGGCTCCCAGGAACCTTTTTTTAACATGACAATGCTCGGTCACACACAGCAAGGGTGTAAAGGGATTTCCTCTTCCGCATTATCACTTTCTCTGGTCTGCGTGATGCTCTGGTCTGCGATTTGTGACGTGTCACAAATTGAGCATATCTGGGATCACTTGAGACGGTAAATTGGACAGCCTGTATGTTTGATCAAATTAGTGGCGCTTTTACAGCAACTGTGGTACGAGAAGACGTAAGACATCGTACGAAACTGCTGTACCTCAATGCTCGACCGTATCGGTTTTTACATTCCAGCTAGAGGTGGCGCAACAGGGTACTTAAACCTCCATTCATGTGAGATTTTTCCAGTAATAAATGATCATTTTGCTTTCATTTTGTAATCGTTTTCTAGTGTCAATGTTGCCATCACGTGTGCAAAATTTTGTTTTATTCAGACTATTCCTTCTTGGTGTAGCAATTTTAACGGCCAGTAGTGTATATTTGGAAAAAAAAGTAACTTTCGGAATTTATTTATTTTTTTCATTACAGTGTTTTGCTTTCTGATTGGAACTGAATGAAGAATTTAACTTTTGTTTTGTTGCAAAAAAATCCTCGAATATTTCGGCATGCCGGAAAATTCGATATACCCGGCAAGTTGATCAACCTCGCTATTTTTCCGGCATGCCGGATAATACGGGGTAATACGGTAGGAAAAATCGAAGATCCTTCACTGACAATGATTGCAAAGTTTTGATGTTATACATAACTTTCTTGGCGAATTATTAACGTGAGATGCAGGGGAATGTGGGACAAAGTGAAGTGGTGAAATATTAACTCTGCTTTTAGCACCACCTATCAGTTAATATTTTAAGTATGCTGTTACACTTGAAGTCTTTTATTCCCAGACAGGAAAATGTTATCTCTGAAGATCAAAGCAAGTGATAACACAAGCAATTTTCAAAAATTGATATTTATATAGTAATATTTTGTGATAAGGCAAAATTATTTTGTTATTATAAAATGATAAAGTTCTTCTTATTAACATTTTAAATGTTATGAATAATTCGTGAAGTGCATGCGGAACAAAGTGAAATAGTTCATTTCGTTTACTTAGTCAATCATTTATTAAATCATTTACGTGCTAGTTTATTAATTAATTCTTTTACATTCCTTCATTTAATGATTTTCATATTTAAGCATTGAATCATTTATTTTCCTATTCCTTTTTTATTTTATTCACTCATATATTTTTCTCTTGTATTAATTAATTAATATTTTTATCCGTTCGTTTATTGCAACAACACAATAATTTTGTGAACCTATTTATAGAAATAGAGATCTATCTTCGTTTGTTTTAGAGAATGGCTGTGATGCGTTTTAAGTCATACCTTGTGTATTATTGTAAAGTTTCATCTTTTAACATCTCTTAGAAAGAAGACCAAGTAAAAAGGCTTAGCTAATAATTGCTATTTCATTGTCTTATTTTCCTAATTCGCAGCCTTAATTAAAATGTATCAGTTCTTCTCGAAGCTCGTATTTTTATATTCTGATGCCTTTTTCTCGTAGTTTACAAACGATTGGAACAAGCAACATTTTTATCTTTTTTCGTATTTCTGGTTACGTTTCTTTATCACAATTCATCTGTACGTCACTCGTCACTTTTCGTTGAACTAACTTCCAAATTTTTTAAATAAGTCGATCTGATACGATTGATTGAACTGAAAAAAATCTTTCAACGCCTAATAGACATACTTGAAACTCTTTATCACAAATATAAACATTTTTTTTTTTTTTTCAACTTTATTGACCATGATGAACTAAAATCAATATTTATAGCTTAATGATGTCTCTCTACGAATGATTTGCCTGAAACTGTGGTTTCTCTTTTCACCTTAAGAAATTAGAAAATGGAAAAATTTCTGATTTTGTGGAATATTTTTTACTGGTGTAATAAGTTATTATTCACTGTTTGGAGTCGAGTTGTGTTGAGGTAGAAGTAGTTTGAAACAAAAAACCAATAGATTTATGATTTTTTGAAATTTTTATATGCGTAATAATGTTGTTGATATTGTTTAGTTCTTTAGAAATCTTGTATCGTCCGAGCATCTCACTGTTATCGTACTGTGTTTTTTGCCAATGGAGTAGAATTTTACCCAACGCTTTAAAATTTTAAATAATTTACTTTTGAAATTATTTGTTAGAAATTCTTTTTAAATACGTATTTCAATAAAATTCGTTAAAAAATTAGCAGTATGTTTGAAAATTAGAAATTAAAAAATATAAAAGAAAGCAATTACATTTAAAAGCAGAAATTGCGCCCCATTAGGAAACCGCATCCAAATGAAGTCCTCTCCAAAGCGAACAATAGCAGTTTGTTGTTGAAATTGTTTAAGATTCCTTAAGAACGAGTTTTAACCTAAATTAAATAATTTCCAATTCCCGCTAGCATTATTGTTTTTTATCGTGCGCACACAAGTTAATCATATTATGTTACTAGCATTCCTTTAGCATGGAATTATGAAAAAGTACGATTTAACACGTTCTTATAAGCGTCGCACACAGACTCAAAACCCATATTCCAGGGGTTCTCAGCCTTTTAAGATCTCCACCCCCCTTTCAAAGCAAATATTCGGTCACCCCCCCCCCTCCACACACACACAAAAAGGTATGATCAGTACAAATATTACAATCGAAATTTGAAGCTAAGTTTGCCAGGACAGCTGAAGTAAAGCTGGTTATTAAACGAAAATGCATAATATTTCATATATAGAAAATTTCACATCGCTACACAACTTTTGTTTTGAGTATATTATTATTAGAAAATATAAAATCAAAGAACCAAAGAAAAAACACAAATTTATTGGAAATAATTTGGGAACTAGCTGAGGCTATCACGTAGTAACTATCAATCTCACGAAACTTCAGATAAAGGAAGAACAACAATACACCACCAGCTCAGTCATTCCATCCCAGGACTGCAGTTTCGTGCTTATCAGCAATCATCAGTCCGGAACAGGAAGTGACTGAGCTGGAGGTAGAAAACCTCTTAAGGAAGCCAAGAGTGCCAAACATACTGGTAGCCAATATAGAATTAGCACTGACCAGTCGAGTGACCGGAGCAATGGTTCGGTTCAACTCGAAGATCATGTATTTCTGCCTTAGCCCTAGCTATAGGGCGGTAACTTACTGAAACGAGGAACTAACTTTCAACATTCATATTTGTACATTCATTATTTCGATTTTTTTTATCGTTACGTATTTGCGCATTTACTTGAAAATTGCATTTTAGATGAAACTAGCCGGTATCATCATTTTTCAATGCCACCAAATATCATGATCGACGTTCTCCCAATTAATTTATCTCTGCTCAATGGGAGATTTTTCGTATGATCAAGGAGGTCATTCAGTCTTGGAAAGGATGAAAAGGTTAACTCTGAACTTCGAAAATGCACGAAAAAAGAGTGCTAATGTCGAGTCGAGATTATTCACATGTGACCCTAAAACTGAGATAATTATGGTTAGTTTTACTTTTTACTTCTTTTGTTTTTATACACTGGCGCACCCCTTGAAATTTTTCTATGCTCCAGGTTTAGAATTGCTTCACTACATTATGTTGAAAGTTTGGATGATCTGATTTTTTCCATAGGCGAAATGCTCTTTGTTTGCCTATGAAAATTAAATCATGTATCATGCAGGTATAGGAGATGGAGTAAATGGCAGTTATCTTTTCTTCTCTGCATAGTATAAAATGAAGTCTCCAAAAAGCGTCTGTTTGTTTGAACGCGCAAAACTCGAGAACTACTCGGCCAATTTCGCTGAAATTTTCACAGTATCTTTCTTTTAGCACCGGAAAGGTTTGCAGACCGGTTCGAAAACAATTCGACGAGTAGTTTTTTTTTATATTCCAATTTAGCTCAAATTTTCATAAATTCCCAAATATGGGGGGGGGGGGGGAATTACGTGCATAATATTAATATTACATATGGTTGGAAAGCAGAGAATTTTCCGCGTTCTACGCAATTTGTTTCAATGCTCTAACTAAATTACAGCAGGAGTTATTTGCGTGTTTAGCTCACATGTTTTTAGGCTTAGCTGAAATTTGGGTACTACTTTCTTCATTAAATAAATCAATGAAAAGTGAAGGACTAGTCCCGCAGTTTTCTTCTAGACACCATTGGAAATAGCGGCATTTTTTACTCCAGATCCATCAAAAAACTAAGCTTCTATCTTGAAAGAAAAAAAGTTACAAGCCTTTTTAAATCAAGTTCAAATAATCTCATGTCCATTCAAATTGTTAACCATTTTCTGTCGCATTTTAGTTCCTTAAACTTATTTTAGTTTATGTTTCCATGGTTACACTTTTTAAATCCATCTTTCTGGACTTTATTTCTTAAAAGTATTTAAATATCTGTCGTCATTGTTTAGGAGAGAAATTTTGCATAATGTTTTGTTTATTTATTTATTTATTTAAGCCTGATTGTTGAATATACGTCACTTGACACAATTTTTATTTTCAAGATGGACCGGGCAAAGCCGGGGCAGTGCAGCTAGTTAATCATAAATTGTGATTGGTTGTAATATTGAAGTATATTATTGAGAAATTCTTACAAGAAAATCGGGGGAATTACGAAAGTTTAAAAGTGGGAGATCTTTTGTTCAGCGAGAAAAATCTTGTTCAGAGCAGAACAGTGGAATGTACGGAGTCCATCACCTCCCCAGAGCTGCGTAGAGTGCATGTCAGAGAAGGAACAACTTATGGTGACAAATTATTAGTTGTCGTTTTGAGTGGCATCTAATATGCATATCAGAAGCTAAGCACTTGTATATCAAAGCACAATTTCTTTGTGCTGATGGGTTTCAAAAGTGTTGCCTAAACAACAGGAACCTAAGTCTTTATTGGAAACGTTCAATCTCCTGTACATTTGTATGGTCAGAGGAAAAAGAACTTTCACTTTTGACATCATAAGATGTAACGCAAACCCACTGATTTCGCATAATTAATTAACTAATTCTCCTTAGCTAGTGCTAGTCTGACTTCCCACTCTTTGTTCTCAAATTATGAATAAACATAACAAAATTATGTGATGCATTTAATTTCACAACCAACTCAATCCACTTTTTAAAATTTCACAAAATTTTACAAAAAGCAAACACGGATTGAGCTGTTTCTCATAGAAAATTTGTTTTTCCGCTGCAGTTTTTGATCTGGTTGAGCTGGATGTGTTCCAAATCGCATTGCAGCGCGACAGTAGAGTCAAGAAGTATCAAAGAATGAAACATAGCCCCACTCAATACTTAATGTAAGCGCCAGCGCCATTGAGTGGGACCATGAATGAAATAAAAACAATTTTTAAAATTCATTGATTGATTGAGCTATGTTTGAACTTGATGTAAATTATATATTTCGAAGAAATTACAGAACTTTTCGGGTTTATGCAAAAAAAAACTACCTACGATTACCAACCTACAGTTTTTCCATGGTGTTGCAGCAGTTTCTAATTCGTATTTTTTTCGTTTTTGCAGACACATCAGGGCGGCACAGGAAAAGACAAAGACAGCGGCGCCCCAACGTCTCCTCGCACCAGCTCCCTGCGTAGGGCTGTAAAGTCAGGGAAAAGAGACAACTTCCAAATACCAAAATTCTATTTCCCAGATGGAAAGCCTCGAACGCCTCAGGAAATTGACACCCATTTGAAAAAGGTTGCAGCAGTGTTCTCCGGGTTGAATGAAGGAAAAGCTTCTAGGGAGGAATTCGGAATCATTACCAAGGTTTGTTACTCCATTTGTCGCTAGATAGAAACTAAGCGAAGAGGCGCTTGAGAGTAATATTCGATTTTTTTTTCACCAAATACATGTGGAAAGTTTGTTTTTAACGTTTTTTTTTTATTATTATTATTCAATAACCCTTGGTAAGCTACTGTCGGTCAGTCCCATTACTGCCGTTTTTTCCCGTAATAAGCAAAAACGAAAGTATTATCCTACTCAATACACAATTTATTGAAGTCCTTAATTAATTTACTTTCGTTCTTAAAATAAGTATTTTTAGACTGCAAACACATTTCATTAACTTCAATATACAAATCTTTATAAATAGTGAAATATATTTTTAACATCTCATTCAAAAAGCAGGTAGTCCTTCAAATACTGCGCTTAGCTTACTTCAAAATTACAAAAGAAAACCATCAAAAATAACTAAAATTTACTTTTTAAACATTTCAATATTTATTATTAAGTTCATTATATAAATAATAAAATTGAGTCAAAGTTGAGCCAGCTCTTTTCTCTGACTATTATTTTTGCTTGAAATTTTCTTAACAACAAATAATAGCTCAACGGCGGCAATGGTGGCTCCAACGTTTTGGAAGAACCTCATAATTATTAATTTAAAATCCTAACTTAATATTCTTTCTTGCCACAATGTTGAGGTTTTTAACTACACTCTTTAAAAATAAGCAACAAAAAATTACCATAACTTGAAAAGAAAAGTTCCAGCAACAAAATTTTCACGCATACCTTACACAGAAACGTGAAAGTAGGTTAGGTACGCATTATAATAGTTGCATATAACTGCACACTGAGCTATGTTTTGCAACATATATAAAACTTGACTCAATTCAACACTTACAAGTTGCTATTTATTTCGTTGCGTTTATTTGGCGCTCATTCTTGATTTCTTTCTTTCTAACTTTCGAAAATGAATTTGTATTTCCAGTAGAGATGATCGAGGGATAAATATTTGCAAGGGGGGGGGACATAATTATTGATTCTATTATACTTCTTACATTTGGAAACTATTTGTTGTTTTCCTCTGCTATTTTTCGTGACATTTATTGCATCTCTCCGTTCAACAATCTGAAAATTCTGTTGTGTTTCAATTATTTGTTTTCGTTTTACAACCATGTTTCTGTCTGCTGCTCATTTTTTTTTTTTTTTTGGAATAGAGTGTGTAATATATAAATATTTTTAGTTTATACTATAAAAGCATTGAGCAGACATAACATCATCAATCTTTGCCTCTTTGTAGTAGTTTGAAAATAAATCGGTAAAAAGTAGTGTCATGTAAAACCCTCACTTCTTCAATTCTATTTTTCTGTTTTCTGCTCTTTTTTTTTTGAAATAGAGTGTATGATATATACTTTTAATTTAGACTGTACTGCAAGTAACGAGTAAACATAATCTTTGCCCCTCTTTGTAGTAGTTTAAAAATGTAGTATTATGTAAAAACCGAACTTTCTCCAATTTCTTTCTTTTTTTTTTTTTTTTTTTTTTTGAGACCTGCCACTACTGTTGCCGATGAGTGTATGTAATTAATTCACATCTGAAAGAAAACGTCTAAATATAATTTTCTCCTTCAACTAAATCTCATTATTTGGCGAGCAATTTTTCTTCATTTAGAATACGCATTCTTTCTTAAATGATTTTGTGTCTTTGAAGCTCGAAATTGAAAAAGAGGGAACTTCAGTCTCAGAATAAACCAAAGCATTCAAAAACCTCTACTTATTCCTTTTTTCTCTCCATTCCAGGCGTGTGGATTACCTCTGTATTGGAAGCTGCCATTGTTCCTAGCAGCACGAGGCGAGAAGAAATCCGCGATCAGCTGCGAAGCGTTTCTCGAATTCTGGAGAAGGTGAGTTATTTCAGCTAAATTTGGTTCTTGAACCTTTTGCTCGAGGAGCGCCAGAGCCGAAAATGTCGAGATCACTTTCTTCCCACCTGCGGGGGCTTTGAAGGCAGTTCCGTTTTAGCGGCTTCTGGAAGTAGATGCACTATCTGCAACAAGTTTTATATTCATACGTTATTTCATTTTTTCAGGAGGCAAACATGCAACCCAGGTAGCATCAACTCATCGGATTTTGCTCGGCCGATCATCGACTCCTCCTAAACTCATCGCGTAATGCACGCTGATATCGTTGCGATCAGAATCCGAGAACGATTTTCGATGAGCTGTTTTTTATCGGAAAACTATATCCTTTCGATCAAATTTTCCGATGAAAATTTGCCGAGCTGCATTTCATCGGAAAAAGAGATCGTAACGATCAAATTTTCCGATGAAAATTTGCCGAGCTGCATTTCATCGGAAAAAGAGATCGTAACGATCAACTTTACAGATGAAAATTTGTCGAGCTACATTTCATCGGAAAAAGAGATCGTAACGATCAAATTTTCCGATGAAAATTTGCCGAGCTGAATTTCATCGGAAAAAGAGATCTTAACGATCAAATTTTCCGATGAAAATTTGCCGAGCTACATTTCATCGGAAAAAGAGATCGTAACGATCAAATTTTCCGATGAAAATTTGCCGAGTTACATTTTATCTTTAAAAAAGTAGGTCGTTTAAATTTTCCGATAAAAATTTTCCCAATCTAAAATTTTTGGAAATCTCCCAACTGTTAAAATTGTATAAGTTTAATTATTCGAATATCCGACTGTTGATCAAACGTAAGGCTATACGGATCAACATTCAGGGTTGAGATTCGGATCAAAAATGACAGACTTTGACTCCGAATCCGACTCCTGGATTTTGGAGGCATTTACTCCGATTTGCTGCATCAATTCAACTTTAACTCCACGATTCCAACCCCGATTACCTCTCTGGAATTGCGAACAAAATGAGACTCTTGAATGATTTATCTCTATCTCCAAAACAATTCCACTCCGTTCAATTTGACTCCCAAAATTACCGACTCCGACTCGGTTTGCGGGCAAAATGATCGACTCCGACTCTTTACTAGATAGCGCCACAAGTATATTCACTGAATAAAATTCTCACTTTCCGTTCAGAAATCTGTCATGGCCTTGCCCCCCGAGAGATGGCGCCACAAATGATTTTACATTTAATACATTATTTTCCTCCTTTGAAAGAGCATTACTTGTCTAGTGGTTAGCATATGAATCTCGTATTCCGGAGGTCTAGGGTTCGATTCCCGGCTAAAGCGACTTAGATAGATGAATCATGTTCATCCAAAGTTGTTAAATTAGGAATTAAATGAAGAACTTTTTTAAAAAAAACTAAACTATAATAAATATTGTCCCAAATGACGTCGTCCGAAAATACCCCATCCTGAAAGTTTTCAAGATGGCGGAAGGGTCACGTGATCATCCAAGATGGCGGACCCCCCCTTTCCACTGTTATTTTTTTCCCCTCCTGCTTGTCCCTATATCGCGGTTGTCACTACTTCTCATTGTATTTTCATCCTAAATTCATCGCCTCGGAACAGCAGTGCTCGTATATTGCTCCAAATCTCATCGTATTTTCATCCAAAATTCATCGCCACGGAAGAGCACTGCTCGTATATTGCTCCAAATCTCATCGGTATAGGGAGCAAAATTCATCGGATTCCGATGATCGGATTCTACTATTGCCGATGAGACATATTGGAGCAATTTCCGATGAAAACTCATCGGAATCCGATCATCGGCCGATCAAAGTTTGATCGGATTTCGATGAACGGCCGATGATCGGCCGATGAGTTGATGCTACTCGGGAAAGGGCATATAATCAATTCATATTTTTTTTCAAAATGCGACAGAAATCACTTTCAGATATACGTAAATACATTGATTTCCCAAAGCCGGGGGAGGGGCAATTGCTCCCTCCAACTCCCCCTCCCTCTCCCCAAATGTCGTGCCTGGTTCAAAAGTAACAAAGATAGTTGTCTTTTGCCTGGCATTTTGCAAAGGGGCTGTCTATAAATGATGTCACACTTTTTTTCAACATAATTCAACCCTCCCCACAAAGTGTCGCACTGTACCCTTCTGCAGGTCGTGGTGGCCTGATCGGTAAAGCGTTGAACTTGTAAGCGAAGAGTCCCATGTTCAATATCAGCCGTTCAAAGATCCTCCATGTTCGTTGATGGCAACTGGGGCACGTTAAATATGCCGTGATCAAAGTTCTCCAAGTGAGTCAATACCTCTCGAGGTGTTGGACCAGGGATTGCTCGACTTCTGGTCTGGATCAACAAAAAAAAAGAAAGAAAGCAATCTTCGGGGGATCTTATCCAACCGGTTAAACCACAAATAGCGTTAAGGAAAGGGTCCCTGACGTGTGAAATGGTGTGCACCTTTCTTCCTCCTCCCCTTGTCGCATGTCACGCAATATTACATAAAATTATTGTTACAAAAATATTTGTTTCAGCCAAATTGTGTGATATTACACTTCTTGTTACTCCTTTCTTCCCCCTTGTCACTCTTCCAATTTCACAATTTCACGAACTTCTTCCCCCCAGATCCTGATATCATTTGTAGACAAACACTAGGATGAAAAGAAAGATGATAAATAAAGTTGCATAAAAGTAAACAACAAAAACAAAATTAGTCTGAGTTTTGATATCTTGAATTCAAATTATGTTTTTCGCAATCACGAATTGCGATAAGACTCTATTCAGTGGGTTTCTTGTTTCTACTAATGGTTTTTATCGCAAACATAATTTGAATTCAAGAGGTCAAAATTCAAATGAATGTCAGGGGCCGGGTTCTGGATGTTATGTGCTGCGTGCTGTGTGCTGGATACTGTTTTCGTCTTAAAAGGATTGTGTTAAGTCGAGAAGGCCGTTTATAAATAACTCGATTCCGAGACACACGGACGCCGGAGCAGCACCTGCAGGAACCGGTAGGCGGTGGTGCTCTCAGATGCATAGTTCCAAAACGAAGAACATGGACCGGTCAACTGAAAACAATAAGCAATTCGTGATTGCCAAAAAAAAAAAAAAAAAAAAAAACAATAAAAGTGATGCGTGTATTCCAAAATACGCCTAAGAAACTACACTTCTAAAACTCCTATTCTTTCACGTGTTATTGATATTAGCTGTGGTTACATTGTAGAGATCCCTTATCTCGCCAATTTTATCTTAAAGAAACTTTCTTCGTGAGTATTGTCTTCCTATTCTCTCAATAAACCAAGGAGATGGTTTAAAACAAAATAATATTTAATCACAACAATCGGTAAAAACACTACATGCAAGGAAAATCAAGTTCAATCTTCACAAGCCATTAATGCGACTAACTTAAATAAACCTACTTCATATCCCTTACTAGCAATACACGAGCAAACAAGCATGCTGCACTGTCAGCTAACGTGAAAAAGTTCTAGCTCGGACACGCCACATCAGCTTAAGTTCAGCCATTTTGGATCGGATTTTTCATTGTTGCGCTGCTAGGGTTACCACATCAAAGTTTCAGATTTCGCCAAATTTAACGAAAATAATATTTTATTATTATAACAATTCACGTGCCACTAATAATTGCTCACAGTGAACAATCACCAAACGTGATAACTCGCCAGCAGAAGACTACCACTCTAACACGCGCTCCGATCCAAAAAGGCTAATCTTAAGCTAATGCGGGGCCTTAGGACACGCTATATTAATCTCATCCTAACTAAACCTCTTGACCTCGAACACATCTTTTCAACAATTGAAAGGGACGCAATTCGCATGAGCTTCGGAGAAAGGTTATTGTTCCATTTCATTTAATTGCAAGTATTTCGTAATTTAATCCCGGTTGACCCTTTAGTTACTCATTAAACTGTGTAGAAATAATTTCTGTGAAGAGTGAAATACCATTCGTGTGCTTCATAAAAGTGTATGAAGTTTGATTCAGATTTTGAAAAATTGTAGAACAGCTTCTCCATGCATGCAACTACACAGGAACGCTAAATTGCCAACTCGATGTTTGCCCTTTTCATGCTCAAAAATAATAGTAAATAAATATGAAATACTAATTCTATAAGTAGAATATCGTATTAATAAGATTTTCGATGTGGAAACTTTCATAATCAGCCATCAGTTTTATTTGTGCTATGTTATGTTGAGTTTCTGTCATATTTTTGATTGTGTGAAATACTCTCGCTGTGTATCACAAGAAAGTTTAAAAGACGAAAGTTACTCAAAATCGCTTTTTAAATCAGACAAATGAACTTTTTATTTATTTATTTATTCATTTATTTTCAATCCCATGAAGTATTTGAAGAGTTCTCTTAAAGTAGGCTTGCCAGATTTCGGAAATGATCAACCAGGACACCGGAATTCATCCCCCCCCCCTCCCCGCGTCGCGAGTATTCAACAGAGTACACAGGCCTGACTGGTTTTCAACTACTTTAGTAAGAAGAAACGCTTTGAATGAGGGGGGGGGGCGGGATTTGAACACTATTTACATAAACATTTCGTTGACAGGGACTTTTTTTAATGTCTTCTTTGGTTTTAATCTTGTTCTAAAAATCCTATTTATATTAATATCCTTATTTATTATTAATATTATTTTTACAAGTCAATGTTACAAGTCACAAAATAATTATCCTAAATAATCATTCACAGTTAGTTTCTTTTGGACTTTTTGATGGTCTGTAATCAAATTTATCTTTTGACGTGAAGTAAACCGGTCGGGACAACGCGCTTTCGTCTGAAAACTGGAATTGTTCCGGTCAAATACCGGGTTGTGACTGGTTAAATTAATAAAGGATAGTAAGATTAAATCTTTTTTTTTTTTTTTTTTTGCTAAATTTTGAAAGGGTTAGGAACTGGTATTCACATCATTACCACCGATTGATACTTCTGGGATTATATCAATTTCTTAACACTCTACTTCCCACAGTGAGTCTGACGTCTCGTCAAATTTCATCATTATGTTTCCCTACAGGAGCGTTATTCCTTTGTTGATCAGTGTGAATTGAGTGGCGCAACATGACTGATTTACATTTAAATTATTGATACTGATACAAGTTAACAGTTCAGTCACAGAGTCACAAAACTATTTTGAAATTATAAAAAAAAGAAAAAAAAAATTGAAAAACAAATCCATCTTTTTGCGTTAGGTACAATATTATTCAACAAACATTTTGAGAACATAAATATTTTTTCCTACGAGAAATAATGTTTGGGTACTCGAGGGTTTAAATACATTTCGGATTGGATTTCATTTTGCTTCTTCTTTTTTAAACATTAATTTTATTGTTCTTACGTCACATTGCTCTATTTTAGAGTTGTCAACACTTGTCATGACGAGTCATCAAAGTTTATACATGTCATGACTCGAGGCAAGAGAAATTATCTTATAAGTGACGACTTTTTCCCCATGATGCAAGTAAGTTTTTGTTTTTGTTCAATGTCATTGAAGTTTTAATTTAACACATATCTTTTCGTAATGTCTAACTATGACACTACGTATTTTCTGCTGTTAATTTTCTTGCTGATACCTTCGTCGTTCCTTAATTTTTAACTCACTCCGTTTAGATCTTGAAGATCATTTGAAACAAAACATACTTGCTATTTTTTAGCTAGAAGACTGCGCGTATAATAAATGTTCATTAAAATTAAAATTTAAAACGTTTCATTAAAATTTGTATTAATCGACGAAACAAAAACAAAATAGTAGCATAGGAACGATTGATGCGCTCTTATTAGATTTTTGAAACTACTAATAAATATTTTATTTGCTTTTATTTTACAATTTGCACTGCTTTTAACGTTTTCTTCACTGTTTATGATATTTTAGCTGTTAATTTTACTCTTAACTTCTGATTGATTTAAGATTTCGATTTGTAATTCCTACTTATATAAGTAATAGATTTTTCTCTCACAATTAAAAAATGAATAGTAATAAATAGAAAACAGAAAAAAAAATTATTTTTGGAAAAAAAAATTCTACAGCAGATGAACTCAAATAGTTTGAGATTTTCAAAAACATTCGAGATTTGTATGAGCAAACGTTATCTCCTCTAAATTTTCTCCTGATTTTGACGTTTTCATATACGAGAGGGTTTATTTTATTTTATTTTATTTCATTTCATTTAATTATTTATTATTATTTATTTATTTATTTATTTATTTGGTTTGAATGACCCTTTCTCACATTTGTGCAAACCAGTTAACTATGAAACTGACAATTGTTCATAGTAAACAAACATAACTGGGCTGAAATGGTTATGAAAGTGCAACTCATTTCATCCCAGCACCATTGTGAAACAAAGTAATAAAAGTAAACAAATTAATTGATGCAAAAATTAGCAAAACAAAGCTTAATAATTTATACTTGAATTACGTTGCTTACTTTTGCTACATGTTAAACATAACAGGTTCTATTTATACTTATATTTTTTATGTTTATCAAAATTTTTAAGTGCAACTAGTAAAAAAAATATTGGATTATTTTCTTACGAATAAAAACAAAAAGTTCTTTCTTTGTAGGATGTGATAGATTCTCATCCAGGGCTTACTTTCCTTAAAGAAGCAACAGAATTCCACTCCAGATATATTCACACGGTAAATATGATTTTCGCAACTAGCTCGTAGCGTTAAGTAAAGATGGCAGCACTATCGTGAGAATATTTCTTTTTCTTGGCGATTTCTGTGATTGAATCTAGGGGAGAAGAGGGAGGGTGTGCTTTATGTTATGTTTTGACTGCCTAAAATATATTTTATGATATTTATGATTATGTTGCCAGATTATTGCATCATGTGGAAGTTGGAACTTCATAAAAAAAAATTAGATAAAAAAAATAGGTATCCAAAATTGAAATTACAATTTTGGTTTATTCATTGTGTTGCACTAGAGTTTTAAGCATTCTCAACCTCAGTGGCGCATCCACGGAGGGGGCTAGGGGCGTAGCGTGGGAAGCCAAGGGGGCATTCGCCCTGGGCGGCACATTACTAGGGGCGGAAAATTCTGTAACACTACATTAACATCGAAAAGGCATTTTTTTTTATTATTATTAAGACGGCGCTTTGCTTGGGATGTGTCACTAAATTAACATCAAAATGTTTTTTTTTTTACTCTTCAGTTCTAACTTGTCTCAGGAAATTTTTCTCGTTGAAGCTCGAGCACGAAATACTGGATACTGACATGCATTCGGCCCATTATCACTGGCGCTGACATAGAAAGACGAGAAGTGAGAGGACAATCTCGTTGGAGAGGATTATAAATCACAAAATAGACAAGCAGGCAGGGGCGGACTGGGTCCCACAAGAAGGCGCCAATCTTTACTACTAAAAGGCACGAAAGAGCTGAGGTTCAAAGGCACAGAGGTTTTAAAGGTGCAAAAATAAACGAAAGCGCACAGGTTTGAGGGCGTGAAAAAACGAAGGCGCACAGGTTTAAGGGCGCCAATAATAAATAAATAAAGCAAACGAAGTCGCACAAGTTTGAGGGAAACAAACAAGAAAAAAACGAAGGCACACATAGGACGTTCGAGGACGCATCGGCCCGCAGGCCAGACCGCCTCTGCAAGCAGTCACTGCCTTTACTAACGTGACTGAGCCTGTGGAAAAAAGAAGAAACAGTTTTTATGATGATTTTTTAAATATTTTAGAATGGAGTACCTCCCTGAGAGGGTCCCTCCTTGCTACAGATGCTCATCTTTTTAATAATTTCTTTTGTCTAGTCCCCCAGAAGAATGTTAACGTTTCATATAATGCTCCCTCTTACTCCAAATAAAAATTTTGGCTTAGAAAAAATTGGGAGTGGGGGAGGTTGATCACCAGAACTCCAAAACGGGGTGGATAATAGGGGGAAATAGTGGTCATATTTGTAGGTCCGGATCTATAAATTTTGGACCCACTGCAACTAAATCTGCAGGGCCTCTCCCCAGAGGCCAGCAGTGTATATTTGCAACGTTAATAAGTCTTAGTGCTAGTTTTTTTTTTTTTTTTTTTTTTTTCAGTTTCTTGGATCATCAGGCCCCTTAAAGCCGTCCAGCCTGCGCTGCGGGGGTCTGCGGGTGCGCAGATCCGGGGCTGTATAATTGGATTCTTCGGGTCATTTTAAATAACAACATTTTATGCAACATTTTACAGAAACGACTGATACAATCAATATTGATAGGGTTGTTAAAGAATTTCCGTTGATAAAAAGTAGAAAATTAAAATTTTAGGTTCAAAAGAAAAAATCTTTTCAAGTATAAAAAAATGTATCGATTAGGTAATTTATAACCATATTTTTTTCTTCTTCTTTTCAATAAAAGGTTTAAGAAATATTATACCAGTATACACAGTTTTAGATCATGTTTTGAATGTTTTTATCTAGTTAAAATATTGTCTCTCATAATACAATTATTTTTGAAAAATATTTATCAGAATTTTTCAAGCAAGAGTATTTTCTGTTGAAGTAAGATTATATTAAAATGTAAAAGTTTCAGATAATAAAATCTTGTTTTCGTTCTGTAAAATATTAATCATGTCGTGTTTTTTTTTTTTTTTGTGGGGGGGGGGGGCGGGGGGCATATAGCAGGACAATGTAAGAGGGGCGCTCAATTTGGTGCCTGCCCCGGGCGGCAGAAACCTACGCTACGTCGCTGGAGAGGGCTAAGGAGCTTAAGCCCCTCCCAGAGTCAGATGATTCGGAAATGACTATAACCTCCTTGACCAAACCAAAGAGAAAGCCTAATATCGCGTCTTTTGGCCTTTAGTTTTGAGAATTTTACGAAATATTTGAAAATTACTCTTCCTAAAATACAGCAACTGTAAAACTCTTTTCCCAACAATCGACATTTCTCTCCACAGAGAAGTCAGCCTCTTTATTTAAAAAAATATATATTTGTTGCAGCTTTCTTTATTCAATGTTTTTTTCTTAATTTGGGTATAATTAAGTTGGTGTGTGTCTTATATGATTTACAAATTTAAACTGATTTTGTGGATCGATAGATAGACAGAGAACGCACTGAGAACAGGAGAGAGCAATTTTATTCTTCCCTGAAATTTTATAAAGTTGGTATATGAGCCGCTCAGAAGCCAATGCGGTTAAGTCCAAAGCACAAAAATTGAGAAAATTAATGTTTTTTGATACATTAGTTTTTAAAATTCTTGGTTTTATCAATTTAATTAGAAAAGTGTATAAAATCTTTTTTCGAAATGTAAACTCTGCAAAAAAACAAGATATGTACAGGATGTGTAAATAAAAACGTAAGTATTTATTGAAAGAATGACAGCATCTTAAAAATTTTAGGACTTATACCTTTTGGCAGATGAAAAATATAAGAAATTTATGTAAAAACAATAAAATAACATATATTGTCATAAGTTTTATGTTTATTCGTCATAACAAAAACCATCTTCTTACAAGTTATTTAAATATAAATCTTGATCTCCATGTGTTGTCCTTAATGTCCTGTAAAAGTAGTGTTTAATTGGAGGTATATACTTTACTGAACATATGATGTCTTTTTTTGTTTCTCTTGAAATTGTTCTGAATATAGGTTGAGTTATATTTTTTAAATTTACTGGCCTACCTTTTTTTTATTTATTTATTTAAAATCAATTACATGAAAGGTATCATCCTCGTCAAAATTATGTTTGAACTTAATGCTGCTAGGGTTCCAATTTTATGCATCTCATATTAAGCCAATTGACTGTTAATCCACTTGTTGATTTTTTTTCTGTTGCTAACAGCTTCTTCCAATGGTCTTGTGAAAAGAAACTCTCATGGATTCTTTTCGACAACTCTGAAAGGGTTATTCCTTTTACTATTTTGTATTATATGATACCAGTCACTAGGGTTATAAATATACAGAATTTTTTTGCATAAGCTCCTATAACAGCAAAATCTGCATCATTGGGCAAATAACTGTGCCCACTTAATAAAAATTTAAGCTCAATTGATTCAGGCTTTATGTCTTCACTCTGAACCAATTTCATTAAATTTAACACAGTTTTTATATTTCGATTCTGTCTTGAACATGAATCTGAATACATTATAATTTTTTGAAAATCCTTTGCGTACAATTTAATGTGTTTAGATAAACACGATGACACTTCTTATGAACCCCGCGATGCTTGGGTTATAGGCCAAACATACATGTAGCCCTCGTTAGTCTTTAAATCATGGCAACCAAGATTGTATACAAATAAGTTTCTCTTGTAATAAGCCACTGATGTGGATAGTTTCGGAAATGGTAATGCTTTTTCGAAATCAAAACTGAACATGCATATTTCGTCTGAAGCTCTTAGTCGATCATTAGCCATACTATTACGGGCAATTTCTGCATCTCGCAAGTGTTCGTCATGTTCAACTTCAGCTGCATTTTTTTCTTCATCTATTGTAAATTGCTTTTTTATTACCAAATAATCGGATGTTGCACAAGTATCTTTTGAAGGTTGCTTAAAATGTAAGTTAAATTTTGTCGAAAATATATGGTAATAAAACTTTTCCTTTACTGGTACAATTTGCTCTTCATTACATTGTTCGACATACAGGTTATACATTTTTGCAATAGAAAAATCTGAATTCAAGTATCTGCCACTGGGATTATGACTTCTTGTATAATGAATTTCTTGTTTTTCAGTGTTGCCAACAAATATCGAAAGAAGAAGAAGAATTTAATTTTTATTTCAAAGTTTATGTAAAAAAATATTAATAAAAGGTGGACTTATTCACAATGGCTTCTGAAATTATTATACAACATGTTCAGAAGCTATTAAAAAAAGGGCTGTCTAACCTAGAAAAAAATAACCAACGAGTAAATCCTTTAATAACTAAGAAGATTAACATTTATTTTATCAAAATTTCCAAAAATCAGAAAATATCCAAAAATGGACTTAACCGCATTGGCTTCTGAGCGGCTCATATAATTAAAATAAAAACTATGGAAAAAAAACTTTACTGGTACGAAATTAAAAAAAAAAAATTCTACATAAATCTGAGAAAGGTTGAAAATACACTGATTTTGCCTCTCTATTCAGGTGTCAGAGTTCTCAACCTTAACCTGTCAAATTCTCAAATGATCTGATCTTTTAATGTTTGTAAAAACCGAGATGTATCTGTTTTCGTAATTGAAATTCAGAAGTGAGTTTTAAGTTGAATCTCATTGTTGCAGTAACATGTTTATTATTTGCATTAATGTTTTACTAAATGTTTGATTTTGATGAGGGAGGGGGGAGAATATTATAGCCTGAATTCTTGGAATGAATAAACCAAGATGTATACGTAGACTGTGCCGCGTAAGCACTACAGATTGTTTAATTGAACATTTTCTGACTTATGAAGCAAATCCATTTTTCTAAAGGGAATATTTTTCGTCCCCCTACAGTTTGTATTCGATTTATTTTCCATTTTTAAACTCTTTTGCCTTGCATTTATGAACTATGGACAGGAACAATTAAGGTGAAATACATCCCTATGTTTAAGACGCATAAAATATGAGAACTAGATGTTAAATCTAGAAACACAAAAGAATAAACTCAAATGCAGGTTCTAACAAATGTGATAGTGTGTACCCTTAGCATGAATTTTATCTAAATTTTAAAAGAATTTTTGTCTGATATTATGCCAAATTTGAAAATTGTCGCAACCAATTTACTTTATGTGCAGTCGCAATAAATTCGTAAATCTTTAATGGTGAAAATATAAGTTATTTTTTACAGTAATTTCCCCTCAATTTTTTTTTTTTTTTAAATTTCAAAGTATTTGAACAAAAGGATATAAAACATTTTGCCTCCAAACTCGAAAAAGAACTACGTACCAGCATTTCTGTCATAATTCTTTTAATGTAATTTTTTACAAAACGCTTAAAAGATGGCAGCACCATCCTATTTTTTTCCTAGAGGTCTGGAAGTAGTGTTCTTTCAAAATATCGATACTTTCGATATATCGATATATTTAGGTCGTTAAATTCAACATTTTATGGGGGGGAGGGAACTGCAAAGCCTGTCACAAAAGTATCTGCAACAGAGAAAAGCCATACGCAATCTTAGTGAATAAATATTTTAGCAATTTCTTCTAATAATGTGTTTGTGTCACATTGGCCGGGGGGGGGGGGGGGTCATGAGGCAGGATTATATCACAGATACGTTTGAACACAGAAAGCGCGATAAATTTGAGGGGGGAGGGGGATTTATGCGAATAATAATAGCAATATATAAGAATAATAACAGCCCTTGAAGGGGGGAGGGAGCTCATGACGCAGACAATGCCATTAATTTTTTTACAGAAGGATTTTAATCCATTAAAAAGATGGTGGCGTTTTTCTTTTGTTTCGGGGGGGGGGTGATAAAATTAAGGGGAGCCACCGCACTTGGGGAGGAAAATTGGCACCCCAGTTACATCACATACATAAGATCTGCAATACAGAAAAGTCATCGAACATCTTGATAAGCAAATGTTCCAGCAATTTAGACAAATAATAATGCCTAGAGCAGGGTACCCATTCGGTGGAGAGGGGGGTGAAGGAAGGATCTTGAAGTTGACTATGTCATTGAAATTATCAATTAACTTATTTTAAAAGTATTTTAGTCTCTTAAATAGGGACTTTTTTTTAGGGCGGGGGGGGGGGGGAGTTGATAAAATTAAAAATGAGGGGGGCCATCGCACTTATTAGGGTTGGTAGCCCTAGGATCATGATCTATATATTAAGATCTGCAGTAGAGAAAAACCTACGAAAATCTTGAAATGTAAATATTCCAGCAATTTATTCTAATGATAAAGCTGGGGTGCCCATTTGAAGGGGTGGGGGGCGTGAGGATGACTATACCACTGAAGCTATCAGAGGAGTTATTTTTAAAGGATTTTCGACTCTTCACTAGGGGAGCCAGTTTTTTTCGGGGTGGGGGGATGACGCTCAGTACAATTGAGGGGTGTCATCACAGTTGGGGAGATGTGCTTCCCTAGCTATATTATTTGTATATTGAGATCTGCAATAGAGGGAAGTCATCGGACATTTTGAAACCTAAATGTTAAAGTAGTTTATCCCAATAATAATTTGAAAGCAAGGATATGCCCATTGGGGGGGAGGGGGAGGCAGACTAAATACTAATTTCTGCAGATTCTGCGCTTTACCTTCCCACGACAGTATTATTATGAAGTAGTTTTCTAAATAGTTACATGAGTTCTACTTTGGAATATATGAAGCAGAATTGGATTTAATTTTATTCAAATACATTAATTATACTGTACACACATTTCTACTCATTCATATACCCTGACCTTTCGTTCCTGCATCTTTTATTTGTTTTCACTTGTGTTTTAACGGTCCAGTCAGTAGTCACGAATACTATCTAGATACATAACGTTAATTTTACTCGCTTAGATAATTTCTAAGGCTGAGAGTAATGTATATATGATTGTGTGTGTACTCACTCTCAGCGTTAAATAATTATTTTATCTTTACTTTTAGGTCATTGCTAGAATATTTTACTGTGTCAACAGGTCGTGGAGTGGACGAATTACTGCTGCAGAGCTTAGAAGGAGCAACTTCCTGCAAGTAAATAAGAAAGTCTTGTTCCTTATTCATTCTCTGATAACGACTTCGAAGTTTTGCCTTAATCATCTATCGTAAAACTCTATCTTATTGTCTCTTGAAGGAAAAAAAATGCTTTTATATCCTCTCATATTATGTAATCTTACTCTTATTATTTTTGATATCGTTCTACACTGTAAAAACAGTGGGTTGCGTATGACACCTTTGAGGGTGAAATCAAAGATATTCTTTGGTGAAACATTGTAGCCCAAGCAGCACCCCCTTGCCATTGGTTCCCTTAAGGATAACATGGAAAGCCAAATGGCTTCTTTTAGGAGATGCCGCTGGTACTACAACGTTTCACCCTAAAAGTTGTCATACATAAAGGGAAGTTTTAACCGTGTTAGAGACGACAATTTGTCGTATTGCTAACGAGTGGGGCATACGTGGGAAAACCTTGGAATGGGATTTCGTAGAATTGTAGAATTCTTCGTAATAGTAAATTCGTACAGAAATTCCGTGGCAGTTGGAATGAACTGCCACGGAATTTCTGTAGTTTAGTTCCTGCAGAACTTTGTCACATTTAAATTCGAACTTAATAAATGTTTAAAATTCATTTGAAGTTCCTATGCTAAAAGGATTATCAATTTGATGACACCCAGGTTTGTAAAATGTGTTTCTTAAGATATCGCTCGTGCTAATGCTATTTCAGTCATAGGTATAGGTACGGTAAAACAGATCTGATGACTGACTGCCAATGTCCTTAATAATTACTGATACTCAAAATAAATAATGTGCAGTAGCCAGGCAATTCTCATTTTGGCACAGTTGAAACAATTATCCCAGTACGTTTTTGCCGAAGAAAACCAGCATTCGTCATCCCTCTTTTAATAAATAGACTCATATAATCTTTTGTCTGTCTTAACTCAAATTGTCTGGGTCAAATTGTAATAACTGTAAAAGCATTATTTTTTTGTCAGCAGTAACTTTCTCGGAAATCAAGGTATCGGTGATTTCGCGAGCTGAAAATTCCGCGTATTTTATATTAGTACAGTAAAAATAGGGATCGGACCCAAATATCCAAAAAAAAAGCTAAACCTGGTGCAAATTGTTTATTACCCTCCCAATAAGAACAGGTAAAAAGTCCCACCCCATTGTGCGTCGGGTTTTAGAATGGGGGGCATCTAAAAATTGCAGTTTTGGGTATTTTTTCAGAATTTTTAGAATAAATTTAAAGTGAGAATATTATGTTATACTAAATTTAAAAGCATAAAATTAAAGGTGTTTGACCTCCAAGAGGGATGACAAAACCCACAAATGCTACAGAGCCCCCCCTATCCCCGTAAAGCGAAGCAGTACCCCCGAACCCCCCTCCATACATTTCATATGGAAACATTATTTTATGCTAAGAAAATTGTTAGAAATCAAGTGTGTCCATTTTCCAAGAGCGATGGTGCACCTCCTCTCAAAGCTACAACACCCCCCCCCCGGCCAAATAAAATAAATCCCCCCCCCCCCACCTTTTATTTCAAGTAGAAGTATTATTTCATGCAAATCTAAAATGCATAAATCAGGACTGTCCACCCCATAAGAACAGTAGCTCACGTCCCAAAACGAAATTATGTACTAAAATATTATCCTCCCCCCCACCCCCTCTGATGGTGCACATTTGATTAAATGGCCAGAAAAATAACGCTGAACTGTTTTTTGCTTTCAAATGATTTCTCCTAAGCTTGTAACAAAAAGTCTTCGTTATCAAGATGTTTTTTGGAATCTAGATCCTCAGCAAAATCGTTGTTGTTGCAGCTATATCTAAAACAGTTTGCGCATATAATTGAGCACTTCAGTCTACTTTCAGACTTTTCAAACATTCACTATATCCAATGAACCCCTCAGAGCAAGCACAAGATTTGAGACGCAGAAAGTCTTCTAGAGCAGAAGGCTTGGCTGTTGTAATAGGACTTCATTTATATTTCTGTGGTGCTTTCTTTACAGCCATCAAAAATGACACTAGCTTTCCCATACTTATAAGTGACCTACACGCTGCATTGCTGGCATATTTCCTTGAAACTTAAATATCATTACCAAAAATATGTTCAAGCGGGTATCTTCCTTCTATTACATATGAGGCAGTGAGAAGCAAAGGGCAAAATTAAAAATTTGGAGATAACCAGTACAAATGGTTGGTGAACCTCTCCTATATCTTGGGGCAAGAAATGGTCCTAGTAGACCTGGTAGTTGCTTCTATACAGCATGATTTAGAAAAAAAATCAATGAAAGTCTACCTAGGATCTTATCTTTAAACGCGTTTTATTCAAAACTTGAAAATGTCCACTTACATCCCTTTGCTTCTCACTGCCTCATATATGACACCAGCTGTTCGTTCTGTGATTTTGGATGAACCTTTTGCTTCAGATAATAGTACTTTAACGATACAGGATTTCTTTCCTTCTGAAACCAGAATTATCGAATACTGATAAAGGATCAGCGCATAACTCGTACCAGAAGTTTTTAGCAATTTGTTATTCCATCTTTACTGTTCATACCATTCGGTGTAAAAGATGGTTTGGTCTTACACATCTTTACAGATAGTAACTACTCTCGTAACAGAAGCTAAAGACATAACTGCTTACCTCCTTTACAAAGAAATGCTACAAAATTGTTTGCCTTCAATTTCCTTTGATGTTACTACCCGAACGTTAAAGGTCTCATCGCAACTCACCTTATCATCAGCGAGCAATACCACTACCAACTTGAGAGGGAAGAAATTTCTGGGGGCTTTAGAAACGGATTGTGATTTCCAAACTGAGAGCTAAAAAAGTGTAAATATTTAGCATTCTATTGTTGTTATGCTGTTGTTATGCTGCTGTTATGCTCATTGCTCTCATCAAGACTTGTTCTATCGTTGAATCACTACAGGTTCTAGACCACCTGAATTTGTCACTGCGTTAGATCGATGGATAGCTGATGTTTGATGTGATCAAATTTTTTTTATCGCATAATGTACTCAAAAGTTTCAGATAGAATTTCAAGTATATGTCCGCTTATTTAACATAATTCACATAACCAGCTGCGTAAAAGAGAGGTAGCTTGGTGTTTGCAAATGAGAACCCCCACCGACTTAGAGGGTGCAGAATTGCAGCATTGTCCAACCCTTACGGTGATGGCAAAAGATTGTAGAAAAGTTGAAGTAAGTTAATCAAGAAGAAGTAGGGAAACTTTGGTCAATTTGGACTTTTTTTATGCTCCACAGGAATTTTTTTTTTCTAGCGCTCTAAACAGTTTAATAACTCCAGTCACAAATAATTTGGTTACTGAGCTCGCTTAGATCTTTTAGAATTATCATTCTGACATTACCATATCATTGTGAGGCATTTTGTACTTCGGAAAAGTTTAAGTCAGGGAAATTTTTTCGTGAACTTCACTGCAAATGTGCACTCACTGTGATTTTAGAATGTAAAATCGGGGTCCCCCCCCCCTCAAAGCGATGGCGGACCCCTTAAGTGTGACGGAGTACCCATCAAGAATAAAAGTCCCCAATAAAGAAAGAATTACCCCTTGAAAAAACTGCCTTAAAAATTCCAATGACGCAAAGCTGAGCTGCTCCATGGACACCCCCCCCATTCCCCCCCCCCCCCCCCGCCTGTACACCCCTGTTAATTAGAATTTTTTATGTGAGAGTTTATTATTTTACTATTATAGAGTGGTTTCTGCGAGGTTTCAGATTTTTTTTTAAGTAATAGAAATTATTTTTATTTAAATAGAGGATTATTTCGTCTCCCCCACTTCCCCCCAAAACCCGACGCGCAAAGTGCTGGGACTTTTTACCCCTTCTTGCTGGAAGGGTAAGAAGTAATTTGCAACAGGTTTCACTTTTTTTTTTTTTTTTTTTTTGGATGTTTGGGTTTGGCCATTTTTTGGTCTAATTTTACTGTACTATATGAACAGGATCGAAATTTGAAAAAATATTTTTTTTGCAAGGCTTTTTTTTTTTTTTTTTTTTTTGTGATTATGACGGTTTTGCAAAAATCGCGAAAATTAACACCAATCGAAAACAAGTGCTTTTTCAGTATTTTCTTTCTTGTTTTAAGTTGACCTCAATCTTTGTCAACTGTGCAAAAGCAATATAATTAAATTTCTGCGCAGTGAAATAAAAAGATTGGTTTATATGCAAATCTAACGAAGACTGGTACAAAGAAAAAAAATAATTTTCGCTTTTGTGGTGATTTCGAAGTTTGATTCGATTTTTTCTCCCTTGCAGGTTTTAGCAACTCTTGAAGAGGAAGAAGACATAAATCAAATCACAGATTACTTCTCGTATGAGCATTTCTATGTGATATACTGCAAGTTTTGGGAACTGGATAAAGATCACGACCTTTATATTGACCAGAATGACTTGAAACTGCACAGCGGAGGAGGTAAGAATGCTGTAAAGAATCGATAAAATCATTTTCACAAAATCATTTTTTGAGATAATCGACGCTTAATTTTGGTTACTAAGTAATTCAATCACCAACGCAAGGGTGGTCCCAAAGTAACTTACCTTATTTACGAAACCCCTATAAGAAGTTTATCCGCTGAACCAATAGAGAATCGAACCACAATTTTGGATATGTTTGTTTGAAGGTATGCGCTCGAGATAGTGATGTTTTTAACTACGGAGTACTCACAGTTACGATTTTAGTGAATGAATTTATTTTTTATTTATTTTTTTTTTTTTTCATTCCTTAAAATGATCAGTGGATTGAAAATCCACAACTACCGTCAGAACGACTGGCGTATGATGAACATTGCTCATTGTCGAATTCGAGCACCAAACTGAAGAAACCCACGCTGCATTTTGAAGTTTTTTTTTTCACAAGCAACGTTGTACGGGAAATTTTATGATTGGTGTTTCTACTTCTGTCTAACCCTATCAGTTATGCAAAGTGCGTTGAAAATCTTCCCTTTTTGTGTTGTCATTAGGCCTAAAAATTCTCATCCTTTCAAATGCTTTGCCGGCAATTTTCGCCACATCCCAACCGTTCCAACGTCACTTGTGGTTTTTTAATCCCCTAATCAATTTATGCAAGGAAATAAAGTGTGTATTTGGGTGAAGATTGAGTGAGAAACCTTTCCCAAATATATTTGGTTTATTTATTATGAAATAAGCAAATTGGCTTCGTTTTTCCGTCCGCAAAAAACGAAACCAATAATTTTAAAGATGCCTTCTATCAATTTTCATTTATGCTTCATTTCTCGCAGCACGCATGATGTATGAATAATTTTTGGACTGTTTCTTCCTTCTTTTCTCTAGAACGGTAATTTTGACGCAGAAAGTAATTATTTGCTTTTATATTTGTGGGTTACGTAAATTTAAACTTCATTTGAAAAAACGAAAAACGGCTTTATTTTCTTTTTCTTTTTTTTCCGCTGATATTTAATAACAATAATATTTCTGAAAGTTTAATACAAATTCAAATCCAAATTTCATTAAATCAGTTAATTTATTAGATGAGTATTTTATTAAACTAGTATGGCATTTTTTCCAGCTTTGTCGACGAGAATCATCCAAAGAATATTTTCTGGAGCTGTTACACGGTAAGTTTTTAATAAAATACGAACATTGTAGGGATGTTTAATTATCATAGATAAATGACTTTCGTGTGTTTTTGCTAATTAGATGCCAATTATTCTCTTCAGAAAGTGTAGCTTTATAAACTACATCCACAAGTTGCAAAAGTGTTGTTTGACATGTAAATTTCAGATACCCTTAAGGTAATTTATTCTTTTAAAAAGGGTTAAATGTGAGAAATGATTTCTAGAAACGAAATATTTTCTTTTACAACATTCCACCAACCCCACATCTAAATCCAATAGTGGGAACAGTCTCTATAGTGCCATTCCATGGTAAAAGCCGCCATTTTGTTCCTCACGAGACAATATATTTCACTAAAACTATTGATTTTTCAAATGAACAAAATTGTTGCTAAGGAAATTACGCATACGTTTGTAATTTTTTAAGCAACAAAATTTTGTTCGTTACATTTTTAAATTATTAGTTTTACGTACGTAAATAATGAGATGTCGCGATCGAGACAAGATGGCCGATTTTCCGTGGAATGGCCCTCTATATTTTACTAGAAATTTGATGATTGCTGTAACAAAGCAACCATTGCAATGTCTCAGAAATTCAATGCCTCAATGTTTTCCAGAGGTACAAAACAAAAAGAAGGCAAAATGAGCTATGCTGAGTTTGTATGGTTCCTTATCTCCGAAGAAGACAAAAGGCATCCAAGAAGGTATGTTCATCTTTAGACAAACTTGTTCTTGTATAATTAAGAGTGCTGTTTTTAAAATTTGAGCTTCCTGATGATCAAGCTCGCCACAACTCCAGTTTAAAAAAATGTAAAATATTTAACTTAATGTATTGTCCGCATTTGTATGTGACTTTTTTGATGTATTAGCGGAATATTTGCTGAAATAGAGGGTTTTTTTTATCATTTAAAAGCATCACTTGTATTAAAGAGTTGATAATAAAAATATGCACTTGATAATATAAAAAAACTTTAGCAGACGAAAAAATGAATTTTTTAAGTAAATTCTAGCACTATTCACAAACACACAAAATAATAATAATATTACTCCTCATATATAAATGTAATAGCGAATTGACTGACAGAGTTACGCTCCTGACGTCACCAACAATGAAACTCGTGTCACGGCATGATAATTTGATAATATTTTTTGGTAATGTTTGACATGCAGTGAAATGCTTTATTTAGACAAGGCTAACTTGATCTGGTAACTTAACTGTTTTACTGGCAAGACTCATTTTAGGAGAATGAAGAAACGAAAAAGTGGTCAACAATGAACGCTATCTACTGGAGTTTAGGGTTAATCCACTGGAGTTTGGGTTTAAATTTCAACTGTCGAAATAGTATCACCAAACAGGCAATTGTCTCGTTCAAATATAGAAGCAATTTTCACCCGTCATGCCTTGACGGGCGATTTTCTATAATAACAACAACAACAATAGTAATAACTCCCATTGTTATTATTATTATTATTACTAATATTGACATTATTATAATCAGAATAATATTTTAATAATAAAGGGGTCGTTTCCAAAATTTTAAAAGTATTTTTTTCTGAAAGAACATGCTTAAAAACACAGGATCTGACCTTTTTTTAAATATTTTTTTTTAAGTTTAATATTTTTAAAAAATTACTTAAATCGTTGCGTTTTCATTGTTTACACTTCTGTCGTGTGACATCACAAATAGGGCTCGACCGATGGCATTTTTTGGCCGATGGGCCGATGCCGATTGTTGGCCGATTGTTCAAAGATGGCCGATGGCCGATGGCCGATAGTTTTCCTCCAAATGGCCGATTGCCGATGCCGATTGCCGATGCCGTTGGCCGATGGCAAAAAAACAAATAAAAAGATTAATATGAATTCTGATACTTTTAATTCAAATTATGTTTTTTGCAATCACGAGTTGCGACAGGACAGTACTTATTGGAGTTATTGTTTCCAAAAACTGCTCCTGACCCCCTAAACCTGCCCTTCTCCTGGGCGGTTACGTGTGTATAGTTGTGTGTGTGTGTGTGTGTGTGTGTGTAGGCGCGCATGCATATGTAGGCTTGTGTGTGCGTAGACCTGTGCACACACGTAGGCGTGTATGTCTCTCTGTGTGTAGGTGCTTGTGCATGTGTAGGCTCGTGTGTGCATAGACTTGTGTATGCACATAGGCGTGTGTGTGTGTGTGTGAGCTGTGTAGGACATGGACGCCACTGACCAGGAGAAGCGGATTTCGGGGGACATTGCTCAGGACCGGAGGAGCCGCGCCTGCAGAGGACGGTGGGCGGGAGTGCGGCAGAGGGAAGCGGGGGGGGGGGAGGGAAACAAAATCAGCCTAACGTCAAGCACAGTCAAATGAGAACAATAAGCAATTATGATTGCTCAAAAAAATCTAACAGAAATAAATTGTTAAGATTGTCAGCGATTTGAAGGATCATTGAAACAAGTATAAGAAATACGCAAAATGACATTTCTTAGCCAAAATAAATAATCGCTAAATATTTAAGAAATGCTTGAAACGACGTGGGTGGGTTTGGGGGGACACCCTCCGATTTTGGAGTAACTCACAATAAAAAACTTCGGCCCCAACTGTAGTCTCATTTTTTTAGTACAGAACCGCTAGCACCAACGCCTCGGAAGAGTTTCTGAATCTACTTCAGCACTTCCGAAGAAAAAATTCAAAAGTGCCTTTGATTTCAGAATTATGTCACCATTCAAAACGTCTTTAATCAATTTCTTACATTAACCCCTTCAAACTTTTAAACAGCTGCTAATCATTTAATAATTGATTTAACTAGTTGATTTTTTTGTAGTTGACTCTTTACATTCTACTTATTATAATTTGAAGTAATTTTTCGTTTTGGGGTCGACAACACACTGACATATAAGGATTGAGAGATAGAGAGTGGCTCATTTTTCCAACCATGGATTTTCATTTGAAAAGCGAGGTTTTTCCTGATTTTTTTAAAAATATACAATCTTTAATTAATAGTTTCAAACACTTATATTATGTTTTATAATTGTTTGTAGAACATTTTATAATGAAGTTTGTTCGGTATTTTATCGTTTTTGTATATGAAATATTGATTTCAAAAATATAAGTCAGGAATATTGGACGTGCCATAACTCTCTTAATTTTTCTCCTACAAACTCAAAGTTTTGTCAATAAGATACCCTTTACCATAGTACACTGTGTACCAAATATCAAAATTTTTGGTCAAATATTTCATAATTCCGACTGAAGGGGTTAAGGCTCTTCTATACCGTCCATCTTGGTTTTCGACGCTAATGCTTTCTCTACGGGAAAATCTGCTACCTATACAAAGCATAACACGAGAAATTACTGGAATATTTTCATGCGGTTTGTTTTAAACGATGGCTATGACTTAGAACTAGAGATGCTCTTTTTTATTTTTTCTGTAGTTATTTTGAAATTTTTTTAATAACATTTTAAAACTTTAAACGACTATTTTCACACGTTTGAAAAATGATATGGAGAAGCGGAAAAAGGAGCGCAAGAGATTGAACATTTCTCTTTAAAAACATATTTTGAGATTGTTTCTGAGACAATTTGTTCTATTGATATTCTCCACGGAGTAAAGCCTTATTTTCGAAAAATTGAGAAAAACTGCGAAAAACACGCCTTCCACCAGACCACACCCATTTCCCCCCCACACCCCACTTTGAGGGACCACTTTCTCTTCTCCCCCAGGGTCTTTGGCTGCTTCTCCGCTTTTCCCCTCTGCCTCGCCACAGGCCTCGCCAGGCAATAAACTGGATCCCTACTAATGACCATTCATTCTTTGTCGTTTTTTGTATCTATGTGACTCGACGGTGACATCCGTTCTAAAAAGAAAACGCATTTTTTTTTTCTTTTTTCGAGTTCCTCGATAAGTTTTTGAAATTACTTAGGTGATATATTTTTCAATGCTGTTTTAATATAAGTACACCGTTTGAGTGTAGAAGTTATTTTGTTTAAAGAATCTGTGTAAATTACTGCATCTTATAATGGGAAAAAATGTGAGTCTTCTCGTTTGAAGATTCATATACATATTTCAAGAATTGTCATTGCTTGAACTTTTGTCTTAATCATTTGCGCATAACCAAGATCAAAGAGCTCTACTCAGGTCCGCGCCAAGCCTGATCAACGCCGTTGTGCAAATGTCTTTTGAGCGCCTTTATGCAGTGGCGTTCGGCGAAAATATAGTTAACAGCTGGATTGACGTTTTGTAGACCAATATGACGTAGAAAAAAATACGTTTGTCATTTAATTGATTTTGAAAAAAATGTGTATTTAATTTTGGATTACAGTGCACGTGTGTGATTACAGTTTCACTTCATATCTCGAACTTATTTCGAGTTCAGTAGCTCCTCTGATATGCTAATGCGTTTAGGAAAAAGAAAATATTTTAAATATTAACAATTCTAAAATACGGAAGGCATTGAATATGATATCTAAAACAAATACATTGTCCAAAGCTCTTTTTCTGACACACAAATAGTTTAAAAAAAAGGAGGGGGAGAGGAATCGAGTAATTATGGTCAAGTCGTTACTTTTTGGAACTAAAAAGTTAGTCAAAATTGTAGTCTACAATATACAAATATTACGCACAAGTAAAATATATGCAAATACACTTACCATAATTTTTATGTATGATAAAATGAAATAGTCGAATTTCCGCGAGCAATAATTTAAAATCAAAAAGAGACATATTGCACAAATTATAGTACAACATATTCTCCTCAAGATCCAAAATGAAGAATAGAAAATTTCTCGCGCCTCATATGTTCAGCTTCGTGTACTATTAACCCTAAACAGCATTCACGCCTCCACACGAAGAAGAAAAATGCTGATGTATGAATTAACTAGCATCACGTGATTTCAGTGTAAAAGATTGCACTCTTGAAAAGCATGTTTAGACACACAACATGGCAATAATTTTTCATTTTAGATAGGCAGCGAGAGGATTGCTTGTTTCAGTGAGCAGTGTAATTTCTCCGCCACCATAGGATATATAATCAGAGCCTGATGAACTCACGGTCTGGTAGGTCCATGGACCTGGGCACCACAATTTTAGGAGCACCAAAATGGGGGTAAATTTCTTTATTTCTTCCCGTTTTTGAAAACTTCCACACAAAAAAATTGCAGATATTCCTGTGAGAGGGGGCACCAAATTTTGCCAGGGCCTGGGCATCACTTTGGGCTGAGAGGGCCCTGTTGGATACTGGATATAATGAAAAGTTCTTTTTTTTCCTTCTTTGGTTGGAGAGATTCCCCCCATTTGGAACATTTTTGATTGGTAGTGAAAGGCGCCGTTTTGACTCTGGCGCCGTAGTGCGCCTCACGACCTCGCACATAAGGACGGCGCGACCATGGATCTACTCTCTTAATTCACAATGGTTTTTTCGAACTCTTTAATGTTTCATTTTAGATAAAGGTTTTTCTTTTTATTATTATTTTTTATTTACAATATCAATTTATCAGTCATTATAATTGTGTGAAAAAAAAAGGAAAGAAGGAGACTGCGAACAAGAAAGTTCACTATGGTAATACTCTCATCAGCCAGTATTTATCTTTTTCCCAGATAATTGTTTTTTTAAATTTTCATATTATTTTGTGTTCCTCCTATACTCAAAATGGAAAGGGATCACATTTGATTAATCCAATATATGTATATATATATATATATATATATATATATATATATATATATATATATATATATATATACACAATTTCATGCATTTTTTCCTCCCCTGTGACTTTAGAGCCACAGGTGAAAGTATTTTTTCGAAGAATCAGCAAAGTCAGCACCTCGTATCAAAATGCTTCTCCTTTAAAGATTGTACATATTTCAATAATTATCATTACTTTTATTTTCGTCTTGATCATTTGCGCAGGCTCACAATCAAAGAACTCTATTCACAATTTACAATGCATTTTCCGAACTCTTTTGATGTTACATCAAGTCGATTTTTGCAAAGCGAATTTGTCTATCTTCGCAACTGCGTGAAAAAGAAATAAGACTGCGAACAAGGAAAGTTGAGTGTGGTGATACAGCCATCAGCAAGTAATTTAGTACCTCACAACCTTTTTTCTACGATCAATGTTTTTGAAATTTTCATATTATTTTGTTTTCCTCCAATACTCAAGGTGGAACAGGATCATATTTGATTCAATCAATTTCATGTATAAAATGATGCTTTTCGGCCAGATAGCTATTTAAAACCTCAAGTGGAAGTATTTTTTCAAAGAATCAACAAAGCAATGACGCCTGCAGCAATTCATATCAAAATAATTCTCGCTAGTACAAGAAGTATCATCAGTTGAACTTTCGTCTTGATCATTTGCGCATGCTCACAATCAAAGAACTATATTCACAATTTACAATGCATTTTCCAAACTCTTTTCAGGTTACATAAAGTTTATTTTTGCAATGCGAATTTGTCAATCATCGTGACTGCATGAAAAAGAAATGAGACTGCGAACATGAAAGCTCAGTACGGTGATACTGTCATCAGCAAGTATGATTTAGTACATCAACAGGGGCGGATCCAGAAATTTTTGTAAGGGGGGTCAAGTTTCAATGGATATCGTTATTATTCCTACGTAAAAAAGTAGCAGTTAATCAGGGTTGCCCATCATTCCATGCAGGAGAGCGTACCGCCTCATATGCTACGAAGCACTCCCCTCCCCCCCAAGTCAAAACCCATTCAAATTACCTCCCCTCCCCCTAAATTTTCAGTGCCACAGCCTGAGCCATATGGATCATATTCCCTCAAACTTTCATCAAAAGTCACATTTCTTTCGGCAGATATGCTGGTCGTGTCACCGTAAGCTTTAGTTATATGAGATAACATCTATAAATAGTAATAAAAAGCACCCATAACACGCACAACATGTGGTTTGAGGGGGAGGAGAACTGGGGAAAAAGTTAAGCTCATTAGAGAAATTTGCGCTTTTGAAAATGAACAAAGAAATCAAAATAGCAATGCCTCAGTAAACAAATCCAGTCAATTCTTTGAATTATGACGCGCTAAAAAGAACTACCTTACAGAACCGAGCAAAAAAAAAAATGTTGACATTGATTCCATGTACTATTTTTTCGGATGTAAAGAATTGAAGTTTAATAATAATCATAATGACATTCTTCTCACAGGGGGTCGGCTGACCCTTTGACCCTCCCCTGAATCCGCCCTTGTACCTCACAACCTTTTTTCTCCGATCATTTTTTTTTTTTTTTAATTTTCATATTATTTTGTTTGCCTCCAACACACAACATGGAACAGGAT
Organism: Uloborus diversus; assembly: GCF_026930045.1. Lineage (NCBI taxonomy): Eukaryota > Metazoa > Arthropoda > Arachnida > Araneae > Uloboridae > Uloborus > Uloborus diversus. The sequence continues at coordinate 156,918,707 of NC_072731.1, read as the reverse complement.
CATATTCGGTTCCTTCAATTTTATGAATAAATTGGTGCTTTTTTTTTCCGCCCAAATGGCTCTTTAAAACCCCAGTTGAAAGTATATTTTTTCTAAGAATCAAGAAAGCAATACGAATTTTGCAGGGCGAATTTGTCAATTATCGTGACTGCATGAAAAAGAAATGAAACTACGAACAAGAAAGGTCAGTGTGGTGATACTATCACAGTAATTTAGGGCTACAGTACTCTTTCCTCGCTCTTTTTTTTTTTTTTTTTTTTGTTTTGAATTTTCATATTATTTTGTTTGCCTCCAATACTCAAGATGGAACAAGATCATATTTGCTTCATTCAATTTCATGTATAAAGTGATGCTTTTTTCCGCCCAAATGGCTCTTTAAAACACTAATTGAAAGTATTTTTTTCAAAGAATCCAGAAAGCAATGACGCCAGCAGCACTTCATATCAAAAACATTCTCCATATTTCAAGAAGTATCATTAGTTGAACTTTCGTCTTGATCATTTGCGCATGCTCACAATCAAAGAACTCTATTCACAATTTACAATGCATTTTCCGAAATCTTTTCATGTTACATAAAGTTTATTTTTGCAATCCGAATTTGTCAATCATCGTGACTGCATGAAAAGAAATGAGGCTGCGAACAAGAAAGTTTAGTATGGTGATACTGTCACAGTAATTTAGGGCCACAGTACTATTTTTTCCTTGCTCATTTTTTTTTTTTTTGAATTTTCATATTATTTTGTTTGCCTCCAATACTGAAGATGGAACGATATCAATTCATTTGATTTCATGTATAATTTTTTCTCACCTTTTGCACTTTGTTTCCCCACTTTGGATAAACAAGTCTTCTCTTTTGCGTACAGCGAATGAGACTGGGAACAAGAAAGTTCCTCATAGTGATAATTAATTCGGCACATAAATTGAGTGCCTCACTGTCTCTCCTTTCGAATAATGCTTATTTAATTTTGTGTCTTTTGCAATCTATTTTTTCCTATAATTCTCGATATTGAACATGATCATACATTTGATTCATTGAATCGATGCATTTTTTTTCTTTTTGTCATATGACAGTTTTCAACTCTAAACGAAAATATTTTTCGAAAATATTAACAAAACCATGTTCCTTCCTTTTTTTAGGATTTTTTTTTTTCTCGTTTCATGATTGATGGCAATCTTTTTACAACAGCGTAGTTGTTGGTACACGTAAATATTTTTCGAGACGTTTTCATGATAGATAACGTTTTTCATTTGTATACTGTGCTACTCATATTGTTTAACGCCACTGTATTTTCATAAGGAATTTTATTTATTTCCTACTATGTGAACAAAATGTTTAAATAACAGAGAGTGTCAAACTGAAAGAAAAAAACATTCTTTGCCTCAAGATCAAGAAATCAAATTTTTATGATACGGAAATTCCTAAATACCACTTGCTGACTATTTTGAACCACTGTACGCTTTCTTACACTTCATTCATTCTTTCGAAGTATATTTAAACCATTAGAGTTCAATTACTTACGTTTTATTATATGCATTGGTAAAATTTGTGAACATATAATTTTTATTCTTTTAACAATACGCTCAATGAATTGAAATTATCTTAAAATGTTGATGAATAGGCACATCGACGAAAGTTTGAATTGAAGTATGCTTTTATCCAAGAAAAACAACAGTAAAATTCCCAATTTGCATTCAGAGCGTGATAAAGGGCTTTTGTACGCAGTAACATGGCTTTTCTCAGATTTAAATCAAGCGTTGATTCTGCATGCAACTGTCAAAAATACTAAGCTCTGCAATAATTTGCTTTTAGCATTACTGAGAGGTGTCATTTCATTCTAATTATTTAGTACACGTGTATAAATAATGAAAACCTTAGTGGGTATTTATCATTGGCGCACACTAGGGACCAGGGGGTCAGGACCCCTCCCATAGGTCTTGCTTTTTTCCCCGATCGATTACGATTCTATATTTTGTGCGTGAAATAATTTCAAACAAAGGTTACAATAACTTCTGTTTTAATAAGTGAAAAAATAAAACCCGCATGTTAAGAGATTTTTTAAAATATTGTGCTCTTAGCCTATGAGAAGAAGAATAGGGATTATAAATGAATAGACAGTAATAAGTATGTTTTTAGTTTTGTGATTACAAATTGAAATGAGATCCTTTGAACTTGAATTCATTTTTTTATTATGAGAAAAATAAAAGCGTAAATTATTTAATTTCTGGTTATTTCTTTACTTAATGCTGATTATTTATTCATTAGCTTATTTTTTACTGTTTTTTGTTCTCGGGAATCGGTAAAATCAAGTCAATATGTTTGACGGCGTAATAATGGAATGAGACTTTCGACCTTGGACCCTCCCTTTAAAAAATTCATGTGCGCCACTGGTAATATGGTATCCTTCTGATCACTAACAAGACAACAGCATTTTTTTTCTTTTCCTGTTTTCTATCGTGCCAACATGCAGATTCGTCAGTTTCTTTATTTCCTCTTTTAATGCGCAGAAAATTCACTGACAAAACAAAAGCATAATTTTCTAATTAAAAACTGCACAGAAAATCCTTGTACAGGGCGCGATTGTTTTCGAAAGATTTACTATTTATGCCTTTTTATTAATTGTAACATTCATCAAACTAGCTATCAGCAAACCTAACTACACAACTACCAAATGTTTTTATTTTATGCTCACACCGACATCCGCAGAAATTCTTCGACATTTTTCTATGATTAATTTGCTTTTCTTTTCAAGAATAGTTTCAGAAATTTCTGTAAAAAGCAAAGCAATCTTTTATCGATAAAGTTATAAAGATCATCAGTGTTCCGCTCGCCCTCTCCCCCTCAATTATATATTGAAAAATACATAAATGAATGAACTGAACGAATAAATATAAAACAAATAAAAAAAACGAAGATTATGCCGCCCATGAATTGCAAAACAAATACAGAATTCGATTCGAAGAGTAAATGTGTAGAATTGTCTCGCGGTTCCAAAGTTTTCAAGTAAAAGTGAGAAGGGTGGTAGAATAGAATAGGAGAATTGGATTCTTTTTTCTTCATCCTCATACTACACCCTTCTACCCGATCTGTTGTCGTGGTGGGAAACAGGCCGGAGGGGTGGGGGACATGTTTTGGAACAGAATCCTTCTTAGCTCGCTCTCTGCCCTCATGGGGACAGCTTAGATTTACGACTGTCCTTTCAACAACTCAATGATTGACGTTGTCCATCATGAAATCTGACCAATTAGCAGTGCAAAAAAATCGAGTTAGCCCCTCCCAGATACACCCCCTGTGTTGCCACAGATTTCGTGTTTTCGTCGAATCTGATTTTACGGAGAGGTTTAGAAGAGCCTTAACGCTCTAAATTCTTCCTAAACAATATATAAAGCTTGAAAAAAAAAATCTCTAATTTTAAGAATGGTGTTAGTTTTAAACAACTAAGTACAGCCTAGAGTTTAATTTCAGAAATTGAGGGAGTGGGAGGAGGGGCACGCAAGTGTTCTTGGAAATACAAAAAATAGTCATAAAAATACAGTTCAAAACAATCATAAACATTGAGCAGAAAAACCCTTTTAAAACTTGCATCCGAGTTTGTTTTGACGTGCAGTGGCGGATTTAAAAAATAGCAAATGTTGCAATTGCGCGAGAGGCCCATAACCATAGGGGCACCGTAGGAGTTACAAAAATGCTTATGATAAATGTTTTACAACTTCTGTGATAGAGAAATTGGGCCCCAAAATGTATTTCGACGGGCCCCAAACTTGTAGCTCCGCCGAAGCGATACCGAAAAGACTGTATTACTGTGATTCATATTACAAATATCGAAAAATTAAAAATTACCGTCGGTTTAACGGGAGTCTAACAAAATGAAACTAAACCGGTTTCGCCATCTCATATTTTTTCCATGACCTCCAATTCGGCAATACATCACCAAATGATCGTCAGTCTGAGACGCTATATTAATTTTCCATTGAAATAAGTAATAAATAGCCACAAAAAATGAGTAAGTAGGCTTTTTAGAACACCCGATCAAAAACAAAAAGGGAAGTGCACAACTGGAACGTACGCACATCCCATATGCGAAAATTTAGCCTTCTGCAGCTTACCATTTTTGAGTTATGACTTATGAGAGATACATACGTACATCCAGCCACAAGAAACAACGCAATAACTAACTTGTTTGGTACCTGAATGCAGTATTAAAAACTCTTTCAGGGGTGATTAAAATAGAAATTCATACTGAAATTTAAGTAAACAATTTTATATGAAAACAATAACTCCCTTTACTTTGTATTAAAAAATAAAACAACAAAGGTCCTTTTTTTTTCAAAACATCGGCCAATTCCATCGGCTTTTCAATGTTTTTTAAGGCCGATGGGCCGATGTTTCCTGCAAGTTAGCATCGGCCGCCGATGCCGATGCCGATGGCTAAAATGTTGAACCATCGGCGCCAATGCATCGGTCGAGTTCTAATCACAAATGATGAAATGCCACTCAATGTTGCCATTCTCAGAACAAAATATTTAATTCGCATCTTTACTCACGTGTATTGGCAACGATCTGGTTGATAGCAAGCGTAGAGTGCAATTTTAATTCGCTGCTTGATTATCATAACGTGGAAACGTAGTAGAAAGATGCGCCAATTTGAAATCATTTGTGACGTCATAAAGACCACGCCTTGTTTGAAAAATCGGACATTTTAAAAAATTAATTAAAAAAAACTGTTGGGAAAATGAAAGTATTTTCTGGGTCCATGTAATTTTTTTGCTCATTCTATCCATTTCATTGACTAAAAGTAGTACTTTTGACTGAATGAAACCACCCCATTATAAAAATAAAAGCTTCACGTTCACAAAAATTGCAAATTTTTTCCACTCTAGCAGGCCAACTTGTTTTTAAAGACAGACTTTTGAAACAGAAATGCTCTTCTTTTCTTTCTTTCTTTTTTTTTTCTTTTTTTTTTTTTTTTTGCCTTAAGTGATATTTTCAACTGCAAAAGTAGCTAACTGGAATGCATTTTTTCTAAAGGATGGGATGTCCCTTTGTTGCTAAAGCCCTCTATAGCTCTGCAGCTCATTTTAAAGAGAAAACAATAGACACATCGTCATTTGTATTGCTAGATTTAACGGGAAATAATTTCATCTATTCGAAATAGAGTATATCCGCGATTTACTGTGACGTAATTATTTATGAATTTATGGTCGCTTTAATGCATATAGTTGCACTATAAATGCATATAAACATTATTTGCTAAGAAATATTGGCACATATAATACTTTCATAGACACATTTAAAGATCATTAAAGTAAACATTGATTTAAAAAATATATATTAAAATTACTTATTAAAACTATATTTTGTGTCACTTTTAAAAGAGCTTAAAATTGGTAGTGTTCATTTGAATTACTATTAATACTTTTAAGCCACCAAGTTTACGTAAATTATAAAATTTTGTAAAGTAATGAATTTTTTTTTTTTTTTTACTTTTTAGCATTGAATATTGGTTTCGCTGCATGGATTTGGATGGTGATGGTTTTCTTTCTATGTATGAATTAGAATATTTTTATCAAGAACAACTGCAAAGACTAGATGCGCTGGGCATTGAAACATTACCTTTCAACGATTGCCTTTGTCAGGTAATAAACAGATGAAACTGTCTATCCATTGCATTTTTTATATATAAGGTATTAGACTGGATAATTGAAGAATACATAGGTCTTAGACCTTTAACAAAGGAACCTCAAGTTAGTTTCGATATTGCTTTTCAGAATAGGGGAAATTAAGTTTCTCTGCTTATGTTATAGACGCAAAGTTAAGTCAAGTTAGATTTTTTAAAACCTTATTAAAAGAAAATGCCTAGCTCAAAAAGTTAGCTTTTCGTCGTTTGTTACTAAGCGTCAGAAAGAGATCAAAAGTGGTAACGGAGGTCATTTTACGGGTTTTTTTTTTTTTTTTTTTTTTTTTTTCTGATTGTTTCAAAGTTAACTTCGTTCTTATTTAATAAAAATTTCACTGACGCAATTTTCAACTCTCTTTCGGGTGTCGCTGGTGTACAAACGTTTCACTCCTGAAAGGTGCCAAACGCAACCTGTATTTTTAACAGTGTTGCGTAATGTGACTGCTTAATGTAACAAAAGAGTGTTGATTGCGCTTTTATCTGGTCATTGTTTTTTGATTGATTGCGTACAAAGAGAAAAAGTAAATTACATTCCTTCAAAGCAAAAAGTAAAAAAAGTAATGCATTGCATCAAATACTAGTCTTACCTAATCCTTTTCTTCACAAGCGGTCTACTTCTGCTTACCAATTCGGAATAGGTGGAAAATCGCTAACAACTGTCGTTTTAGTTAATATCTCTGCTAATTAAAAATCGTACAAAGGTAATACAGAGCTATCCATGTTCTTCGAAAAACTTCGAATTTTTCAATGCCTGGTTCGGTAATTAATACGCTGTCGTTCTCGAGGAGTTGGAGTGACATAGATAGATAGACACGGTCGGATGAATAAGAAGAAACTACGTGTTTGGCCAATGTGTCTGTAACATCGATGTTTTAGAATTGAACATTGAAAATTTTGAAGCGTCGAGTCGATGTTTTGTCATTGGTGTTGCATCTCAACTTTATTTACGCATAGGAGAAAACAAAAATGGACAGGAATGCAGATAACTATGAGTAGGAAAATAGCATATGTCAAGCTTGTTCAAAACAGAAGCTCATTTATAAGAAGTATAAAACCGCCCGCTTAATATTTCATTAGCCTGTTTGGAAACATTGTTAAACCTATACAATTTTCTTTTTAATTTTATCTTCATAATTGACTAAGTATTTGCCAAAAATCAAAATACTGGATTAAAGATATAGTTTTCTGCTCCTGCTTTTTTTTTTTTTTTAACCGAAACGCATGATGTTCATGTATTTTGCAATGTAATAGCTTGCTTAAAGTATAAGTACGCATCAAACCGATACCAATTTGAAAATTCAAATCATATTTTTTTCCAATGCATAACTTTCAAATTTATATGAAATCTACACTGTTAAAACTACAGGTTGTCATTTGGCACTTTTCAAGGGTGAAAAGCTTGTTCACCAGCGGCACTCTATACGGTGCCGAAATTGCTCCATTAACACGGGCGAAAAACTGGCACCCTTCACCCAGCGTGCACCGCGGTGAAAAATGGAACCCAATGGCAGAACATTGGCACCCACTGTTTCCTGTTGCTGAGCTCCCCCCCCCCCCCTCGGTTTTGTGTGCATTTCCGTAAACAATTGTGTACATTCTTATTTATTAGTTTGAGTTGAAAAAAACTAAGTCTTGGTACATTTTCCACATTGAATAGTTCTGAAAATGATTAAGACTTGCACTTTAAGGCATTTGATCACATTTCAACTTTCGAACATAATTTAAAAGTGTTCATGACTTAAATTTGTCTGCCGTGCACTAATTTTCGTTCATCCACTTGGATTGCTCAGTAATTTTAATATATTATTGACATTTACTGCAGCACGACCGTACCAAAATGAAGGGCGTAGGTACTATTTGTAAATCATTTACACGAACAATAAATATTCAATTATATTGCAATCATGGAAAAATAAAATCGTTTCATAAACATTCAAAATTTTAATCAAGAGCAACGTATTAATACGTACGTATATATGATTCGACATTTGAATGTCCGTATAGAATAAAAAGAGCACAAGTCTTTCGATAAATTAAAAGCCGAAACAAATTCTAACGAGTTATTCATTCTAACTATTACTAGAGTGACGAAAAAAGCTCAGTCATTCGCTTCAAGCAATAACGCCGATTAAAGCTAGTTAACTTAGACACGAGATAATAAATTTAAAAAAATCGAGACGGAGAAGGATTTTTTTTCCGTGCTTTTATGTTTTTGATATTCGCATCATCGTAATTAGAGTTTCCGTTTACTTGCTGAGTGCATCACATCACATTGCTAACAAAAAATCTCTTAGTTAAAAATCCTCAAGATCGCTGACAATACAAGCAAGTAAAACCACATATTCGAAATTAATTGTTGAAATAACTTTTCAAATATCATCTAATTTAAGCGTTTTGATTATTAAATGTTACTTATCCGGTGCTGATAGCTATTTTTAGGTAAAATTTATGCATGATAGAAATAGCAAATATACATAACGGCTAACTGAAGAATCAACGTACCTTTGAAACACTTTTAAATATGTTCGAAAGCCTTAAAAGCTACACTATGATCATATGCCTGTACTTACTCGAAATTTTGAATAGTAAATCGCAGAAACTTATGAGTTTTAATCCAATTTCGTACTTCATTCAATGGGAAAGTGCATCTGCGTAGTTATTCTTGCGTCCGCCATTGATTGTGGTTAAATGATGTCAGAGCGGAGAGCGCATGCGCCAACGTTTCACCCATGTATTTAGGAGGTCCGTCTTCACATTCATTAGCGTCATTCATCTTGATCACATTTCCTAGCCTCTATTGCACCCTGAGGCTCCGTGTTTTCACCCCAAGGAGCCAAATAGCTTGTCAAAGGCTCCCATAGTTTTGACAGTGTACATGTCACAATTTTGATGTTATGTCAACTATATGATTGTTAATTATGGTTATATGTAACGACTATCATTCTATTCGTTTTAGCAAGTTTTACTCTGCAATTTGGCCTTCATTCTCCCCTTTTTCTACCCTTGGGGCATAAATTCCGCTAATGACAGGTGAAATCTCAAAAGCATAATATACAAAATATCAGGGATATCTATCAAGAGACTTAATAGATAAATTTTATAGAGATAAATTTAGTCTGGTCCTCTGGAAATCCTCATTATAATGAAAACAGAATCAATGCAATTTGTAAAAATCAGCAACGATTGCGGGAATTCTTAGTCATGTGACCATCATAAATTATCTGTTACGTAGAAATAAAAAATATTTAGTTATTTAGGTACACGAACAGTTAGTTTACCATGCCTATGACTGGTCTACAAAGGAGTGCTCATCTCTGGCACACAAGAGTGAAAGCGCACTCAATCGAATGCTAAAGTCCCCCCCCCCCCTCATCCCCTCAAAAAAAAAATATATATATATATATATATATAAACTCTTTGGAACCACATTTCTTGAAAAATTCTTGAACGTGAGTAAAGTCCCTTCGTACACGCCTATCTGCCACGCTAGATGTAGAGTTGCCAAAGTTCAAGTTTGTTTTTAATTCTTAATTCTGCGCACATTTCTTTTATAAATGTAAGTGTTACATATTTTTGAAATATCTGTACAAATATTATACAGGTTCATCTGTTCGAAGAACATAGCTACATGAAAGTTTTTTGGTTTGTTTGTACAGACAAATAATTCAGTGCATTGTTTTCAGATGCTGGACATCATTAAGCCAAAGGTTCCCGGTAAAGTAGCTTTAGCCGACCTCAAGAAGTGCAAAATGACGCCAATATTCTTCGATACTTTCTTCAATCTTGAAAAATACCTTGATCACGAGCAAAGGGATCCATTCGCTTCACAAAGAGTACGTAGGATAACTCGTCTATTTCTTCTGAGCTTAAATGTGTCTCCTTCTGTTTTTAACCAATCATTAAAAGTTGATTCACCTGTAATTATTCGATTTGTTAAGTTTGAATATAGATGAACAAATTAATATAACTGGTGTGAAAAATATTTGACATAAAATAATGATTTTTGATTTTGTACGCGTAAATACCATTTATATATCCATGAAATAATAATATTTTCTCACATTATAATAATATTATTGTTGTTATCATATAATAAGAGTAATAATGACAGTAATAACATGGACTATATTAATAATCACATTTTAAAAATTACTTCTTCTCAATCAACTTTACGTGTACTTTGAATCAACTCAGTGCAATTGTTGTTGGTGCAATGACTTAATGCACAAAATTTATATCCTACATACTGGTTTTCTACAAACTTAATACAATAATTTTTATTTGTTAAATTGACAGTAAATAAATTCAATAAATTACAACTGCTTCGTGTCATAGAGTTTTGTTCTTAGTTACCTCGAAATTTGAAAGAAACATTGTATAACAATTACATATTCAGTTTTGATGTGAAAAATCGCGAAAATGAGAGGTTACATCAGCAGATCTAGACAAAGTTTAAAATGAGAAAAGAAAAAAACCCGTTATCACATCCAGTGACTGCAGTTTCGTCCTTGTTATAAACTCATCAGTCAAGAATAGTCAACAAAAGACTAAAAGCATATGTAATCTCCCTTAAACATTTTCTAGTGATATAGCTATTTCTTTTCAGAAAAAATATTTTTAGTTTTTCTTTTTACATTTTGAGCTACTTGAGGAACATTTTAATCAAATAAAGTTTCTAATTGTCTTACGACACTGCTCTTTATGGCATAGTTAACTGGATGAGAAACTAAATTTCATCAATACCCCTTCAAGAAAAATATAGTCATCGTTAGATATTGAACTTATAAGCGTATAATACTCTTAAAAGCTTGCATTTTATGAAGCAATCTATTAACAGTTAAGTATTTTGCCATAGATGTCCTTTAGAAACGAAATTTTAGTACTTTTCCTATTTCAGAAATTAACTTAGTTATTTACCCTGAGGAGCTGACAATTCGTTATCATCATCATATTGTACAAATGTGTAGAAAATATATTTCGTCCTCGTTGAATTTACTTTTTCAACTAAATGTGTAACAAACAATTTCTTCTTTTTCTTCTTCTTTAATAGATTAAATACCTGCCTTATGAATTTCAAAGTAAAAAATATTATGCATTTCAATTAGAAGCAATGTAATTACATTTCACAATAGTCTAAAATAAACCACCATGAAATTTTTTTCCAAGGCTTGCTAAACCTAAATGCTACATTAGAAACACATTCTTTGTGCAGAAACTACGACTTTTATTTATTTCACACGGAATGTGTTTTAGTCTAATTTAAATTAATATCTGTTATTCAATTTTATTTCAATAACGGAGTATAGAATTTGATACTTGGTGAATTAACTGGTTACAAACTTTCGAATTGGAGTCATTACTTGTTGATGTTCGTTCAAGTTTGTTGTTATTCTTATCTGGCTCTGATTAAATAACTTCCGATGAAGCTTAAACGATTCCTTTAAAAAAAAAAATGGGTGCGAAAAATGCACGTTTGCGTTACCGATCATGGCAACTATTAGCTTTTATGCCAAATGCGGAATTTCTTTTCTTTCAACTCTAACATAAATGAACTCGTCCAAAGTCAAGCAACTTTATACCAAGGCCAGACTACGCTGTAAAAAAATTCCCAAACGTTACTGAGTATTATTTTCGTGTAACATTTCGAGATTGCAATGGTTTTTATCCACTTTCTGGAAAAATCAAGAATGATTGTCAAAATTTTTCCTGAATTGCTACAAGTGGAACCAATGCCGACTTCTCACTGTTATGAAAAAAAATTTCAATTCCCAGTTTAAATATTAACTGAGCGTATTTACTAAGTCATTGGTTTCAGTTCGATTTTGGATCGTCCAGACTGATTAATCTCTCAAAGGGAGCGAATAAATCTATGGGCTACTTAACTCTGCAAGAATTGCAGACGAGTAAAATGCTTGATCCTTACTTGCAATCAGTGGCGTACCTAGCATGTGTGACACCCGAGGCGGTGATTTGTGGTGAGCCCCCACCCCCTCCCGGGAAAATTTTCAAATTTGTAGTCTTAAAAATGCATTTTTGCTTTATTTTTCAAAACTTTGGGTGTCACATTGGGTGTCACCCCCAAGACGGGTGACACAGGGAGCGGACCCCCCCCCCCCGTCCCCGCCTTCGTAGTGACTCCACTGCTTGCAATTCTGTCTTAGTTTTGGCCATGTTAGCAATGCTGCTTTTAGAACTCTCTTGATATATCAGGAAGGTGCCAAGCTATTAAATTAATACCTACCTAAACTTACTCTGAAGTTCCAGAGACACGACTGGCTTTAAACGGGAAGAATTCTGAATTTTTCAGGAGGTTTCCAGGATAATTTCAGGAAGGTTACCGAATTTTAGCGGAAAACGTTCCTGGTTTTTTCAAGACATGTTACTGGCAGAAATTGGCCACATCACCTGCCCATTACTTTCCAGGAACGTTTCTGAATCGTTTTTACAGTCTATGTCAGAGCCAATATTTACATTAAAATCTCATAGCAGCGAATACCAACACAACGAAATATCCGTTTCAGCGAAATAAATGTTCAATTCCATAATTGAAATTACAGTGTTTAAATTCCATATCAACGAAATTCCTGCTACAACGAACAAGTCTTTTTAAGTTCGTTGCAACGAAATTTAACTGTAATAATGTTTCGAGTGCCTGTCGTTGTTTTGAACTTGAAGTGAATTTACTTAATAATGTTTTTCTACTGTTGCAGGAACATGATGGGGATGGACCGGAAATGAGTGATTGGGATCGCTTCGCGGCGGAAGAATACGAACTTCTCGTTGCCGAAGAAGGGGCAACAGAACAGCAGGATGAATTGTACGTTGTAGACTTTGTCTAAAATCGTCGAATTGTTCCGATGTACGTAAAGGACATAGAAATAGGTTGATGTTGTTGTGTCCTGAAACCCCATAACAGCCCATTATAAACAAATCTAATTGAATTGATCGAGTTTCTTCCAATGATGCGTCCTTTAAAATTACTGTTTGCTTCAATGTGAGATTGAGATTCAAATTTTTGCCTTTAATGATTCCTCATTTTTGCCAATGTTAACAAACTGTTATTTATTTTCTTAATTTGTGTGTAAGGTTATCATGCATGACAGACCTGTGTATGCTGAGTAGTTATAGTAAAGCTAAAATTTTTAGACTACCGATTTATTTACTTAAGACTAAGTAATCGATTTTTATTTTCTGATTGGTTGTCTTTGATTTGAAAGCAAGCCCAAGCCTTAAGTTTAAAAAGTTTTCAGGAAAAATAATAAATAACTAAATAAAAATCTTGGTTTCAATATTTTTCTCAAAGATGGCAGCATCAACAAAATGATTTTAAAATAAAATTAATAAAGTGCAGAAATCGCTAATTGTTACCTACAAGTCTTTAATTATTGCAAAGAATCCCATTTTCGATCTAAAAGAAGTGAACTATGACGGACTTCAGAAAATCGTAGAAATCCTCCTTGGTAGTAACATGTAAAAATATTTCATATTAATGGTTTATTGCATCCTCGATAGATGGCAGCATCATTCGTCAGGTTACTGAATAATATTAATTTAACGCCTGCGCTACACCAAAAAGCAAGTAAGTTCAAAAACAACAAAATGGTTTACGGTTTACGGCATGCATAAAGTGTTCGAAGTTTTTGGTTTCTCCCCTCCTCCACCCCCACCTTTTTATTTTCCTCTCTTTAAAGTGCACTTCGTTCGAGCAGGAAGGATACTTTTAGAGCTGAATTGTCTTCAGCCCAAAATATAAAACTGATAACATTTAAGTTATCAAGGTGTTTCGGAAATCATATGATTTTTTTTTCTTAAATTCTTACTGTAATGTTGCATTTTATGGCAGGAAAGGGAAACAGATTGCAAACCCGTCGTTTTAAAATTTCTAGCAGAGGACAAAGAGTATTTATTCAATGAATATTTTAAGAAAATTACCTTCCATGCCCGTCGTTTAGGGATGCCAAGAGGGTTCAACTGCCCCTCCCCCACCTCCTCCCCGTCTCTGAAAATGTAAGTGGGCGTGGTTTTTTTATTGTTTTTCGGTAAAATTTGCATTTTTATACACCTCTTGACCTACCTCCTCTCCGGAAAAAAATTAAATGAAGGACCTGCCGTAGCCCTTTTCTTAACTTCCAAACGCTCGACTGTTCTGAAAGCATAATAAATAGCATTTCTATGAGTTTTTCTTTTTTTTTTTTAATTAAAAACAGAAAGTCGGAATTATATTTAGTGCTGCCATCTGCTGCTTAAAATGGTTTCTGCTGTGTTTTTCCCTCTTAATAACTTTTGATATTAAATTTCTTCTGCATGATTCATTTTCATGAAAATTAATTTAAAATGTCCTAAGATTTATTTTTATTGTATTTAATTTATGCGTTGATAGTTAATATGAAAAATAAATACTGACTTTCGTATTAATGTGAACTTTTTTTTTCAGAATGTTTGAGGAATACGACGACGAATTGTCCACGAATTTGGACAAATTGTCGTCAAGCAAAGCTTCTAGATCAGTCGAAAACGAAGATGATGAATATGATTACGCTGACTCGGATGACTATCACTACTGAAGCAATTTGTTTCGTCAATGAGTTCAAGATTCATTTGATAAGAAAAAAGCGTTTCTTACAAAATACCTTTTAAAATGTTTTGCTGAAAGAATGTAGTGTGCGATTCTGTGTATGTTTAAGAAGGGGTTTTTGTGGGTGCGTTCCACAGATGCGCGAAGTCTGAATGTGAGAACATTTGATTAGTTCTCACATTAAGTTATAATGAGTCAGATTGAACTCAGAGTGAATTCTGTTATGATGATGATGTTAATCCCGCCTTCTTTAAATCAAATTTACGAATGATGTTATATTTGAATGTACAGGAGAAGAATGATAAGTAGCTCTTGAGCATATGAAGTATTTTTTCTTGCTATGAAGTATTTTTGTAGGCTAGTGTTTAGTTGAAGTCGTCTGAAAAGTAGTGTTGCCAGCAACTATTATTGTTTCAAAAATATTTATGTAACAATTGAAGTAATCTAAGAGATACATCTACATTGTAAGTGTATGTGCCTTTTCTCAAAAAAGTGGACTTAACCAGAAGAAGCCTCGGTCCCTCGTCCCTCGGATAATCAAATATCCCGGACAATCCGATCTTGCAAATTTTGATGCATTGGAAAACGGAATGAAATGCATTTCGCATTAATTAATACAAAAGAAGAATGAAGGGGAGGGGGTAATCCGCAATCTGAGTTATTCGATCCTGTTTTTTAGAAAGCCTATTGAAATACAGAGTTAAGTGCAACTGAACCAACTTTACAAACTCATAACGGATATATTTCTTCAGTTTCGTTAATAGAGAATATAGAAATACAAAGGTGAAATACTTTTTAACTTTAATAGTTATTAACTTCTTAAATATTTCGTGTGATTAGACTTTCAAAAAAAAAAAAAAAGTGGAAGTGCAGTTATTTTGAAAAATGACAAATACTTTTGTCCAAAGCCTTGTTTTTTTTTATTTATTCATATATATTTTTTAAAGCAATTTTTAAAGTTTGCTTTTTTGGAAGCACCGTTACTCCTTTTTATCGTCCAGAAGCCAAAAAAGAAAACATAAAAAAAAGAAAAAAACTTATATTTCCCATGATATTTATTACTTTTCCCCCTTTCAAGATCATTCGATTTATGCTTTTCCAGCCATTAAGAAAATATTTGCATCTTAATTTCTCGTAGGGCCGTATGATTTTTTATATATTTCAATTTAATGGCGCATGCTGTGAAAAACAAAAGCAAATTCATTTGAGCACTACAACTTGATTTTTGTGTACGTTTATATTTTAATGTCTAACGTTAATTTATTTCATTCAATGTATTAAATAGATTGCTTATCTGTATTGTAAATATGTAGTATTCTCATGTGCAAGCATTTTAAGATCTAGTCAAACCGTTTCATTGTTTTCCAAACAGTTGTGTAAACTAAAACCTACTAACTAAACATACTTGAATGGGAATATATTTTATCTAGCATGAATGTGAAAATTTAAAATGTTTTGAAGCTTTCTAGTGTTATTTGTCGATAGTACATAATAACATATAATCTTATAAAAGCACATTTCATTTTTATCTTAGTTTCAAACAGCTTGAAATTTTTACCAACATTTATAATTTGTTGTAAACCTCAAGATAGTGTAAAGCTTTGCAACTCCTAAATATAGTTAATAAATTAGTCAAAAAAAAAAAAAAATTTCGATTGAACTATTTTGAAACTGTTTTTCTGTTTGAGATCTTTGACACAAACTAAGATTATTCTTCGAATAATTTTAGCAAATATATTAACAGTTTTGTTCTATACTTTTCTCATGCTTGTAGCTATAGATTTGTCTAATTGACTTGAACTGCAGCTATTTTTTAATTTTTGGAAAAGGCCATGGCAGCTATTACATAATATTTCACTTCTCCGTTGTAACATAAATCAAGTAAAAATCAAACATAATTGTACGAAAATAAAACAAATTATGGCTAATCGAAGTAACGCAAATGAAAATCCAAATCCAAAGTGAAAAATATTTTTTGAATACCGCTTCGTCGTTTCGTCGGCGACTATGAAGAGTGAAACAAATAAGAGAACTATTAATCAATGGTTTTTGAACATTTGAGATGAAAGTTTGTTGCAACTCAACTTCTTCTAAAAATTGCATATAGCAAGTTGCTGTTGTAAGCAACAAAATATCCTTTGCATTTTTATTTATTTATTTATTTTTTTACACTGAATATTCTAATTCAAACTTGTTCACCCAAATGTGAATCCTAGTTTTTCACCAATTTTCTTGTATCTGAGCGTTTTCTCTGCATCATGTAATCATTATCATACTTTTAACGGAAAAATAGCGTCGAAACTGAAAACGTTTGCGCAATTTTATTTTTTAGATTAAAATGAAACTTAATTTTATTGTTCGAAACTTAACCGTGAGTTTCTTTTTTTTTACGTTGTGGTATGTGTTGCAATTTTGTTCTCTGCTTTGAAAAGAAGTATTATTTTAGTAGTTTTGCATGTATAGCTTTAATAAATGAATCGATAATGAAAGTTCAATAACAAAAGCTATGTTATTGAACTTTTATTATCGATTCATTTTATTATCAATTCATTTTATTAAACTTATTAATCCAACATCCTCCTCATCATCTCTGGTACATAGGGACTGATTTACGGAATTGAATCCGGTGACGGTGCCCGAGTCACCACTTTATGAGGGCGGGGGGACTCCCTAAATTGCAAGTTTTCGTTACGTTTAGAATTTTCTTTCTTTCTTTTTTTTTTTTTTTACATTTTGTGTATCCCCCATCAGTTTTGAGATTACGCATTAATTTTTTTCCAAAACTTTATTCCTAGTCTTTTAGAATGGGGGAAAAAATGCCATTTTAATTTAGTTCAATATAAAATACAAAATAGACTAAGTAACTTCTTGGCATTTTTTTCTTTTTTTGTACATTAAATATGGTTGCAGTGCAATAGTTTTTGCCCGTTAAACAGCTCAACTAATACTGTTAATAATGCTGTTTAATGATGGAAAATATGATGATCAAAAGGCCATTTCTAACTATAATGTATCGTTACAGTGCGTGCATTCGTCATGATGTTACTATTAACTAAAAAATAATAGTATAGAAGAATCCTGTCCCGCTGACAACTAAAACAAAAGAATGTGGCCGTTGCGACCTTCGAAAAGTGAGTAACAAATTTTTCACCTCTATTTGAAATTTTCAGTATCTTTTCGGAGGGGCCTCAGCTACTGTTTGTGCCCGAGCCCCCACTTGCCGAAATCAGTCCCTGCTATTATCGATAAATCATGCAACTGTAAGCATCTTATCTTACATCTTTTATTTATAATGGTGTACTTTTATAATTAAAAAATTTATCCATCTAAAATCCTTCCCACCCATTCAACCAATTTAACTGTGTCAGATGTGTTGTTCTTAAAATGAGATATTCAAAAATTTGTATGCTTTATAGATTGTATTTCATCAAATAGAAGTGGAAGTCGATTTGTTTGCTTCGGGTGAATGTGTCGGACAACTTTTGTTTATTATTTGATGGTTCATGAACTTGTTTTTATAAACTTCTTAATATTTATTTTGTTTATTGATTTAGAGTACTTTAGAAACTAGAAACAAACCTTCTAAATGTAATGAAATGTAATGGTTTTTCATTTTTCTGAAAGTATTTTTTATCAAGTGTACTAGTGCATCTGTACGGATTACGTTAACAAAGATTGTAAATATAAATTTTATGAACTTAAATAAAGTGCCATGAAGATGTCTCTACTTTATTTATTTTGTACTAGCAGTACCCACACAGCGATGCCCGTGCTAAAAATTTAATGGAAGTTAGTTGAATAAAAAAAAAACGCCCCCTACCCCTCTGATGTGAAATGATCATTTTTCTTTGTATAAAATGGGTACTAGGGTGGAGCTTATTTGCACTGAAAAAATAAAGTTTTAATTTTTGTAGGTCTTACCCTCTTAATTTGTTCCTTTTGATGAAAAACCACTAAATATGAAGTTTGAATGAAAAATTTTGATATTTAGAGGTAGCTCAATGAACATGAAGTTTGTTACATAGAGAAAATTTCGACAAAAAGTGATAGTTACACATTTATTTATATAGCACTTGTAAATCAATTGAGACATAAAAGAAGGTGGTTTCTGGGTTATAAAATGCACCTGGCATTGTTCTGGAAACAAGTTTATTGTTTTGAAACAGTCCCCGATAAAGTCACTTTCCTGCTGTCAGGGTATATTCTGTGGTGTTTCTCGATGACTTGCAGCAGAAACAGCAACTGCGTTTCATCATATGTTATCAGTCCACTGAACTCCTGAATGAGAGCCACTCCACGTTCAGCATGATCATTCACTACATTTAAAGCTTGAATAATTTTTTTGGCTTCTTTGTAGTCATTTCTTGTTTCCCACGATGCTGGATCAACTGAAAGATAATCTACGGGCAGGTTTAATGCCTGGAACAGTGACATAGACTTTGCTGTTACAAAATCATCCAAATTTTTGTTCTCAAATGTTTGAAGATCAATCTTCCTCTGTTTAGAATTTTCTTTAGCTGGTTTTATCATAGCACTGACCATTTTTATATTGGTAGATGCACTGACATGACTATCAAGAAAAGCCAACGAAACTAGTTCCTCTGTTAAATACCATAAATGGTGTGAAAACTTATTTGCAGCTACTTTCGAGATATTTGTATGAATAGCCGAATGTTCAATCAAAGACTTCATTAGTAACAGGTCATTATATGGAGCACTTGCAGCTTCTGGTGCTGATATCCATGCTTTCATGTATACACGTGCAATGAAAATGCATACAGCTGTTAATCCCTTCTCTTCTTTAGATGTAAGCTCGAATTGTGATCTAAACATTCAGATTTTGAGACTATAAATACATTTCGACATCCAACGGGCGTGATGCATGGCTCCAGGCGACGTAAATTTAACACCTCTAACAGGGGCAGTTCCAAGGAAAATAAGCACAAGTTCAACTAATTCTTTATAATCACCTCTTAGTTGGTTATGAGACTCTTCCATGTATTTTTTTGCATAAGCAATTGTATCTTTTATATCCTTTATCAGTTTATCAACTATGTCAATTGAAATTCCAGTTTTGTACTGGTCAGTGTCAATGAAGCTCCAAAATTTCTTGAAACGTTTGAATAATGTTATTTCAGGAGAAGATGTGGCTCCCATGCACACTTGAAACACTTAACCTATAATCAGTTCCAACACATGATGCCTGCATGCAAAAAGAACACATGCACCCGAGTTACTGCTAGTGTTTGAACTGGTTGTGTCAAAACACATAGCATGTATGTTGTTTGATGTTCCCCAGCTTTTCAATAGCTTAAATACTGCTGTAGCCTTTGCCTCACCTGTCCCAGATGGAAGCTTGGGAACTGCAAGTAGCTGGTGAATTCCTTTCCCAGTTACTAGTACAGGCAGGCGATCCACTTTATCTTTTGCTACGAAATCAGGAATTAATTTGCTGTCCCAATGGATAACTAGAGGGACGTTAGGTTGAAACTTAGCCTTGATGTCTGCATATTTCTGAGCTCTTTCCTTCCTTCTTTGACGGCAAATTGAGTCCTTATTTAAAGAAAATCCATCGATATTGAAGCCTAAGCCTTTTGCAGTTTCTGCTATGATATAGAAAGCCTTTCGGTCTGACACTTTTGTTCTGTCCAAAGCTGCAGCAAGTTGGGGAGTAACTATAGTTTTTCTCCCTCGCTTCCTTTTCTGTCTTTTTGATGCTTGTTCTATGATATCTATTTTCTTACCTTCTTCCGTTGAGCTTAATTTGCTATCAGTTCAGTATCAGTAGATGATTCAAGTTCCACTATAGAATCTTTGAATTCTTTAATTTTCTGTTGCTGTATTCGGGCATTTGCTTCTTGTTCAAGAACTTTTTTCTCTTTTATATCCTAGCTTTTTATCAACTCCTAACATTGATCCACACCTACCTTTCTTCCTTTGTGCTATTAAAAAGTCTTTGTCTTCTTGTAAGACTGCTTTTCCTGTTAAAACATCAGCATGAGCAACATCAAAAAGATCTTCTAGTTTGGAGAGAAAAGTTGATTCCTTAGCTTGCTGTGTTGATGAACATCGAGCTTTATTTTTTTTCTTCAAAATCTGCCATTCTTTATACAACTTTTCAAGCTTCATTTGACAATTTTGGTTGTCTCGCATAGGATTTCTAGCTTTTTGCCAAAACTTGGCAATTTCTGTGATGGTCAGAGTTGAAGCTTGTCTTACGGTTTTCTTCAATTCAAGATGATGATGCAAAAAATGTCCCAGAGCCATACGCAAGGATAGCAATTTTCCATCTTTTAATTCTGGAACTGACCCACAAAGAAGATACAAGTCACTTTGAGATCTTGTGGCTTTTTCAGTCATTTTGCTTTCAAAACTGAAGCAAAAATAAAATACTGAAAACAAATACACATAATGAAAAAGTAAGCAATCTTTGCTTTTCGAAAAAAAAAAGATCCCGCAATGTTAAAAATTTCACAGTTGTTGAGCTACCTCTAAATAATCTTTAAATGTGCTAAGATTTGGCCTGAATTTTTTTTTCATACAAAGGAACAAAATGAGAGGGTAAGAGGTTAAAATTTTCATAGTTGAAAAATAAGCTCCACCCTAATGGGTACACACCTTTTCAAAAAAAAAAAAAAACACCTATTCAAGTTTCTTTGAAATTTAAAACTTTTCGTCAAATCATTAAATTAGATTTACAGTTGCTTTAAAACTCTATTTAGCGGGTGAAGCGGTTTTTACTGCAATTTAAAATATTTCGGAAAATAAACAAAAAAAGACATTTAATAATATCCTTCAAATGTAAAAATAATTGTTTATCGCAAAACTCTATTGTTTATCGCCAAACTCGCCCAGCAACCGCGCTATCATAATCCATCCGTCTAACGAAAAAAAAAAAAAAAACACTCCGTGGAACATCAAAAATCATCGTCAGAAATAAAAGATGAAAATGTCGTACATTTCACTCGGATAAAAACAAATCAAGTTTATTTTCTTTCGAAACAAATCGCCAAAACAATGAATTACATTTACGGTTGCTTTAAAACAATAATCCGAGACTGAACTGCTCAGCGCCTGACGCGCCAAGCGACCACGCTACCTGAACCCAGCCCTTTTGCGAGTGAAGCGGATGTTTTTAATTTGGAAATAATAAACGTTTCGCCAAACAAACAAAAAAGTACAAAATCACATTAACAGTAGCTTTCAAATCTTTATATATTAAGAGCTGCGTTGCCCGGCTTTGCCCGGTCTACCTCGAGAATAAATTGTGTCAAGTGACATATATTCAACAATCAGACTTAAATAAAAGAAAAATTGAATTAATTTAATTTGAATTCTGAAATTTTGAATTCAAATTATGTTTTTCGCAATCACGAGTTGTGACAGGAATCTACTCATTGGGGTTATTGTTTCTAGAAACGGCTCCTGTCCCCCCAAGCGTGCCCCACCTCCTGCGCGGTTACATGTGTAGATATGTGTGTGCAGGCGTGTGTGTAGGCGCGTGTGCATTCATGTGTAGGTTTGTGTGTGTTTGCGTAGAGCTGTGTGTATGCACTTAGGCGTGTGTGTATGTGTGTTGTGTGTGAGAGTGTATGCGTGTGTGTGAGAGTGTATGCGCGTGTGTGAGAGTGTATGCGTGTTGTATGTGAGAGTGTATGCATGGACGCCACCGATCAGGAGAAGCGGATTCTGGGGGACAGTGCTCAGGACCAAAGGAGCCGGTGGGCGGTTTTGCTGCAGAGGCCCCTGGTTCAAGCTGAAAAAGGAACCACAACGCCAATGACCGTCAAATGAGAACAATAAGCAATCGTGATTGCTCAAAAAAGAAAAAAAAAAAAAACCCACCAAATTACCCTTCCAAACAATGACAACGGATATCAAAATACTTTAAAGGAATTAAAATGCGAAAGATGGATTTTGAAAGCGTAACCATGGAGACATGAAAAAAAAAGTTTAAGAAATTAAATGCAAAATAAGGAAAGAAACAATGGAGTGAAAAAGAGTAACCGTGGATACGCGAAAATAAAATGGTTGACAACCTGAATCAAAACGACGTTTTTCATACTTGATTTAAAAACGCTTGTAACTTTTTTTTCTTTTGAAGATAGAAGCTAAGTTTTTCCGACCGTAGGTTGAAAGAGAGCTGTAGTAAAAAATGTCGCTTTTTCCAATGGTGTCAAGAAAAAAAAACTGTGGGACAATCCCTTCACTTTTAATTGATAGATTTAATGAAGAAAGTAGTGCCTAAATTTCAGCTAAGCCTAAAAAAGTTCGAGCTAAAACGCAAATTACTCCCGCCGTAATTAAGTTAGAGCATTGAAACAAATAGTTTAGAACGCGTAAAATTCTACTCTTTTCAACGATATGTAATATTAATATGTGCAAGTAATTTTTCATTCCCATATTCGGGAATTTATGTGAAATTTGGGGCTAAATTGGAATAAAAAAAAGAACTAAGTATCGGATTTTTTCGAATTATAGCCTATGTCACACTGTAAAAAAAAATCCGGAAACGTTTCTGAGTATATCGTGCAGCTGTGGTTCATGAAAGTTTCAAAAACGTTTCTGAGTATTTCGGAATCCTCTTTCTGTAAGGTCCAGAAACGTGTCTGAGTATTTCGGAATCCTCTTTCTGTAATTTTCAGAAACGTTTCTGAGTATTTCGGAATCCTCTTTCTGTAATTTTCAGAAACGTTTCTGAGTATTTCGGAATCCTCTTTCCGTAATTTCCAGAAATGTTTCTGAGTATTCTGTGCAGCTGTGGTTCATGAAAGTTTCGAAAACGTTTCCGAGTATTTCGGAATTCTCCAAACAATTTTCAAAAACGTTTCCGAGAATTTCGGAATCCTTTTTCAGTGATTTTTTCTAAAATATAATTCTTTATTATAGTATTGCATACCATATCAGTTTCAATTCTTTCATATCTAAAAGCAATAATACAAGCAATTTTAGAATCATTCGTGGATTTTTTTTTTTTTTTTTTTGAATTTCTAATGACAAATAGCATGGTTAACAGCATAACATATGCACAGTTATAAATTTTTGAAAAATTATGAAATCGTCGAGGAATTGGAGGGGGGGGGGGGTACCTTCTGAAAAGTGGGGATTGTTTGTTAAACAATCTTAAACTTCAGTTTTTCTCTCAATATTTTCAAGACAAAACTATCAACATATTGTATTTTTAATGCAGAACTTAAAAACATATCTTGTATCAAACTTGATAGCTTTTATTTTCGGATAAAATTTGACAGGACTTACCTACCCTTCGCGTTCCGGAACTCGTTCACCTCAAGTCAATTTCTCTGACGAACAAAGTGTACGAAAAGTACCAACAGAGAAATTGGTGAATTTAAATATGACACCAAGTCCCCCTGCTGGAACCATTCGGGTTGATTCTTCTGTTCTTGCCCTTTTCCAGCTCATCACAAATATAAATACTTATTCAAAATAGGTTACTGATTTTATTTTTACAGTGTGCGCAAAATGCAATATATATTTTATTTATTAAAACATGGAACTCTATTACATGATTATTCCATTTCATATATACGAGAATCCCCCCCCCCCACCACAAGAGTGATGGTGCACCCATAAAATGCTATGAAGCGCCCCCCCCCTTGAAAAAGCAACCCCCTGAAAATGTCAATGGCACAGTCTGCGTGGTGAACGCCGCTCGTCTTCTCCCCATATGTGTACATTGTATATTAATAACATAGTTTTTTAAAAATGATCACTTTTAAAACAATGACATGAAATAATATTACTTTTTATTTTGGCATGTAAATGCAGCTGTTCCATTTTTGCCACTGACTCATTCCTCCTGACTGTCCTACATTAAACTAGTATGCATGCAGTAGGTACTGTCCTGAGGAAGACAAATTATAGGGACTTGTTTCTTAATTTAGCCGAGGTAAAAAACCCCTACTTTTAATTTTAGGTTTAAGCTGTTGTTTATTGCATACAGTTTAGCATATGGTGCGTTTGGCCCAATGTAATGCATATATTAGAGCTTAAACACTCTCTATTTAGTAAATAGTTTAATATCTTTTGGTCTTTTGACCATATTTATCGAATCTTCCACGGCTGATGAGCTCCGAATTCAACCTTTCAACTTTATTCTAATAATTGCTACTTTAAATTTTCTTTTCCTCATTGCTATTCATTGCTTGTGTATTTCATATATATACAAAAATATATTATTGAGAAATAATTCTTGTTTGTTATATTTGCAGCTTCTTTCCCTTAAGGGCAGGTACATTGCAACTAAAATAAATCGTACTAATGCAGCTCTGCTGAGATAAATAATATTTCATGTATAATATAAATTATAAATCAAAGTATCATATACATTATAAATCAAAGTATCATATAAATTATAAGTCAAATACTTTAATATGGTGTAAAAATACAAAATTATTTTATTAAGTCTTTTTTTTTTTTTTTTGCTTTTGGTAAAATTGAGGCTTGTAAAACGAAAAAATGAAGACACTTTTAAATACATATATGTACCTATTTGTTAAAGAAATTAATGCACATTTAACCAATTTAAAGCGTTTCGCTAATGCAAATATTTAAAGAGATATCGTCATTTAGATAATACTGAAGCACTATGTTCCTAATTACTTCATACAATCTAGCTACACTGTTTACAAGAGAATGAAAACATGCAACCTTAAAGACGAACTATCAAACCTGACAATTTGCATATTATAACATTTAATTCATAATGCTTGATACATAAATGTTCAGCCAAATATTAACTGAGATTGACACATAAAAACAAAGTACACAATAACACTTATTTAAAGTTTTTTATAATCTTCAATTCATAAATTTTGCAGAATAAAACTAGACACACTTGCACTTTAAATATGTGTTCTATGTAATGTAAAGTATTTTCAAATTGCAATAGTTCACAATGAAAAAATGATACTGAGGAAAATAGTGTTTTTTTTTTTTTTTTTTTTTTTTTTTAACGAGATTTATATGAACTAAATCTCTTTAAAGTAATAGAGTTGCAACGCGACTTACCTATTGGTCGGTGGTGGTCTTTTGCAGGCTTTGGTCACCAAAAAGGTGATTTTTATGACAGAATAAAATTCTGCCAACAAAAATTACCCATTTGGTAGAAAGAAGAAAAGTATCCAAGAAAAAAGTAAATTACCTACACAAGTTATGCGACGCAACGAATTTACATGGCGTCCTCTCGGCAGTTATTTGGTTTTTAATTTCAGTTTGTATTCCTTCCGCGAGCATGCGTCGAGAAGTTGCACTTCGTACTTAAAAATAAGTGACATAGCTTCAAATTCAATCTCATGACGATACATAAGCAAGAAAATATAAGACTTTAAAATTATCTTCAGTGAATTCATGCGAGGAACAAAACTTCTACTAATCCCCTTGATGAGTGTTACTTCGCATACATGAGTCAGCACTTGTTTTCATTGCGTGCTTTCGAAAGTTTCAGTTTGGATTTGGTGCTGGACTATAAAATTGCCGTGTGAACTGCGCATGCGTCGACTCTTACTTTCTTGCTAAACGGGAAAGGTTTTTGAGAGAAGAGCAGAAAACTGCTGAGGGCGTACGAATCTGTGTATTACGAAAGCTTTTTTGTATATTCAGAGAGTTTTCCGGGATTTTTTACAGTGCACTCAGTAAGAAAGCACCTTTCATATAGTGCAGGAATTTTTCAAATAGGTGCAGTGGTTCGGGGCCATCGTGAAGTCAGTCGGTTTCCCTCTTTCTACCGGGCCTGCTTCAAGATTTAATTGCGCAATCCATGTGATCCCATCCTTTTAAGCGCTTCATCCCTTCTCTTCAAACTTACAATTCGATATGGAGCACGAAAGTCTTAAAACTTCAGTATCTTCAGTTGATTTTGACATATACACAGCAAACAATAGTTCTCATACATATTTCATTGAAAAAAAGATCAGAAAGCAATATAAATAGTGCAATGGTATTTTTGATTATCATACATTTAAGTATTTAACATATGTACTTTTTATGTTTTGAATTGTAATTATTCTTTTAAATTTTAATTGAGTGCGACAAAAATGCTGTAAGTTCAGATTACTGCCGTCAAAACTTAAATAAAGAAAACAGATTATTCATTACATTTTTGAAATTTGTGAGATACAATAATCTGAAAATAAATCTTTTGGTAGTTGATCAGTTTAAATTTGGTGTTTAAAATGACCAACTTCGAAAATTCTCAGACCTTTTAAAATTTATTAACATTTTAGAAGTAAGATCCTGATTTTACAAAATTTCGTCTTTTTGCTTATGATTATGTTAATCTTATTTGGTCGAAATAATCTGAAAATTTCAACCAGAACGTTCAAGAATAGAGTAAAATTCAGTGAGAATTTTTTTTTTCAAATAATACATAACACATTTCGAGAGTATACACTTTATTTACAAACATAAAAAATAGCATAAAACAGCTTTAAAACTGAACAAATTCAGTGATAATCTGTTACTAACGATGTGACAAAACTAATAAGCACAAAAGTTACTAATGTACCCATAAGCTACAAACTAAGGGTTTGTGTTCTCAAGTTTTCAAAAATTTGAATATTAAAAAACAATAACAATGATCGTAAAAATGTAAGTTCAGAGGAGTTTGAGCATAATTCCCCAACACATTTATTAATTGCAATAATGGTTGTTTATGTGAAATCCAGCCAAGTTTCATATGAAATCTGAGATATAACTGCCTCTTTAACTATTTTATTGAAAAAAAAAATCATGAGAAATTAGAAATGTAATCACATGAGGTTTCTAATTAACCAATTCAAATCCTTAATATGACACTTGAGACAGTCACTATGATACTTGAAAGTTGTTAAGAATGAAATTCGTATTTTTGTCTTTAAAGTACTTTTAAGTTTTTAATAGCAAACACTTGGATGAAATTATTTGCGATACACAGTACATTGTTTGAAAAATTATGCTGTGTAAACCTGTTGGCTTATTATGATTATATATTTAATAAATATATAACCATTATATATGTTCATATTTCATAGTAAACTCAGAAAAATTAGAAAACGCATTTTGATCAGTTTAAAATATTTGATATCTATTAGGACTTTATTTTTATGAATATATTTCAAAATCACCCCCTATCGATTTCGTACATTCAACACAGTACTTTAAAAGTATTGAAACTGAAAAGGTCTATTTAAACATACTTGTGCTTTAATGCATACTATTTACACATCGTGTCACACAGGTACCTTTTTTAAAACCTTTCCGCATAAAATTAGTTGAAATAAATTCAATTAGACTCATCTTTAAAAATGACCTAAATCTTACATTTTCAAACATATTAACCTTTAGAACTGTCAATTTTTATTGTTAACTTTCTTTCCTGTCAACGAAAATTAACTAAATCACAACATTAATTTGATTAACAAATGATAATAATCAGAATTCTGAACGATTTTTAGTACATGTAAATGTAGTCACTTTTTTGTGATTCAGACTAAACTTAAATTGCTCTTTTATTAACAGGCAGATACCCTCACACGTTTTTTACGAAATATAGAATAAATAAATTAAATAATACTATAAAAAGAAAAATATTACTTACTCAATTTTTAAGGCATTATCTCCTGTTAGAATTTTGAATTTTCTAATTCTCATCCAAGTCTGCATGTCTGTAACGGACAGCAAACTCGACTCGAACTAAATGCTCTTTGTAAGCAAACGCCGTTCTGTCGATAGCCGCTGGCCGTAGGGTTGGGGACCATGGGATCACTTGGATGACTCATTCCAGGAATTCGCTCGCTTGAAGCAGGCCCGGTAGAAAGAGGGAAACCGACTGACTTCACGATGGCGCCGAGTGGTTCCGGAGATTACTTCGAACATATAGACACACAAAAATCCGCCCTCTCTCTCTCTCTTTATAATATTATATAGATTTCATTCCAATAATAACATTCATCATGCAATTGTACTCTCTGTTATAAGTACCCTTGATTGAGTCTCAAGTGTAGAATCAAGAGGGAAAATTGAAAATCCTTTTAAAAGCCTTATACTATTAAAAATCGATTTATTTTATTTGTTAACAAATAGAAACTGGCAACAGATAAAAATTTTAAATCAATGCATTTTCTTTCCTTATCGGCCAACAATGAATTCGGTTACTAATCGCGTGAATAAACACTTAGCCGCATTTAAAATCTGCTTTAAAAAAACGTTATAATTCGAATTCTATATAACATGGAAATTCCAAACACATTCTATCAGACGCAGAAAAGAATTACTCTTTATTGCGGTACAAATTTTTACATTTTTAAGTATGTTTTCACTGCAAAAATCGTGAAAAACCTTTTAAAGGTTTTTAATTAATATCTTCGTAAATTAATGCCATCAGAAAACACAATCTAGCTAAGAGCACTGTAGATCAACTCTCCTTTCGAACATTTTTTTTTTTCCAAAATCGATCCATCCGTTTAGGCGCTCGTGTCAAAGACAGATGCACAGACACACAGATACATAGACGCGTCAAACTTATAACCCCCTTCCTTTGTATGTCGGGGGTTAAAAAATTTGCAATTATTCTACATATGAATGAAGATTTATACATTTTAGGGATATTTTGAATTCAAAGAAAGCTAATCAATGAATGAAAGTAAATTAATAATTCGTTTATAAGATGTTATCTTAAATTAAAAGAGATTTTATCTGCAGTAATAAGGGTTTTAAACGTAGTACGAATTTGGAAAAAAATATGTTCTACCTCATTTTTTCCCTTTAAATAATGTAAAATTATCTAACCAACTAAAGAACATTAAAGGCTTCCTCCAGTTTTTGTTCTCGAAACATACAATAAAATCTAAAATTTAAAAAATCTTAATAAAAATCAATGCAAGTTGCTGCATTTTTACTTACTTAAACATATTTTTCAAAGAAATTTATTTTATATTTTATTATCGAAGGTAAATAATTCAAATTCATATTGCCACTGCAGTAACAGCAAACCTACTCATCTATCACCACATCCCTAGTTTTTAGGTAAGGATGTTAATTGTGTTTTTTTTTTACTCATTATGTAGCATAGAAATAAATAGGGAAAATAAAAAACATAAAACCCTTGATTGCACAAAGTCTGGATGGTGGAAAATTTCTGGTTGGATATTTGGAATCAGTGTCAAGAATTTCCCTATAGCAACACTATAAATGTTTCATGTGACAAAATCCTTGTTTACTAGTGTTATCGATTTATTTAGATTAGTGTCTCCCATTTCCACCTACTATACAGAGCTTCAGTTTTTTTCTTGTTGTATTTTAGTACATCGTTACATTCGTTTCCTTCTCAGGAATCTCTTCATTTCTACCCTATTTATGTCGTTATTTTGAATAGTTTCAATCCTTTCATTGTCGGGAAACTTTTCATTTCGACATTATCTAAGCCGTTAATTTGCATATTTTCTTTCCTTTTCTTGTCGTCCAACTTCATTTCAACCTTTAGGTCACTAATTTACATAGTTTAACTTGTTTCCATGTCGGGAAAATCTTTTCTTTTATTGAGAAGTCTCATGACGCCTTGCAGCAAAAAATCGAAAGCACAATTCAAACACGATATTCTTAACTCAGGGGTTCTCAACATTTTATTCTTTGCGCCCCCTTTGAACACTGACGGAAGCTCACGCCCCCCCCCCCCCGCTCCCTCCGTCAATACAAGGGAACAGTCAAAATTTGAAACTGAAGCTAGTTAGGATAGCTGAAACAGGTTTTTATATAAAAATATTGATTATTTCATAACAAATTTAATATTACTACGCATAACTTTGTTTTGATCAGTCTTATTAGAACATAGGAAATTAAAGAACTGAATGCAAATAAATTGCAAGCAATCTAGGACCTAGATGATGTTGAATATTATCCTCTAACAGTACTAAAATTTATAAAGCTGAAGAAGAACATGTAAAAATTCTTTTTGTAACCATTGAAAATCATTTAGCCATGCTGGCAAAGAATTTTAAAAAGTGTTTTCTTGCTGATGACAAACTGATAGCAAGTCACAGGTGGCTTAGAGATTCATTTCATAAGATTCCCGAAGGACTATCCATTGATGAAGAAGAAAAATTCATAGACTTTGACAAGTAGCGAAACCAAAAGAAAATGTAATAATAAATCACTATTTGAATTTTGATCAGGAGTAGAGAACTCATTTTCCGCACTAAAAACAAGGGGATTTCGCATTCTATTACCATTGCCCATGCTGCCTTTGTGAAACTGGATTTTCTGCTGCGGCTTCTTTGAAGACAAAATATAGATCTCGGCTAAATACACTGTAAAAAAATTCCAAAACGTTACTGGGTATTTCCGTGTTAGATTTTGGGATTTTAATGGTTTTTATCCACTTCCTGGAAAAATCAAGTATCATTGTCAAAAAGTTTCCTGAATTTCTACAAGTTGCACGAATGCAGATTTTTCACTGTTGTGAAAAATGTTTTTAGCTTCCAGTTTAAAGATTAACTAAGCGTATTTATAAAGTGTATCGGCTTCGGTTCAATTACGGCCCGTCCAAGCTAATTAAACTCCCTAAGGGAGCGAATTAGTATGTACTACGTTGCTTTGCAAGAATTGAAGGCGAGTAAAATTCTCGTTACTTATCAGCAATTCTGGCTTAGCTTTGGCCATGTTTGCATTAATGCTCTTGGAACTTCCGTGAGAAATCAGGAAGATGCCAAGCTATTATATTATGCATTCTTAAGTTCGCTCTAAGTTTCTAGAGACATGACTGGATTTTAATGGAAAGATTTCTGAATATTTCAGGAGGCTTCCAGGATAATATATCAAGAAGGTTACTGAATGTTAGCGGAAAACGTTCCTGGATTTTGCAAGATATGTTACTTGCAGAAGTTGGGTACATCAGCTGCCCATTATTTTCCAGGAACGTTTCTGAATGGTTTTTACGGTGTATAGAAACAAAACTAAGAGTGGCTATTTCTAATATTAGGCCTTTCGAAAAACTAGGTTCTTCAAGACAGGCCCAAGGAAGTCACTAATAACTACGAAATTTCTTTTTAATTTGGTATGTTTCTATTAAGTAAGTTTTGATTCAGAAGTTGCTTACTTTAATAAGATAGTTATTAAATGTGTTGAAATGCATTTTCTTTCCTATTTGTATGTCTGCTTTTTCTTTCAGTCAGTTAATCAATTTTTTTAAAATAATATTTTTATCTTGGATATTTTCGCACCCCCATCCCCCTCGAGTGTGCTCGCGCCTCCTAGGGGGAGCGCCCCACAGATTGAGAATCATTGTCTTAATGTCTGATATCTATATGAGGTTATGATTAGATACCATCCCATTGTTTGTTCTTTTAGCAATGCTCATAAGAACTTGGGGATATTAGCAACTGGAAAAACATTTTCTCACACACAAAACAGGAACAATTTCTTGGTTTAAAAAACAGAAAATATGTAGCTCTGCATTCGTTTTCTGTTTATGGAAAGGAAAGAACGTAACATAAATCTACTTTTCGACTTGGGGGAAACATGGGGAAACAAATGTTCGTAGAGGGGGGGACTTTTTTGCAGGTGGCTGCACTTTTAGGGCGTTTATGTGTAACGCGTGGATGGCAGTTCATTCATAAATCAGTCTACAGACCATTTAGACATGCTTCTTTTGTTTCGATTTTTATTAGTGGCTATGACTGCCTGCACTAGGAAAATCTTTCAACGAAATTGCAAATTCTTGAAATTTCATTACTGCGGAATGCTATTAATGTATTTTTTGACGATGAGAACAAACATAAAATTGTTTTCTGAGCTCCTGCGTATCACTTACAATCACCTTAAGCTAATGTCAGGATCAGAAGGTATTTGATTTTTATGGACTTTGTAATCTTCAAATCAACATGACTTCTTTTGAATTCGCTAAAAAGTTTTGAATTTGATATTTTATTTACGTTTACATGTAATTTTTCAAAAGATAAAAAGGAAAAATAAATTTTTGAAGAAAAAATTGCAAATTTTAGGCCTTCTGCTGAATGCCTGAATATTTTTAAATTTGGATAAATATTTTTGTGTTACATGTGGGGCAACAGAGACAACGTTTTATCAACACAAAGCTTTGAACATACGAAAAAAGTATTTTTTAGATTCGGCCTAGTACACAGTAATGGTTTACACTTTCAAACGCAAGTAGACACGAGGATGCTGTTGTTCAAATTACATGAAACTTTTTTTACATTTTTTTTTTTTTGACTTAAAATAAAAATATATAAGAAGGTGTGCGACTTAAAAAATCGACTTTCATTTTTTGGGGGCACACCCCAGTATATATATTTAGTAGTATATAGTATATATATATTAGTAGTGGGAAAAGGAGAGTTCTGCGGCAGGAGGCGGTGTTGCGGTGTTAACACCGCCTCCCACTCTTCCTCTTCCTCCTAACACTTCCTCCCACCCCCTGACGATTGCACCTCGAACTTGAAGAAGGTGACGAGGGTTTTTTTTTCCCGTGATTTCACTCTTCCTCGTTTTCGCTCGGCTACATTTTCGCCCTTCCTCGTTTTCGCTCGGCTACATTTTCGCTCGAGTTTTTGCTCTTCCTCGTTTTTGCTCGCGTTTTTACCGTGAAAGGTAACAGGGATATTTTT
Source organism: Uloborus diversus (assembly GCF_026930045.1). Classification (NCBI taxonomy): domain Eukaryota; kingdom Metazoa; phylum Arthropoda; class Arachnida; order Araneae; family Uloboridae; genus Uloborus; species Uloborus diversus. Next base: position 156,885,837 of record NC_072731.1, on the reverse strand, counting down.
AGACTTTGTCGTTTTTACCGTGAAAAGTTTTTGGACTTAGAATATTTTTCCGTAACCTTATACGATGGTTTTCGAGTGGCAACCTGTTTAGGGTATGACAAAACGTCACAATTGTTGTCATAAGAATGTATGATACTTTTTGTCATCCCATCCTCATGAAGTTGTACAGAGCTATTTTCAGTGTTTTTTTTTTTTTTTTTTTTTACAAACATACTGGACTTTGTCTTTTTTTTTTTTACCGTGAAAGATTTTCCCTACGTTTCTGAACTTTGTTACAAAATAAATTTATGTTTTAAGTTGACGGTCCCACCAACCAGCCCGGTGTATTAAATACACCCCATCAACTTCTTTTCATCTGCCAATGCAATTTGCATACAAATCACTTAAGTAATCACTTAAAGTAATTGTATTGATACGTACGAGTTTGTGTGTGTGAATAAATTGTGTTTATCATTTTAAAAGAGACTTGTGTTTTGATTGAGTTGTTGAATATGGTTGATGGATTATACTTTGAAATCACTCTTACATATATTTTTTATATGCACTTTATTGTAAGTAATCTTTATACTATCGGTGTTGTCTTCATCTTATTGTATGGTTTTGTAATTAAGACTGAGTGAAAATATAATTTTTGTAATATTTCTATAGTTTAATACATGCGAAGGACTTCGATTAATGCTAAGTGGAAAGTCAAAATTAGAACCGTAAAGCTTAAACATGTCAATGGTTTGAAAACAATACACAGTTATATTCACGTACACAAACTCGTACGTATCAATACACTTACATTAAAGAGAAATATTAAAGACTTATAAATTCTCATATGAGATAAGAACGCTCTTTCTTAACTTAGTTGGTCACATGATCGATAAAAGATCCTCACCTATTTGTGATTTGTCATGAAATAATATACATCGATAGATATGTTACTAAGTGTGTAATAGTTTTTATTTTTCTTAAATTCAAAGTTAAAACCAATTTGTTAATTGTAGAATTATATTAAGTGCTAAAAATGTGATATTTTCGCTTATAATTTCGGTTGATGTGTAAAGTTTTATTACAAGTTCCCTCACACGAATGAACAATAACATGCTAGATGGATATTTGAAAGCTTGAGTGGATGATTTGTAAGTATCTTAAACATTATTATTATTATTTCTAATGCATGTGTGTTAATTAATACTTAGAGTGCAAAGAGTAAATGGTTAAGTGCTATTGGTTATTAATACTAAGAGTAAAGTGATATTGAGTTTTAAATTTAATTAAAGCATTTCGTTTAAAGATTCAGTTGAAAAAATTTTATTTTGTAAGTTTGAAAATTTTTGGAAAAAAAAAAAAAAAAGAAAATAGTTTTGCGAAAAAAAAAAGATTGAAAAGAAAAAAAAATAATATGTTACAAAAATATTATTATTATTTTGATTTGAAAAAAATATTTTTGCGGAAAAATTTATTGTTGTAAGATTAAAAATTTATTTTTATATGATTGAAAAAAAATTGATTTTTTTTAATTAGTGGAAAAATATTACAAGTTTGAGAAATTATTTCTTAAAAACATTTTATATGATTAAAGAAAACAAAAATTTTTGATTTCATTTTCTAAGTAGAAAAATATTACAAGTTTGAAAAAATACTGTTTTGAATCAAAAATCTGTTTTTGAAAGAAATATTCTTACAAGCTGGAAATTTTTTTTTATAAGTTTGAAATGAAAAAGAAATTAATTCGAAACTACGAATTAAAATCTAAAATTTTGTTTGGAAAACCTGACATCAGACTATTGTCGATCTATGTGCTTGATATTTGGGAAACGTGAACTAATTTTAATTGGTCAGAAACAGTGACATCACTTACAAGACGTACTTGCTAAGGGGTGAATCATACTCGCACGTGGGGTTTGTTATCTGTTATCGGTAAAGGGTAGATAGAAATATTGATAAAGTCATTTCCTCAATTCGCACCGTTGTGTGTGGACCATCCGAAGTGCTGTAGGATTATTGTAGTTTTTTTCAACAGCCGAGTTGATTTGCGATTTTACGGCATGCCTTCTGCAAATCGACGATGGTCAAACAGCCGTATGCAGCGATTTCAAATAAAACATGCGTGTAGTTGTAATTTGTGAGATTGAGTTATAATTAACAATCCACTTATTACAATTTCATTCACTGTTTTTAAATAACTTCGCGATAGCTGGTACTTGAGAGATTTCACCCCAAAAAGGTTAGTCTTTTGTACTTAATTTTAGTCAGTATTTAGCTTTAACTTAATTTGTCAAATTTTAGATTAAGTTTCTTAATCTAACGTATAGCTGTCCATTTGAATGTATCGTTCGAAAAGGATAAAGACTAAAATAAATGATATCGATTTTGTTAAAGAAATTAGTTGTTAAAGTAAAATATTATTGGGAAAATGAAATAGTCAAAGTGATTCTAATTCATGAAGGTTGAAAATTTTGTTTTATTCTAACAAGAGTGCTTGTATGAAAAAAAAATAATAATAAAGTAAACCACTATGCGATAAAATGACTAAGTTAAATACTAATCAAAAAATAATTAATAGAGTTGATTAAATAAAATGTGATAAATTAAATGAAACTCTTGAAAAGCATATAAAGTGATGAAATGTAACTTGAGTGCGAAATTTGCTTACTGGAAAAAAATTAAATAAGTTGATTTTTTTAAAATCGTGAAAATTTGATAATGATAAGTGTTAATTACTACTAAGAGTAAATTGATTGCAAGTTTTTAAATTAACTTAGTTGGATGAAAATTGTAGACTTGATAATGTTTCGAAAAATTTGTGTGTTCGATTCCTGTTACTAATTGTGAAAAATTTCTAAGTTTAAAAATAACGGGGAAAATAACGATAAAGTAAAAACAAGCAAGAAAATGATTAAGTTAAATACTAAGCGATAAAATGACTAAGTTTAATACTAATCAAAAAATAATTAAATAAAATGTGATAAAATGTAACTTGAGTGCGAAATTTGCTTACTGGAAAAAAATTAAATAAGTTGATTTTTAAAATCCATGAAAATTTCTTAATGATAAGTGTTTATTAATGCTAAGAGTAAATTGATTCCAAGTTTTGAAATGAATTTCAGTAGAAGTTATTTTTCGGTAAGTCTATTTTTAAAATTTGCTGACATGAAGTTTTGATACTCGACTTATAATTTTAACATTTCTTGGGTACTTCATTGATGTTTAACATTTTTGTGTTATGTGTTTTATTTTACCGTAGGTAAAAATAATTAAATAAAAGTGAAATTTATAAATTGTAATGAAAATTCTGTTAATGAAATTGGTTGGTTGTAAAGTAATATTTTGGAAAAGCTGTAATGAATGATAAATAGTAAAACGCAGTAAGTAAAATAGTAAAGTATGGTAAAGTAAAATAAAATATTCAGAGGGGATTTAATTCATGAAAGTTGAAAATTTTGTTTTATTCCATCAAGAGTGTTTGCATGAAAAAAAATAAAATAAAGAAAGGAAAATATGATTAACTTAAATACCGATGATAAAAAAATAATTATTAGAGTTAATTAAATGAAATGCGATAAACTAAGTGAAACTCATGAAAAGCATATGTAGTGATAAAATATAACTTGAGTGGGAAATTTGGTTACAGTAAAAAAATATTTAAGAAGATAATTTTTAAAATTCATGAAAATATTTGATAGTGATAAGTGTTAATTAATACGAAAAGTAAATTGATTGTAGATTTTGGAAAATTAAATGGATAAATGTATAAAAATAATAACGTATGTGATAATTTAAAATATTAACAATGAAAAAGAATCAAAGACGATTAAATGAATCTAAATCGTAAATGAGTTGCTATTTTAGTAAACTCAAACTAGAGTGAAAAGCATTTTAGTAGGAACATGTTAAAATCTCTTGTGCTAAGAAAAATAAATAACTTTTAAGCATAATTTTGTAACTGGAATAAATGTATGATAAAATGATTAAGTTAAGTATTAATGAAAAAGTAATTATTAGAGTTAATTAAATGGAATGTGATAAATTCAATGAAACTCTTGAAACGTATATGCAGTGTTGGAATGTAACTTGAGTGCGCAATTTGCTTACTGGAAAAAATTAATTAAGTTGATTTTTTAAAATCTGAGAAAATTTGTTAATGATAAGTGTTAATTACTACTACGAGTAAATTGATTGCAAGTTTGACATGATTGCAAAAATTGAAGACATGATAACGTTTTGAAAAATTTGAAGGTTCGATTCCTGTCACTACTTGTGAAAAATTTCTAAGTTTAAAAATATCGGAAAAAAACGATAAAGTAAAAACAAGCGAGAAAATGATCAAACTCTAAAATATACTAAAAAAAATCGAAATCACGAAAAAATAATCTAAGTCTGAAATGCTTGAAATTAGTTAAAGACTAAAAAGTTAAGAAAATAGTTAAAGACTGAAAATAATTGAAATACGCTAAAATAGTGAAAAAAAAAAATCAAAGTGCTAAATGACAGGAAAAAACGTTAAAGTTCAAAATGTGTGAAAGAATATTTAAGTTAATTATTTCTTCGAAAATTTAACAAGTAAGAAAAAATATTTTGTTGTATGAAAGTAAAAAAAAAAAAAATTAGTTAAGAAAATTATTTCTTCGAAATTTTTACAAGTTAGAAAAAATATTTGTCAATTTGACAAAGAAAAAAGAAATTAGTTAAGAAAATTTAACAAGTTAGAAAAAATAAAAATGATAAAGTTTGAAATGCATGAAAAAGAAAATCAAAGTTTAAAATATATTTCAAGTCCACAAAGCATTGAACCAAATCTAAAATCTCGAATGGGTTGTATTTAAATAAATCTTTACTTAAGTGAAAACTTTGTTATTATGAAAAATAATAATAATGATGATAGTTTCAATTATGAGCTGAAATACAGTTAATGATATGCCATGATTAGTACTAAAGAGTGAATTAACTGATGGTTTTAAAATTAATTTAATTGTAATATTCGTTGTCATGGTACAGATTCACATTAAGACTGAAAGTGTAATGGGAAATATAGCATAGTGGTTAGCATACGTTTTTGCTAACTCAAAGTTTGGGTGTTCGATTCCCGACACTCTGTAAAATAAAAATAATTAAATTCGCGAAACTTTGGTTGTCTTGACAACCATTCGTCGAAATTATTCAAAGTCCGAAAAAAAAAAAAGAATCACCGAAAGAATGATAAATATAACAGAGTTGGGATTTATTTTTACAAGTATAATAAATGCATGAAAATAATAAAATGACAGTGTAAACGATTAATAACGCGATTAAAACATAACTCATGAAAATGTATAAATCATATTGAATATTAAAGCTGATTAGTACTATGAAAAAAAAAAAGTTTTGTGAAAAATATTTAAAGTTTGAAAACGCTCGAAAATAATCAAAAGAACGAAAGACGTCGAATTAGTCTAAGACCTGAATGTAAAAAATATTCGAACTCTAAAATGAATAATCAAATTCATGAAAAATAATCCAAGTTCATAAAGCATTGAAATAATCAAATTCGCGAAAAATATTCAAAAAATAATTAAATTCGCGAAACTTTGGTTGTCTTGACAACCATTCGTCGAAATTATTCAAAGTCCGAAAAAAAAAAAAAAGAATCACCGAAAGAATGATAAATATAACAGAGTTGGGATTTATTTTTACAAGTATAATAAATGCATGAAAATAATAAAATGACAGTGTAAACGATTAATAACGCGATTAAAACATAACTCATGAAAATGTATAAATCATATTGAATATTAAAGCTGATTGATCTAACTTGTGAAAAATCTTCAAAATTGATCTGCATTTGTATGCAAATTGCATTGGCAGATGAAAAGAAGTTGATGGGGTGTATTTAATACACCGGGCTGGTTGGTGGGACCGTCAACTTAAAACATAAATTTATTTTGTAACAAAGTTCAGAAAGGTAGGGAAAATCTTTCACGGTAAAAAAAAAACGACAAAGTCCAGTATGTTTGTAAAAAAAAAAAAAAAACACTGGAAATAGCTCTGTACAACTTCATGAGGATGGCATGACAAAAAGTATCACACATTCTTATGACAACAATTGTGACGTTTTGTCATACCCTAAACAGGTTGCCACTCGAAAACCATCGTATAAGGTTACGGAAAAATATTCTAAGTCCAAAAACTTTTCACGGTAAAAACGACAAAGTCTAAAAATATCCCTGTAACCTTTCACGGTAAAAACGCGAGCAAAAACGAGGAAGAGCAAAAACTCGAGCGAAAATGTAGCCGAGCGAAAACGAGGAAGGGCGAAAATGTAGCCGAGCGAAAACGAGGAAGAGTGAAATCACGGGAAAAAAACCCTCGTCACCTTCTTCAAGTTCGAGGTGCAATCGTCAGGGGGTGGGAGGAAGTGTTAGGAGGAAGAGGAAGAGTGGGAGGCGGTGTTAACACCGCAACACCGCTTCCTGCCGCAGAACTCTCCTTTTCCCACTACTTATATTTGGGGGCACAGTATATATATACTGTATACATTCATACATACAGTTAGTTATCAAAATAATGGAAACACTCTGAGACAAGTGTGTAGGGAATCGATATTCTGCCATAAATGTTCTGTTGATAAAGGTGTCTTCTGATTCTAATCACTCACACTGGTGAATATTCTGGAGATTTTTGCTGATATTGTTCGCTTTTTAGACATTACAATCCTCTTCAATACCGTCGGTTTCTTTTACTAAGCTTCTCTTTCCGTCCACTATTTTGCTTTGCCGAGCTTGTGTTACCGCGCTGCGTGTATGCTCTGTCATGACTTTATATACTGTACCTCTAGAAACACCAAAAAGTTGAGATGTTTCAGTTGCACTTGCTTCAGCTAGACGCGCTCCAACAATTTGGCCTCTTTTAAAATTTGAGAGGTCCGATATTTCACGCGCTTAAAAAAAATCCGAGACGTCCAGAACTTCAGTTCATCCACCATTTATTACCAGCATATGTACATTGCTATTTATCAAAAAACCAGATATCTAGTTTTACTCTTTATTACGTGCGAAGCACAAGCACATTCAAAGATGTCACTTTTATTCACAGGTGCTTCCATTATTTTGATAACTACCTGTACACACACACACACACACACACACACATATATATATATATATATATATATATATATATATATATATATATATATATATATATATATATATATATATATATATATATATATATATATATATATATATATATATATATATATATATATATATATATATATATATGTAAGTGTGTTTGTGTATGTATGTATGTAAACCTGATGTTATCAGATGAGAATGTAAGTGTTATACCAAAGGAAAAAAAGATGTATTTGACTGCAATAAAATATGAGTTAAAAACAAAATTCCCAGCTTTGTTGAGTGGTCATAAAAAATAAGCTCAACCCCGTTCCAGAAACATTAACGGACAAAAGAACATGAGGTGTAACGAAGAGAGAAGAATTTTCAGACGGGGTAGTAGTGTTTCCCGTTTACAGCTGTCAAAATGATAGAATATGAGAAATGGATTGCAGGAAAAGGAGGAGATCTAACCACTTAAAGGCTGACCTGACCGCCCCTTGTCCACCCCCTTTTAAACAGTTCTTCTAAAAGTCTGCCAAGAAATTCCAAACGTGTTTCTTAAATTTTTGTTCGAGATTTTCGAAAAACGCACCGATTTCGGTTGTGAAATTGAAACCGGAGGATAAGTAAAATATTTTTCACTTTAATGTTCTCAGTATTTTTCCCTCGATAAATAAAGAATTTTTAGGATGATAGAGAAAATACTTCACTATCAATTACCTTCCTGTTACCTTGCCCATTTTAAAAACAATTTTATAACTTACACAAGAATCTGAAAGAAATATAAAAAAAAGTTAGTTGAACGTGCTGAATTATTTTATTTATTACTAATAAAATTAATGTCGTGCGATTTACGCTTTGCAGGTAAAGGGGTAGGGATCGAACAAAGCGTTTTCAAAAACAACAAAGTTTATGTACTGTATACATCAATTACGTTTATAGCGATAATAATTAATGAAATTAATAATTAATGAAATTAATTATTATCGGTAAAGGTTTTAATATATACCATGTGTTTAAAAGAGTAAATATTCTTTCTAAGCTTCATGTTGATTTAAAGTCCTATACAGATTCAGAATGTCTAACAGATTGTCTGGCAAATGTGTGACTGTGAGTTTTTGTTAGCTATCAGCATACTTGTAAGCTGTGAAATGAAATAGTTTGAGCTCACACAACATATAATTGATGAATTTATAATTTAACAAAACATTTAATCGCTCTGTGCAGATAGTAGGGTGTTATTTTTAGAGGTATAGACCTTTAAGTTGGCAACACTTTAAATTTGTGCGCCATTTTGATAGCTGTCACTTGTTTTGTGTTTAGTTTGGTTTGCCATTTCATTATGAAAAGACAACAAAACGGTGAAACATGCTAACAGCGCGTGTTACAATTGATTTATTGAAAGAAACGTTGGGTGAACGAATAATTCCGCGCAATGGAACCGTGATTGGCCCGCAAGATCATGCGATTTAACACCACTGGACTATTTTTTGTGGGGCTATGTGAAGTTTCTTGTCTACACTGACAAGCCAAAGACGATTGACGCCTTGGAAGAGAACATTCGCCACATTATCACTGACATACGGCCTCCATTGCTGCAAAAAGTGAGAAAATCGGACTTCCCGATTGGACTTTCTCCGAGCCAGCCGAGGTGACCATGCCGGAAATCACACTTGAATAAAAATGACAAAGAATCATATTTCGAATAATGCTAAATTCATAGCCATTAACAGCATTTAACTGTGTTTTATTTGAACCTAAATTTCTATACCTCAAAAAAAAAAAAAAAAAAAAGAAAGAAAAAGAAAAAAAAAAAAAACACCCTTTATAAAGCAGTGATTTCTAAAGTCGATGTCATGGCACCCTGGCGGGTCATATTTATATTGCTTTAAAATTTGAGATACATTTTAATAAATTAATTTTCAGTCGAAGGCTCACCTACATTTTAGCATGAAATTAGTTAAAGACAATTCTAATTCACTTTCTAATTACCTTGTAAAAAAATCAGTTCCTTTTTATAAATATTTAACTCTAATTTGTGCGAGCATTGTTTCGTTCTCAAAGGATTTCTGCAAAAGTTGTTAATTAAAATTTGAACAAACTAATAATAGTTAATTAATTAATATGATTACAGAATATTGCACTGTCATCGGGTCTGAGGGCATGCCAAATTTCAAAAGAATCCGATCACAGGAAGTAGATGGAAATTGAGTTGCAAGATTCCACCCGAACCGACATGCACCAAACCAAGTTCATAAAAACATGGTAAAAAAATGAATTTGTGGAGTTTAAAAATTTTGTGATGGTAGATATTGGTTGTAAGAGCAAAACGACAAGAAGGATATGACTTCTTTTCTTCACAAGGCTTCCCTCAATCTGGCTCGTTAGTAACTTACTGAAAGAAATAATTGACCCATGTCCCTTGGCTAGTGTTGGTGACAACACAATTTGATTTTTAGTTATATCTATTTCCCAAAATTTCAGCACTTAGCCGGTTTTCTTTTGTAATTTTGTTCTGAAATACTGATAATTGCTGATATTGCTACTATTATAGAAAAAGAATCGTCATTTTTTCTGAATCAAGTTGTCATTCCTATTTCACGTGACAGTATAATCTATTATGTAATCTTAAATCCTACGTTTTATGAGAGCTCAAGTCGATTGATGAAAATAATTTACATCGTATTATTGCAATTCTGTACTTAGGGGGGTTCCACGTTAGGCTGACCACCTAACCGGAACATCTCACGGGCTGTCGTGCCACAGGGTTTGATTTGGTTTTAGTACTTTTATTACCTTTAAAATAATTTTAATTTCTCAAGCCCTCCTGTTGGTAATAAATACCCAACTGATCTTGAATTTTGGCATAATAACGTTAAGATTTTAGTTCTCATACGAAAGTTTTAGATTTTCACCAAAGTTTTTTCTTTTCTTTTTTTTTTCTTTTTTCTTCTTTCTTTCAACTTTACAGTAAGTCAACACACCAATAAGTTGTTTGTTTCAAATGCCATTGATGTTTAATTTATTTCAACTTTTTTTCTTCGAAATTAAATTTTAACAATATTTCATAACATGAAAACATTGTATTTAATCGCGCTTTGCTTTTCCAATTTCTTTCTATAGATTATTAACTTTTGTTATTGTTGTAATATGGTTTATCTTCGGGTAATATCCGAGAAGATCCCTAACTAAGCTACACCAGAAAACCAAATCTCTCCCAAGATCAGCGTAAGCAAAAATGTTGCATTTTTTGCAAGTGGTCCCGCGCAAGGCAGTCCAGAAGGGGGAGATTATAATGGATCGTCCACAGACTAGGAGGGGGCTTGACGCTTGACACGTGACCCACTAAATTTTAACCTTTCATTTAATGTGACTTTCCCTTTAACTGATAAACTGTCTGGGAGTAGACAACAAAAACACGAAACGTTTTACAAAGGGAAGGTAAGGAAAAGCGTGAATAATTCACTATGATGAGAGTTGTCAGCTAAGAGCCCTACAAGAAAATGAAAAAGTATTTACCGGTGGACAAAACCAATCACACAATTTATTTTCATTGAAAACGTTTGATAACTGATCAATATGCAACAATTCTATTCTTGATCAATTACATTCACTACCTATTTTCTTCAAAATGTAAGAGTTCTTTATTTCAAGTTTATTCGTATATTATTGTGTGTACGTATTTATTTTATCGTAGAAAATTTTAAAATGCACCCTGTTTATTTTTTTCCCATTTATTTGAAATTTTAATTTTATTTTTCAGTCTTAAAAACAATTATTCCCTATCCCAGGTATTCTTAAAAGTTTTAACGTTTGCAAGATACCATTGGGGGGTATAGAAATTATCTAATTGCTCTTTCATAAAATGAAATATTGTGTGGTTTTTACTTTCAGTTTACGAGTAAAAAATCCTTTGTCAGTCGTTTTAAAAATAAAACAAATGTGCTTTCAAATTTAAAGATAAATTTTCCCCGGTTTGTGAAATAGCTTTTACTGATATTCGGAGAAATATAATAACCTTTAATGAACAACTTTCCCATTTTTCTTACCATAGTTTATAAGAAAACATTGGGCTACGAATTTGAACATCCCCCCTCCCCCCAGTTTTCACGTTTTGTAAAATAATCTTTTTGTGTTGTGCAAAATGATTATATGGTATAAAATATTCACCGCTAACACATTCTCTCCTTTTAAAAGTCATTTTTTCCTTTAATGAGAAAACTTTGAACACGAGAATTAAAAAAGAATAAGTATATCGAACGGCAGAGCGTTTGACTGGTAACCAGAAAAATGAGTGTTCGGGCCTGACCCGGACGATTTGCATCAAGAAATTAGACAAATATCACGCATTCAATAAGCATTTAAACGCAATAATTAAAACAAGTGAGGTAATAAAAGAAGTGAGGTGGAAACCCTATGTGCTGTTAAAAAACTTGATGCAACCTGTAGCTAAACTGATTCTAAATTGTAAGATTTTTTTGTTGTTGTTGTTTTTTTGTTTTTAAAGCTTTGGCTCCGGTCAGAAAACTAAAGCATAATGTAAGCGAAAATATAACTATCAGGTTTAAGATTTCAGTTGATTTTTTTTTAATGGCGCAAGAGCCCTTGAGGGCTATACTGCGCCATTAAATTTTCAGACTACAATTTTTCTTCTTCTTATTTTCAGATAAAAGTTATTCCATGATTTGTGAATCACAATTACTGCCAAATCTTTGAAAAATCCTATAATAATATAGGCTATGCCACTACGAAATAGAAAACATCTGGAAAAAAAGAACTGCCATGACATAATTCTTAAACCAAGTCCTGTAAGATTGCATAAATAACTTTGTGCTTGAAAAGTTAAATAAGACAGTAACATTTTATCGCACAAAATTTGCAGAATCTGCCAATTTTTTTACGATAAAACGTTGTTAGATCTTATTTTACAAGTAACAGAGTCTTAGGTACTAATTTTTACTAGTCGACCCGCACGGAACTCCGCACTGTGCTTCGAATCGTTTCATGTGGCATTTCGCTCTTTAAAAATTTCAGAGAAAGAACATTATAAGGAAGAATTGAAAAAAGTAAACGGATTGAAGTAAACGGGAAAAAGTAAACGCACAAAAGAAGGCAGGTAATTTGAATACATCAGCAACAAAACCTCATTAAATACAACGCTGTATAATGATGTGATCATCGCTCACCTTTTGGTTGTACGTATTTTCAATGCAAACATAAATATCATTAAAAGTGTGACTACATGTCTCGTGAAAAAGCAGTAATTGTGCATGCGAAAAATTGGGTAGTGGCAAATGCAGTCCTGCCTATGTGAGCATCTGACGGGAAAAAAAGAAACATTAAATAGATATTTATTGGCACGGATTTGAACTGGCGCCATTGTTAACAGCACGACACTCCAATCAACCGAGCAGTTGCGCCTTCGTATTTGATTGCTATTCGTTGAAGCAATGTGTAATAAAAAACAGCAATAAAGCCTTTTTTCCAAGAAAAAAAAAGACCATGCGTCTAAGTTTTGTCATTAGCCAGCATGATACGCTTAAAAATTATTCGTAAATTATGGAATTTGACTAAGGAATGAGGAAGATCTCGCGTAACGATTGAAACATTCTAGACAAATAATAAATTAGATTGAAAATAAGTGTTCTCATTTTTGAAAATTGATATAATTTCGCATATCAGGCTGCTTTAACCTTACGGCTTGAATACCAGCACATGTTTTTCCTTTAATCGAACACTTAAAATTCAAAACCAAAACCAGTTGAACTGAGTCCGTTTCTTAAGTGCAATTTTTCGAACGTAGACAAAATGCATTTTTTCCTCACCGAAATCAGAGGAGTAGAAAATGATTTCTTACTAATGAAGTTGACAATAATTTTATGTTTTACATCGTATTCGAATAAATAGTTAAAAGTTTACTGGGTGAAACTTAAAATTTAAACTTGGCGTAGTATTTTTTCGTTTATACAAAAGGTCGAACACTGCTATTAGAAAAATCTACATTTCAGCATACAATGAAAAAGTGTTTCTGAACAAAAAGGATTCTATTCAGGTCTGAATTTTCAAATCTCATACTTTTTTTTTTTTTGTTTACATTATGCTTAGTGGTCTGAACGAAGTCAAAGCATGGGGAAACAAAAGAAACACTCTTCGATTAATCAACTTATCTGAATCTGATTCTGATTTGATTTGAACTGAAGTCTGATTTCAACTTATCTGAATAATAACTGTAACCTTGGGCCGTGGTAGCCCGATCGGTAGAGTGTCGGATTCGGGGCCGGAGGATCCTGAGTTCGAACCTCGATGGTCGAAGACCCACCGTCGTCATTAAAGGGGACTGGGCGACGTTAAATATGCTCGTGGTCTCAATGTCCTCCAAGTGAAACAATACCTCTCGGGGTGCTAGCACCAGGTAGCTATTAGCTCTTGGTCTAGTTCTAAATTCTCATTAACTGTTCGATCCGGTGATGGTGCTGCCATCTATCGGTATAAAAAGTAATGGAGGCAATGCACTTAGTATGCAGTCCTCGACTTAAATACAGTTGTAGTCAGTTGTGACTCGGAATCGAAGAGAATCGAACTGTAACCTGCATATAGGAGTCGAAACGGTAAATAGTATTCCCGTTGCATTTATTTTATTGCCTTACGTGTGTTATCTGTTGTACGTTATAAGTACATGTAATGCGTAACATTAATCTAAATTAGTTATAATGTCGGATATCCCATGCAGGGCTCTGACTGTTGTTCACGTAGTTTATAACCGAACGCACTACCGAAGCTACTACCAATGCTTTTAACCTTTATTTAAAAAAAAAAAAAAAAAAAAAAAAAAAAAAAACAGGTTGATTGTAAATTTTTTTCCGCCGAAAGCACTTTCTGGTTACCAGTCGAACGCTCTGCCGATCGAGCTATTCAGCTGGTCGGTCAAAGCATAAGTTAAATTTATAAATTTAACCGAAAACCTCGGTCCAGTGCTTTAAAGCAGGTTTTTTTTTTTTTTTTTTTTTTGACAGAAAAAAAAAACAATTTTTAGACCGTGGGTCTATTTTTCATCACTAGCCCGCAAGATCATCTTTAAAATGAGGTGTAAATCAAAGAAATCGATCAAGAATTGAGGGAGATCTCGCGTAGGAACAAAAAACAGGCTACAGAAATAATATATAAGGGTTTGCAAATTGCTTAAATTCCTTCTGATATGTTAAAATACAAGTGAAATCGATAAGAAGTTTTAGAAATGAGCTCCCGTGGGCTCCCACGAAAATTAAACCTTGATAGTAATAACGTGGAAAAACAATGTGGTCTTTTCTGAAATTTTAAAAGTATTTTTTTCTTAAAGAGCATGCTTAAAAACATAGTATTTGACCATTTTAAAAATAATTTGACAATGTTTAATATTTTAATTTTTTTATTTGGTGAGCAGATTCAATTTCATTTTTTACGCTTCTGCATGTGACATCACAAGTGAGGGAATGATGTTAACTGATGCCATTAGCGCAGAGCGCAATATTTAATTCGTTTCTTTACTCACATGTACTGGCAACAATATATGGTTGATAGCAAGCGTCGAGTGCGATGCTTAATTCGCTTTTGAATTATCATAATCTGGAAACGCGGTAGACAGCAAGCGTAAGCATTCAGTTAACCAGTGGAATAGCGCGCCAAAGTTCATCACTTGTAACGTAATACAGACCACGCTTTATTGAAAAAATTAGGCATTTTAAAAATTAATTAAAAATTAAACGTTTTGAAAACAAAAGTGTTTTCCCGCTCCATGTTATTTTTTTGACTAAAATTAGTACTTTAGATTGATGGAAACAACCCCATTTCTCTGATATTGTGGTCTCGAACGAGAAAAAACATATACTCCACTATGCGCTGTAGTTCAAAATAATTTATTTGTTTGTTTATGATCTTTCTTTTTTTAGAGTGAGTGAAAGGGGTGGGTGGTCTTGTTTTTTGTGTAAGACTGGTTTTTCGAAATAAATATTATGCTTGGCATACTGCATCTTTTAAATTTGTGTGTAGAAATTATGAACAGGGGTCAATTTGCGCCACAAATATTCTTTTAACTATCATTAATGTTCGAGAAAACGTCTAAAAGAAAGAACTTAAAAACAAAATAAATCCAAGCTGAACATACGATAGATTTTCCAGTGTCTGAAGCAGGAACCTAATCCCTCCTTGTTGCATCTAAAAGATTTCCCCTCAATTTAACCAGTTTGACCCTTGTCCATGGTTCACTGGGAAGGGACGGGCTGCTAGCAAATACTCATTTTTCTTTTCTTTTTTCCGAAGGATTCCTAAACCTTTAAACAGAAAAAGAATAGCATAAGAGGGGAAAAGAAAAGAGCAAGAAAAAAAAAGCTTTCTTGCGGAATCTATTGGGGATGAGAAGAAGAAAGGGAAGTTTGAAAATTGCTGTGACTGACAGCTAACAGTCTATCATCTTTGGAGATCTTGTTGACGCGTGCGAATACAAGCAGGCAGAATTCTTGTAGTGGCATGGTCAGCTAAGGTAATCGGGGTTCTCTCCCTCTAAAAACATAGGGTTCTTGATAGGTGGTCAACTGTCTCGATGAAAAGACTTCAAGTAGCAAAACAAGCAACGATAAGGAATTCCGTTTACAAGATTAACTTATTTTTCTTACACGTAGATGCGATTTTTGTCGTAAAAAATCCTGCTAAGGCGGTTCCAAAAAAAAAAATGTTAATTTTTCCATACGATGCTGACTTTTGTTCGGGAAAAAAAGTTTACTTTTGGCTCAACAGTTCCTAAGTTTCCGAATCATGTAAAATAAAAAAAAATAAAAAAAAAGAGAGAGAGAGAAAAAGGAATAGTTTTGAGTGTTTTTTTTTTTTTTTTTTTTTTGAGCTCTTGATCTTAAATTATGTTTTTCGCAATCACAAAATGCGATAGGACCATACTCGTTGGGCTTCTTGTTTCTTCGAATGGCTTTTATTGCAACCATAATTTGAATTCAAGACGTCAGAATTGAAATGAATGGTATGGTCTGGATGCTCAATGTTACTTGCTGGATGCTGTGTGTTAGATATTGTTCTCGCGTAGAAAGGGTTGTTAAGTTGAGAAGATTTATTATAAATAATTCAATTCCGAAGCACATGGACGGCTGCATTATAAACACAGAAAAATAAAACTCAAAGGATGCGGACGTCATTCAACTGTCAAGTGAAAACAGTAAGCAATTCATAATTGCTTTTTTTTTTTTTTAAGTCGTATATTTGATGATCAAAATAAATGAGACACTTTACTGTTAAAAGAAAAGGAGAAGGGAAAAAAACGAAAATCCCAAATTTTATTTTGCAGTTAAACTTTAAAAACTCTAAATTCCATTTATTTATTTTATGTTGCATTCAATTTTCTTGTATATTTAAATTTTCGTAGAGTAAATTTTCTTAGACAGTAACGATTGTAAGCTCTGTGGTTTGGATGTGTCGATATTCGGATCTTATAAACGGAAATTCAGAAAGGAGACAAAAGCAAAAAACGCCTCATTCTTACAAGTGGGTTACTCTCCTGATAATATTAGAGCGAAAATACTTAGAATGTGATATCAAGTCATAGAGAGAGGAAGATTATGCTTTGCATAATCTTTACTAATAATAAAGCGGAAAGTCTCTCTGTCTGGGTGTTTGGATGTTTGTAGGATGCCTGTGACGCGCATAGTGCCTAGACTGGTCGGCGGGTTTGCATGAAATTTGGCCCAAAGTTAGTTTGTAGCATAGGGGTGTGCACCTCAAAGCGATTTTTCGAAAATTCGATTTTATTCTTTTACTATTTCAATTTTAAGAACATTTTTCCGGACCGAAATTATCATAAGATGGACGAGTAAATTACGAAATTATCATGACGTGGAATGGGAGAGCGAATGAACATAGCCAATTGGCGAGAAATTCGTCATCCATTATTTGTAAATATACAGGCGAACCGAGTGACATTTTAATTTTCAACTACGGGCAAAGCCGTACGGGAACCACTAGTACTGAGAATAAAAAGACAATTAAAGACTTCCTCAAAAAATGTTAAAGTGCGTTTCTTAAGTAAATAAATTGGTATGAACGCAATTGGGAAAAAATGCTATTTATGGTGATAGATCAGAGGTATGACAATTCATGCAACAACAGAGACATGACAATTTACGAAGTACCTATTACACAGCTAAAGTTGGAGAAATTTGAATCCTCGAGTATTTTACAACATAAAATTTCAAATGCTATTAAATACTTGTAAAATATTTCGATGAAATTGAAAATACGGTAATAAAGTTAAGTTCATGTATCATCAGTACAAGAATAATAAACCAAAAATTTTCGCAAACTTGTTCAAAAATATCTGACTTTTAAGCATATTCAAAGTTATCTTCGATTTTTGCTACTTTATCTTGGATGAATTAATTGAAAAATTGAAAAGTAAGAATTTAAACAGAAAACATAAAATTAGCCTCTTCCCAGAACCGGGTCAACTTCTCTCACGGCTCAATTGTAGCATTTACAAAGGAAATACAATGAACTGGTTTAAATCCGCGAGTAAAGATTTCTGAAATCACCTATTTACATTGCAACCTGCAGTTAAATAGGTGATTTGAGAAGAAGCATTTGCTAAAAGAATTGGAAGCAATATCAGTCATCTTCTCTTTTACTTTAAATTCAGACTATAACAGGAATTTCCAAGGAATATAGTAGAATCAACGGTTTTCTCATTTCTCCGAAGAACGCTCGTTGATACGGAAAGTAAGGAAAGGAAGAGGGTAAGGTAAAGTTTGACAAAACTTTGGTGACAAAAAGGGAGGAGGTCGAAAATGTTGACAAAAAGAGTGTGACATTATTTATGGACAGCCCCTAATTATTTGAAATTAAAAAAATTCAAGGCAAAAAAAAAAAAAAGAACAAGAGAAGCAATTGCTTTTTCATGACTCGCTTAGTGTACATCCGAGTTTAATTACTTTGGCTGACCTCATGTTTTTCAAGATTTAAATTCCACAAAGAATTTTCGCTTTGGAGGTTCTTTCAGCAACGAACGTCCTTTACACTGAAGCTGGAAGCAGCTGTCGGACATTTTAAAAGCGGTTTTGAAATCGATTAAAAATGTCTTGTTCGCAGCTGTTTGCAAAAGGTAGCCGCGGGCCATGTTAACCAGAACGCTTTACACGCAACATAATTGATTGCCCTGAAATTCTTGTATGGACAGCTATTTAAGTCATTAGTGTGTTTCTGTGAATTGTCAAAATCTGTACTAACGTATCATTTAATGTTGTCAAAATGTTGACTAAATTTTTATTTTCTTGTGTTTGCTTTCAACAACTGTAACCATGTTTTTTTTATGAACATTCTTAATTTTATTGTTCATGGTACACGGTTTTTTTTAAAAAAATTAACCTTAGATATATATATATATATACATAACAGCGAAATCACTGATCGAGTGACGCTCTGCAGTCATTAACAATGAAACTTGCGTCATAACATGATAATCCGATAATATTTTCTGGTAATGTTTGACATGCAGTGAAATGCTTTATTCGGACAAGGCTGAACTGGATCCGGTATCTTAACTGTTCCGATGGTAAGACTGATTTTAGAAGAATAAAGAAACGAAAAAGAGGTCAACCATGAACGCTATCTATTGGAGTTTAGGGTTAATCCACTGGAGTTGGTTAAAATTTCAACTATCAAAATATCATCTAACACACAGTTGCTTCGTTCAAATGTAGAAACAATTTTCACCCGTCATACCTTGACGGGCGACTTTCGAGTGTTTAAATAGCTAATCAAGGACAGCTTATTTGTTTCATTGTGTTTTTCAGGAGAGGTGTCAGAGATTTTTTTTCCACGATTTTAAAATGTAGTAGTTATTTTGATTAACACAGTTAGTTGAGGCGCTTACATCCCCAGCGTCATATGATGCTAGAAAGACTTATAATTTACAAATTTATAGAAAGTTTTACAGATTAGATTATTATTCAACAATTACAGCAAAATTTTCTTTGGATAGCACTGAAACTTTAGCAAAATACAAAACTATAAATACGCTGTACTTCAAAAATAGACTTTCTTTGTTTTAATCAGCTCATTAAGACAGTTAATAATTTGTAATCTTTTATAATGTTGATATCTCTACAACGGCATTTTAAATTGCTCATTTTATTGTTTTAATGTCACACTATGTTACCATTTCAAGTCACTTCTATTAATATCCATGTTTAGAAAAGAAAATATTACTTTTTTTTTCAGAAAAAAATTATTTTTCCTTGACACTTCTTTGAAGTGGGAAATGTAATACCTACAGTAAACACCCAACTTTTAGCGGCCGGATTATCCACGGATCTTATCACATTTTTTTTTTAACGGTGATGACTTACAACTAACCGGCTTTTTTGTAAAAAAAAAAAAAGAGACATGTACTAATACTAATAGTGATTAAATGTTTTTTAAACTTATAATTGTGTTGTTCGTTTTTAGCTTAGACATATATTTTTTACACATCAATGTTATCATTTTTAGCTGTAATTTAAATGTATATGTGAGTATTAATCATACTTTTTAGCTATTAGAGTAACAGCACCAGTAACAGACATGCTTAAGACATTGCTCTCAGGTTAACTCAATTTTCTGAACTTTTTAATGTATTTAGACTTTTAAAACTATTTTCCTCTCATGCAACTACATATCATCTTGCGTTTGGCTGCTTCTGGATCCTCTGAATTAGTTAATTCTATTTTTATTTTCTCAAAATTTCGGAAAAAGGTCCGACCCCCCAGTAACAGACATCGAAAGATCTTATGATACCCAGTGATGAGGAAAGGATGAGTAATGGACGGAATTCACTTTTTCTCTTCAAAATGTGCATAAGATCCTTATTTTTAGAACTGCCTTGTAAATACCAACTGACTCATAAAATTCACTCTGGTAACACTTGAAGGTTGCACCGTATTCATGAGTCGCAGCAACACCAGTTTTACATGCATAAAACTCTTATTATTAATCCAAACTTATGACTCTCTGTTACTCTACCCTAGTCTGTTATTGGCGCCGTTACCCTTAGTATCGTTTGTTATCTATCATTCGAATTATCCGCGGTTACCATCCACCCTATTCCGTGGATAATCAGGATTTTACTGCAGTCTTTACTAATAATAAAGCTGAAAGTTTCTCTGTCTGGATGTCCGGAGGATATCTGGATCTCTGTGACGCGCATAGCGTCTAGACCGTTCGGCAGATTTTCATGAAATTTGGCACAAAGTTAGTTTGTAGCATGGGGGTGTGCACCTCGAAGCGATTTTTCGAAAATTCAATGTGATTCTTTTTCTATTCCAATTTTAAGAACAAAATTATCATAAGATGGACGAGTAAATTACGAAATTATTATAACGCGGAATCGTAAAATGGGCACAAGCCAATTGGTGAGATACGAAATTATCATAACGTGGAACTAACATGGGTACAAGCCAATTGGCGAGAAAATTCACCATGCATTATTTGTAAATGTACAGGCGAACCAAAAGATCTTTTAATTTTTCTGTTACGGGCAAAGCCGGTGCGGGGTACCACTAGTTTAGTTTATAAAATTCAACTTCATTTCAATTTTGTTATCATAGTTTGTTTTCTTCACCCTTTTTTTTTACCTCCTCAAATTCCATTCAATTTAAAAATGCCCCTTCTAATCAAGTTTTCTCGTGAAACAAAGGAGAGTGAAGGGGTAAAATCTAACTCGCTGTAAGCGTAAATTTGCTATATGCGCTCGCAACTGTATTACAGTTCGACGTGCGACGGCAGTTTTTCAACTTTCCCTCGAGGTAAGGAATGGTTATTTAGCACCGGAGAGTTTTGTCAGCCTCTCATTTTCTCCACAGTAGGTCGTCAGGCTCAATTATTCTTCAACCACTTCAGGAAGTGCGACGGTTTGCAGGACCTCTATAATATATGTGCAGGGTACAGAAGAAATGTACAACAGGAAGTCGTCTATTTTTGTGACTTCTATGGTCTTGGTCTCAGAAGGTAAAAAGATTGGACATAATTTGCACCTTGGATACATTTCAAGGTAAAAATGCTGTTCCACGAAGAGGACGTTTTGACGTACGCATAATGAAGGAGATTTTTTTTTTTTTTTTTTTTCAAATTTATATTTCAAGTAAGACTTCTGTATTTCAATTTGTGCCATTCAAGAGATGCAGTGGTTTTGTTTGACCTGTTAACGGGAGAAGTGCCCAAAATTGACTTCTTTAAGGAACATGTTATCACCAGACATGACCATATTTCGTTCCACTAGAGCAGTCAGAATTTCCTAGTCTTTCTAGTTTAGTACTTAATAGAGTTTAGAATTTGATTGACTTAAATTTTTTTAAAAAATGCATTTGAAATTCAAATGAATTAAATTAGTAGGGAAATGTGGGGCAAAGTGAAATAGCGGGGCAAAGTGAAATGGTGAAATATTCATTCTGCTTTTAGCACCACATATCCAGTAATATTTTAACTATGTAGTAACACATGTAGTCTATTCCAGTCAAGAAAAAATTGCCTCTGAAAATCATAGAATATGATCATTCAAGCAATTTTCAAAAATTGATACTTATATTGTAATAGTCTGTTGTAAGTCGATTTTTTTTTCGGTATTATTAAATGATAAAGTTCTTGCAATTAACGTTTTAAATATTAATTGAAGCCTTCTAATATTCGGTGCAGTGTTTATGTAGTTAATATTTAGCTTGTTTGTATTTTAAATATTTTGTACAATTAGACAAGTATATGCGGGGCAAAGTGAAATAGTTAATTTCGTTTGATTATTCAATAATTTATTAATACTGTTACACATTCTTTATCAATTACTTTATTGATATAAAAATGTGATACTTTTTGTGTGCATAAATATGTGATAAATTTAGTAATTCATGTATTAATTCATTTATTCACTTATTTTCTTATTCATTCACTCTTTTACTCATTCATTTATTTGTCCTCATACATTAATTAATTAATTTATTCAATTATTATTTTTTTTCAACATCTTTTCATTTATTCATTCAATCCTTTATTTACTGATTCATTTGAAAAAAAAAAATTTATAATCGAATGGAAAATATTTCATTTTTCACTTTGCCCCATGAAAAAACAGGAAAAATTTTCTGCTTATTTTTTTAGCGAAATTTTACTGCCAAAAATAATAAATACTATTTCAATGCAAGTTTTATTTTAATTACAATGTTCTTTCTAAACCTACTGTAATTTTCAAAGCAAATTTCCAATTTGTTAATTTTGAAAAAGCTTTGTCATCTTAACATCACTTTGCCTCAGATTCCCCAACATAATATTTCTGCATTTAAAGTAGATTACTTGACTTTAAGGTATTTTAAAAATATTTCTAAAAGAGCTGTAAAAGAAGTTAGTTATGGAAAGTTGTATGAGAGGGGAGAAGGAAATCAGCACTTTTTACTCTTTGGTTCGCTATCCAAAAGTTATTTCTGTATCCAACCAAGGAAAATAAAATGAGTACCTTTATGTATGGGATAGTTTTTACTCACAATATAAGAGGGTCGCCAAAATAGTTCTCGCTAGATTTACCCTAGAAAATTAACTAGGACCGGTACTGCTTCTTGTGCTTCTGGGTTGTTCAATCCCAGTTTCTGAAAGTGTTGCTACGAATTAGTCCAATGCATTGCATCCTCAACCGTCTGAAATGGATTTCGGTAAATGTGCTAGCTATGACAAAAAAAAAAAAGATAAATTAATTTGAATCTTGGCTTCTTGAATTCAAATTACGTTTTTCGCAATCACGAGTGTGTGTGTGTATGTAGGCGTGTGTGTTTGTGTCCAGGCATGAGTGTGTGGGTATGTGTGTGTATAGGTATGTGTATGTATGCGTGTGTGTATGTGTGTGCAGATGTGTGTATGTATGCGTGTGTGTTTGTGTCTGTGTGCAGGCATGTGTGTGTGTAGGTGTGTGCGCAGTGGCGTAGCGAGAAAAAATCCTTAGGGGGGGGGTTCATTTTTTCTGAAGTTTAAAGTAAAACTATGCCCTCGAGTTTATACACACACACACACACACATATATATATATATATATATATATATATATATATATATATATATATATATATAAATTTTTGGGGCCCATGGGGGGGTTATAACCTCCTATCCCCCCCCCATGGCTACGCCACTGTGTATGCGTGTGTGTTTGTGTCTGCGTGCAGGCATGAGTGTGTATGTATGCGTGTGTATGTATGCGTGTGTATGTTGGATATGGACGCAACATGGAGACGGTTTTCGCTAGAGGAGCAGCATCGGGAGGGGCCGGTCGACGGTGGTGCTGCAGAGGGAGGCGGGGGAGGGGAAATAAAATCATAGGACGCCAAAAACAGTCAAATGAGAACAATAAGCAATGTGATTGCTCAAAAAAAAGAAAAAAAAGCTTCAAAGTCAAGGTTGTGGTTTAAGAGTTATAGTGTGGCTCTGATAAGTGGAGTCTTGACCTTGACAATGCTTAACTCTTTTTTGGGGCAAGAGGAAATGGTAATTAGCCATGAGTTAGTGTTGAGTTACTTTCCAAGCAGTTTTGAAAAATTATTCCAACTCAAATCCGCGTCAAAATGACACGTCCCTTTTCCACTGAACGACGAAAATTTTGCTGTGTAAATAAATATTAAAAACAACCATCGTCATGGTAAACTGAAAAATCAGAGCAACACCAACTTTTGCCAAGTGCAAATAATAAGCAATTCGTGATTGCTCAAAAAATAAAACGTGAGACTAAACTTTAGCAACGCATTTAGACACTTTAATTCTATTTTCTGACTATCTAAAAATCTACTTTTTTTATTCTATACGAGCACAGCCGTAGTTATCTGCTACGCGTACTAATCTTCCCCGTTCACCCCTAATAGCCAATTGAATCGCTCAATCACTGCACCTAACAATTCCGCGGTTCGTGATAAAACTAGGGGGTTGGAGTGCCTTCCTCATTTCGTGACCATTGTTTGGATGTAAAAGGATACTTAGGAGGAGGGCGGTCAGGCCTCTAATGAGCGCCGGCCTCTTTTGACCTACCCAGGTCGAGGTTGCCCGTAGCCACGTGCTATTGACAAATTACCCAAGCTCTTGGGCTTGGAAGCGTGAGAAAGCGGCAATTAGTGGCTTTTGAAATTTGCCACTGATTGGGTTCTGTGGTTTACAGTAGCGGCGTTGTGGAGAGCAGGGCCAATTTGTGTCCAATTGGTTACGTTTTCAGACAGTTGTTGACGCAATAGAGTGTTTCAACATTAAAATTTTGATTTCAATTCTAAATCAGCAAATCGCGGTGGTTACTTGAAACATTTTGTTTTGTTGCAAAAAAAAGTTGTCTAATTACTCAAGCTCTTAGAATTGGAAGCGTGAGAAAGTGCCAATTACTGCTTTTGAAATTTGCCATTGATTGGGTTTTGTGACTTACAGTGTTGGAGAAAACAGAGCCAATTTATGTCCAATTGGTTACGTTTTCAGACAGTCGATCAAAATTTAAATTTTGATTTCAATTTAAAGCCAGCAAAACGTGGTAGGTTTTCTAGTTATTCTGTTCTGTTACAAAACAAATTGTTCAATTACTCAAGTTCTTGGGCTTGGAAGCTCGAGGTGGCAATTATGGTTTGTGAAATTTGCCACTGATTGGGTTCTGTGGTTTACAGTAACGGCGTTGTAGAAAGCAGGTTCAATTTGTGTCCAATTGGTTACGTTTTCAGACAGATACTCTCACTTGGGGCACGATCAAGTATTTTAACGTTAAAAATTTGATTTCTATTTAACATCAGCAAACCGCAATACTTTTTATAGTCATTTTATTTCGTTTCAAAGAAAGAATTGCCTAATTTAATTTTATAAACTTCAGAAGACATGTTGACAAATATTTTGCTAACTCATGTTCTTAAAACTATTTGACAAATAGGTGCCTTGTTATTATATTGTTCTGCCCCCTTCCCCTACCAAATGTTTAACCACCCAAAATTTAGAAGATAGGAATTACAGTAAAATTATCAAGTTTTGTCATTCAAAGAAAAAGTGTTTTAATGGCCAACCGTTTATTTTCAATTCAATAATAATGCGTTGAAAAATTAACAGTAAAGAAACAATTTCTGCAAGTAAGTAAATTTTTTAGCAAAGATTGTTGATATGAACTATCATTGGATTCAGAATTGTTAGATGTTGAACATCTAAAAATGATTTTTTTTAAGATGAGTTACCTATCGTTAAATTGAGAATGTTTTCCTCAAAATGATATTTTCCACAATGATACTCTAAATTTCTAAACAGTTTACGACTGATGAAGCTATTCCCTGTAGCAGCAGTTTTTTCAGGAGTCGAAATAAATTTCGTGCATGTTCGAAATGTCCCACTGCAATCTTACGAAGTGAATACATTCCTCCCACAGCTTTTCGGCAACTTTGTTTAAAGTACACAAACTCAAGTAAAATTTACTGAAAAGTAAACTGTTTCCTATTTGGAAACATGCTTTGAGCGGAACGTATCTACCACAAAGCCTCAGCGGGCGAGAGTTATCTTCTGTGGTCTTTTAAGATATTTGTCTGTTAAAATGCATTTCAATGCCAGCTGACCCCATCGTCTTTTGTCAGTAACCCCGCACCGCACACCGAGAGGTCATCTCGTGTCATCTGCCCATCAGACGATCGGAGGGTTGCCGTAACTGTGGTCACTAAAACTGGAGAAAGGATTGAACTCATGCACAACCGTACAACGGGTTTTCTTACACTACCAGCGGTACCTGCAGGAAGTAGATCAGTTGGTTAGTTGGCTCGGTACATAGAAATTTGATCAAAATGGTAAAATCTCACGTAAGGGGACGTTAAGGGAACTGAACTTTCTGTCCCTTAAGTAGTGGTGTCCCTTTTTCGGAGGTATAGGAATTGATGCATGCATACTTAGTATAACATTGTATCATAATAAACATAAACTATCGGCACTTAAAATTAAATATTGAAAATGTTTTATGAATGCTAAGCAAAATTCAGACTAATTCAAATTGAAAAAAAAATGTTTTTTTTTTTAAATACAAAATTTAATCAAAAATTTAGTAGAATCAAAGTTTTGTAATTCATAGAAACAATTTTATATATTTGCTTCCTGTCACATATTTTACGATGCAATACAATGTAAATAACAGTATGATTACATTTCAAGTTTTCTTAAAAAATCGGTCGCTGCTGAACCCATATGAATAAATTGCTTAGAGGAAAAAGCAGTAATGTAAATCTCAGCAAGAATTTTAAAATATATATCTGCTACTTTGCATGTTAATGTCATGACAAACTTTTACCAGTTAATTTTTAGACAAAAAAAATATATGTATTGGGTGAGTGCAAAAGTTCGTGCGGAGTTGCAATAGATGGCGTTAGAAGGGCGTAACGTGTTGTCATTAATACCACTATCTACGTAAGTCAGATCGTTGGAAAGGTGACATGTGCAGCTTTCATTAAAATCAAAATAATTTGAGCAGATACAAACTGCTTTGAGAAAGATTACTTTTAAAATGAGTGTTGATAAAGTGCATTTACAGCATGTTATGCTTTACGAGTTTCGGAAGGGAATAAACGTTGTAGCAGCCGTAAAAAACATTCAAGACGTTTATCAAGATCAAACACCAGCTAAACGAACTGTGGAAAAATGGTTTGCAAAATTTCGTTGCGGAGATTTTAAGCTGGAAGACGAGCCACGCTCAGGTCGACTTTCCGGTATTGATGACGACGTTTTACGTTCTTCAGTTCAGAATACTCCGCGAATTTCAACAGAGGAAGTTGCTACAGCACTTAACGTTGACCGATCAACCGCTTTTCGGCGTTAAAAAAAAATCGGATTTGATTTAAAGCTGATTATATGGGTGCCCCATTTGTTGACCGAGGGCAACAAAATCCAGCGAATTTCTGCTGCCGTATCTTTTACTCGAGCGGCTCAAAAACGTGCCGTTTTTGGATCGATTAGTGACTGGCGATGAAAAATGGGTCCTGCAAAACAACGTTCAGCGCAAACGCACATGGAAACAGGCAGGTGAACATGGTGACGCAATGGCAAAGGCCAGTTTGCACCCGATGAAGGTGATGCTCTGTGTTTGGTGGGATTGCAAGGGTATAATTTATTTGAGTTTCTCCCCACCGGTCAAATGATTGATTCGGACAAGTACGTCGTCAATTAACTAATCTGAACCGAGAAATCAAACAGAAACGTCCGAGTTTGTCAAATCGCAAAGGCGTAGTCTTTCATTAAGATGACGCTAGACCACACGTTTCAAGACAGACGCTACGCAAACTTAACAGCCTGAAATGGTATGTCCTAACTCATCCACCGTATTCTCCTGATATATCGCACCATCGGATTATCACTTATTCCGGTCATTGCAAAATTATTTAAATGGAAAAAATATTACTCTTTGAATGCCTTACAAAACGTCGTGTCTTCGTTCTTCGAATCTAAACCACGCAGTTTTTATGATCGGGGCATCCGTATGCTGCCAGAACGTTGGAAGAAGATTATAGACAACGATGGAGAATATATCATTCATAGAATAAAGAGTTTTGCTTGTCTAATCACTGTATGACTTTCTTTCACAAACTCCGCACGAGCTTTTGCACTCACCCGATATATATATATATATATATATATATATATATATATATATATATATATATATATATATATATATATATATATATATATATATATATATATATATATATATATATATATATATATATATATATATATATATATATATATATATATATATATATATATATATATATATATATATATGAAAAATTAATTTGAATTTTTGGCATCTTGAATTCAAATTATGTTTTTCGCAATCACGAGCGTGTGTGTGTAGGCGTTCGAGTGTGTGTGTGTGTGTGTGTGTGTGTGTGTGTGTGTGTGTATGTAGGCGGGTGTGTTTGTGTCTGTGTGCAGGAATGAATGTGTGTAGGTGTGTGAGTTTGTAGGTGTGCGTATGTATGCGTGTGTGTGTTTAGGATATGGACGCAACCTGGAGACGGTTTTCGCTAGAGGAGCAGCATCGTGAGACCGGCCGACGGTGGTGCTGCAGAGGGAGACGGGGGAAAATAAAATCATAGGACATCAAAACAGTCAAATGAGAACAATAAGCAATCGTGATTGCTCAAAAAAAGAATTTGTATTTCAATGAATTTAATTTTTATGCACTTACGAATTAATTGCTTCAATATTTCTCTTACACAAGTCCCTTAGATAGAGTGTCCCTTAATCAGAGGTAAACACTTGGAAATGCCTGTTCAAAGGGACGGGACTAGAAAAAGTAACCGTTTGCTGTAGATTTCTTCCATTTCTCTGCCAAATAAGCGATACAGGATGAAACTTGGTGGCTAAAATAATTTCATCTTTGGCGGTCCATCCGCATCTGTTCATAACTAGCCAGGCAGCAAGTACCGCAGCGAAGTGTCTCTTCTTCATAAAAACCACCAGCTGCTCTCCTCGGGGGGTCATCTTCGGCACGAGGCACTGTCCAGTGGCTTTAAGTTCCATGGAGACATAAGTAGCTTTCGGAGTCCAAACCTGACAATCGCTCCGGCCAATTACCGAAACTCAGTACAATAGAATTTCAAGAGCAGGCAGTCTTTTTATCCTCACATTCTCACCATATGCTGAAAATGGATCCATCTCGCTGTTGCTGCAGTTGTCAGAGATTTCCCTGCAATAGAAAAAATTTCATAAATATAAAATGCTGGTGAATTCCAGGAAGAAGGAGACACGGCACTTGAATTTTAAAAATTAATATTCTGCCACTTGCCATATACCACTTGCCACTCTCTTCAAAAACAAATGAATTTCTTGAATTTTAATCTGTTTTTCCCAAATAGTTTGATGAGTTTCTGAAAATCAAGGGCAAAATCAAGTCTTCTCTTTATGATTTTACATAGCAAAAAATCTCTGCTTTGTTACATACTGTAATTTGAATAAACCTATTATCTCAGCAAATAATATTTTGGTTAACTTTTATCTATTGAATGTCTAGTTAATCTTTGGTAAGTAATTTCAAATTTCCTGTATTTCAACCATGAGATAGGTCCATTACTTTGGTGATAATTTGATGTCCTTCCGTTACCGAAATACTATATCTCAGTTAATTTACCAAGAACCTATGACGTATAGAAAGTTATGTTTTTTTATGCAAAGCAGAATTTTGTCCCTTGTCAAGGAGTCATAGTTAAAATTTAAACAGATATTTAATTTATACGGATTTTAATGATAACGGAAGGACAAAAAAATACGGTAACGGAAGGACATTTATCTATAAACTGATTCAGGGTAATATTTATGAATGCTAGTAGAAAACAAACTATTGTTTAAAGTTAGTAGTTAGTAGTCACATTTAAAACATATATAAATAATATTTGAACATAAATTATAAGTGCTTTTATTTAAAAAATAAACTATTATTTAAATTTAAAAAAAAATGTTTTATGATTTATTTCTTTTATTTTATTTGATGAAAATTATGAAAACTACCCTTAAAAATTCCTAAGCATGTGAAAATTATTTTGGTAGGACATGTTTGGGATATGACTAATCAATTCAAGCAGAAAAAATTACTTACAAACTTGAAATTTATATTGGAACAATACAATATTGAAACGTCTCTCACATTTGTTGCCACAAGTAACAGGAAAGGACTGTTGAGAGCCCTGGTTTAACTGTTAAACGTACTACGAAGAGATCAGTAAATTCAGAGATCAACTTTCACAAAGATGGAGTAATATCCATTCTCATCCCGACACACAAAATACGTACTATTTGAGCCCTGTAGCAAGTTATGTTATTGAATATAGTAAATACTTCAATAAAGCTACTTCAACAAATCGAAGGAGATTTCGCTACAAAGTCAACAGACTGAGGACAGTTATAAATAATGTTGAAAATGGAGATACAGCCGAATCAAAAAAACCAAATCATAAAGAATATGCCAAATGATTCATTAATGTTTGGACAAGTTGGATGGAAGTGAAAGAAACTAACAAAGAGCAATATTGGACAGGTACTTCATATAGAAGATAAAGGAATAGAAACAGCTTGTTTGAGAATGCATAATAATGTGGGAATGATCTTTGTAATTCCTGGGAAAGAAAATAAATGTTCTTTGTATTCTTCGTGTTATTTTTATAGAATTTTCCCTTTCATATGGTTTTCATAAGTTTTGGGGGAGAACATGATAGCGTGAAAATCATGTCGTAAAAATGTCCTTCCGTTTCCCTTTTTTTAAATTTGATTTTTAAAAAAAGTTACTAACGAAAAATTCTTGGCTTCTTTAGCAACTTACTGTGATGTGTATAAAAGTCTATATATCAGTTTTTAAAATCAGTTTTTACTTTGATATGCTCACAGACAGAAATCCATCGTCTTTTTTTTTTTTTTTGTAAAAACCGTCCTTCTGTTACTGCTGGAATTCGCCTACTATTGAACCTAATTGCTGAAGGATAAATAAGACCCATTCCCCTCCTATACATATGTTCCTGTTGCCAAAATAGTTTGAATTGTTCTTGAGTCATCATCTTTTTCCTATGCGTTTCGTATAATATTTACTTTTTGAAGTGTATTCGAATTTATATTTTTGATGCAGTCTATGAGCTGTGCGTTTCGCCTCTCTTCCTTTACACAACGTTATTAATTTTTTGATGCTGTTACACATATAGTACACGATAGATCTGGATAGACATAAAGGATTTACAACACAAAGAGATAAATTATACCTTATTTAAGACTGGGGTGGTAATTGAACCACCCTAATACACTCAATTCGCTAAAAAATGAATAAATTCCCTTATATTATTTTTTGATGTAGTCATACGTATAGTATGCAACATATACAGATGACTTGAAATATTTACTACGAAAAAAGAGAAATTAGGGTGAGGTGGGAGTAAGATGGTGAACTTAGACTTCAAATTTGTCCCCTCAGTTTAGGGATGAGTGAAAAATTGAGAAATTTTAGCCGACTACTTCTTTAAATCGTTACGTTCGATTAAAAAAATGTTAAACTCTGACTTTCTTATGAAAAATATGTCTCTAAAAAAATAGCAAATGGCGTCATCTTAAGATTGAAGTGATTGAGTAATCATTGAAGTGAGCAAACAAAACTTTCGTTATTGTTGCACTTTCGTAACAAAAAGTTGGATAATACAGAGTAAAACATGAAGGAGTGTTGAAAATTTTTTGTGAGTGCAAAGTCCTTCAGTGCAAGGAAATTGAGCTACAAATTATGCTTCAGCACGTTGGTTTATTTGAGCTGAACCATTAAAGCAAAAATATTGATGTTACAACTGTCCTCAAAAAAACTGGTACATTCCCACAAATCTGATCAAAAACTTCTTAAACTTCAAAAACTTTTTTAACCTCTTCAGTCTTGAGATTTCCTTGTCTCCTATAATCAAAACCATTTATTTTTTTTTCAGATTTACAACAGAATTTTTGAAAGCTGAAAGAAGTAGCTTTGGAACGATACCAACGGGTGAAGAGTCACGTTAACTGTAACCGGCATTCTGCTTTGTCTTTTACTCTACCTTTGCCTAATTTTGGGATTACTTCAATAAAAAGTGATTCGTGCTCTATGATTTAATATTACTAAATAAATATAAGCAAACATTTGCGCAAAATCTGGATTTATTGAGGGAATGGAAAATTGCCTTATTTGATTTCGTAAAATAGAATATTCAAATTAAAGTAAAGAAAAAACAGATACTTTCGCAATCATAAAACTTTATTTGGCACGTTTTGAAAAATGAAATTTGTTACATCGTAAGCAGTTAAATGATTCAGAGAAATTAAATTTACATTTATTAAACATTGAGGAATTGTGTACTGATTGATGGGGATTGACGTCCCCACTTACGGACCTTAAATTGCTAGATATCCAAAACTGAATTCTACATAATTGTTTTTCTCTCACTGCCTATGATGTAAAAGTATATATTTAATGTAAAAACTGTGAAGGGACCTTTAATATTGTTTTTGTAACTGCAAGTATGAAGAGACAAAACTGAATAATAGAAAGTTTTTTTTTTTTCCTTCTGTATAAAATTTAGACATTTGATGTTTCTAAAGTATCAAGCTATAAATCACTCAATTATGTCACATGGAGACTAGATGATATTTGAGAGCAGGCAGAAGGGATCAGGGGAAAGGGGGATTTAGCTCCTAGCAATTGTAATTTGTTTCTTCGTGTTTTTTTTTTTTTTTTTAAATTTATAAATCATAAAACCTCTGCTCATGTAACCCCATTTCAACGTTAGTCAAAAACAATGTATAAAAGAAAGCAAATTTAAAAAATACAAAAGTTAGTCGCCATCGGCGATAACTTGCCAAGCGTAGTGACGTAATTCGAACGAAACGGTAACTAATGGAATGCAGTCAAGCGACTGGCCAGGAGAAGACGTTAACGCTGTTTGCACTCGGCGAGCAAGCACTCTTAAAAAGTTACGGACATTTCGACGAAAGCTCAATAAATCACACTGACATTCTAAGCAACCCCGCCTACTAATATCTACTTTGTTCTCCATCTTATTTAATGCCAACGAATGGCAACAGTTATGTTGTTCTTATTTTCCTGGTTTTCGAGCTAATAGATAGGTAAAAACCTAAAACTCGTGAAAATTCCGAAGTGTTTTTGTATTGTGAAACTATAGCAAAAAAAAGTAAAAGCAAAACTAATTTTCACTTTCGTTATTTAATGTGTGGAACATTTCATGTAACAACAAAAGCACGCTTCGGAGTTGAATTTATCCCTAGTTTTTTCATTAAACATTCATTTTAAGAACATTTCATGCTTTGCTTTCCCATTAAAATAATCTTTAATTGGATTGCTTTTACTGCTGAAGTTTCAGTCTTGAAATTTTGCAGTTCTACCATTTACAACTGAGGCACTGAGAAGCAAAGGGATGTGATTTCCAAAATTTTGGAGATAATCAGTACACAGAAGAAACTCGTCTGTTTTGGGGAAAGATATGGTACTATAGTAGCCTTGGTAGGTGTTGCTATACAGCATGATATAGAAACATGTTTCTATGAAACCTTAACAAGGATTTGAACACATTTTACTCACAGTCGAAAAAAGTCAACTACCATTTCTCTGTTTCTCACTGCCTCAGCTCTAGTTTTGATTATGCTTTGGTTATTGATTTAAAAAATTGCGAAAAAAAAAAAAGATTTGAATAACTTTATAACTCTAAAAAAATTACACTTGTACTGCTTTATCTCAGTAATATGGAGCCGGAGTAGACTACGTTTGGTTCTTAGCCTTAATTTGTTTCTAACAAATTTTTGGTTTGTTTCTAACAAATTGAAAGTCTTCGTAATTAAGGCTCTCAGCTAGGTTTTGGAGCATTCTTTTCTTTTCTCTTTTAGAATTTCTTTGCTCTGCTGTTGATTACTCTTTGCTCCTTAAATGCTTCAAAATAAAAATAAATTCTTCATGTTTTTATTCATATTAACTATACGTAGATCTCAAAAGAATACCAATGATTCGAACCACTTTAAAAGTGCAACTTAATATAAAGATCAAACATTAAAATTTAAACCACCTATGAAGTAAGAACGGAATTGAATTTTAGTACTGTGTGTATGAAAAATACTTTTGATGAAATTAAAAAGCATTGTTAAATGAATTGTTCCTTAAAGTTTTTACTGTAAAAGGCGTGTGAAAGAAAAGTTGCACTTTTTGAAGAATGACCCATATACGGTTGGCCGAAAGCCGGTAAATTATCACTTACTGTTTATCTCGTCCTGCCTCAAATGACATCATTATTTTTAAAATTACAGGAGTCAAATTATTATCAAAAAAATGGGTTAAACCGCAGTAAAAAAGGATAATTGCCAAAGGACTTTTATAAGCAATTCTACAATGCCGTTGTACTTGATTACGATGATGATAATTGTACTTACTTTGCGAATCCTTCATTTGAGTTTCAAATCCACAAAAAAACCCAATTCCTGCCAAATTTTTACAGCTCGACTTCTCGGTAGCCCTGAAATAGAAGTATGTGACCATTTCTGGTAAAGCTTTGCGGAAACGACATTGCGAACAGATGAAACAATCAGTGGTGCACCGAACTTAAATTTCGAAAGGGAAGGCGGAAATTCTTAATTTGCCGATGGAACTCCAAATTTTACTGAATGATAAATTACGGGTGTGCACAAATAAGTGCTTTTAATGGAAGGGGCGTTCAGGCACAAAAATTGTAACTTTGAAATTAGGTGTCTAAACTTGAGGAATTACCAGACCATACGGACGTTTTTTGCGAAGTTTCAGTAACCTAACGTGACCTCCCATCGGAGCGCCCTTAGAAATAGTGGAATTTTAATGTCTATACCATTCTCTCTCCTTTTTATTAATGTATTTTTATTTATTTTTTTTCACTTGCTATTTTGTAAACTTGCTTGTATATTTGTAGAATAATTTCTAATTCCATTATTTCTACCCTTTTAAGCAATTACCGGGATCCGGCATGTAAGCATATAATTTTAGTGTGACCAATAACAGAAACTCTGGTAAGTGTTGCCTTAAAAAAACATGAATTTGTGGACTGATATAGCTAACAAAGCCTCTTATTTCATTGTATTTTTTCTGGTGAAGAAATAAAAAGAAAAACGAGCAGCTAGAGGCAAAGAAAACAAAAAATCCCGCTGGAAATGGAAGAATCCTCTCCGTGTGGGCGTCTGTACTTGGCAATTGCCATCTGCAATGTAACAAACAATTCGCGCTAACACCCCATATATTGTGTCTGCCTTGTCTAAATAGTGCTAACTTTTGCTAGCACTGCAACCTCTTTGGTTTTTCGACACCCGAATCTACAAATCACACCATTTTTTCCCCATTTCACTTTTCTTTACTTTTCTGCCTTTTACAGCTCTGCACTGATGCCATTATGTCTTGTCCTAAAACATATCCAGACGATATATTAGCTGAAGATGAAGGTCACCATTTATTCTGTTTCTGTGTTTAACCATTATATTTAGCGGCTTGTCTCTTGGGAGGAGAGGAAAAAGAACATTTGTGAATTTTTCATTCAAAACTTCTACACAATCGCGATTTAAAACTTACGCGTTTTAAATATTATAATTATCGCATAATTTTCTTACACAAAAGCCAAATGTTTTAATAATCGTTTTATAATATCTTTCATGCATTTTGTTTGTGAAGAAAGGCAAGTCAGCATTTTTTTAAAAAATATTAATATTATCATTATTTATCGGGAATATAGTGGTTTTTATTTCAGAGGCTTATAGTTTAGTTCTTTACCTCGAGCCAAAACAACGTAAGTCACATAATCGCAACTTTACAGGAAGATGAAAACGATTGTCTGTCGCATATAAAAGAAGGGACGTGCGCTCTTTTAACATTGGTAAATAATTGCAAAGGATTTTTTTTTTTTGAGCAATCACGATTGCTTATTGCTTTCATTTGACTGTTTTTGGCATCCTATCATTTTATTTTCCCACCGTCACCCTCCGCGTCATCACCGTCGACCGGCTCCTCACGATGCTGCTCCTATATTGAAGGCCATCTCCAGGTTGCATCCATGTCCTACACCCGCACACATACATACACCTACACACACATACACACACCCATACATACAGACACCTACACATACACACTCATACACGCAACTACCCACACACTCATACCTGCACACAGACACAAACACATATGCCTACACACACATACACATTCTCCCCCCCCCCCCCCACACACAAACACTCATACACACACAACTACCCACACACTCATACCTGCACGCAGACACAAACACACATGCCTATACACATACTCCCCATACACATAAACACACACACTCGTGATTGCGAAAAACATAATTTGAATTCAAGATGTCAAAATTCAAATTAATTTTTCTTTTTTTAGAATTACGTTTACATACCCCGATGCGGAATAGGATTCAACTTACAATGCACTAATAAACTGAAAATTGCAATTTTTGGACTTGCGTCAGTCTGGCTCTGATGAGGTAAAAAGCTAATGAGCCGTTTTTATGTAAAACAAACTTATTTTGCAGTTGCCAGAAAGATTTGGTTTCTTGGAATCTAGGACGAGTAACCTTGATGACAAATGTGTTTCATGTTCTCATACTACCCAAAAAATCGGTTTTCAGTCACTCAAATCTGCAAGAAGCTTACCGTGAAAGAAGTCGAATGCTTAAAAAATTAATTCAACGGAAGATCTTGAGATTTTAACTCACTGAATCTCGAATGAATATCCCAAATCAATTTGCTTCTTCCTTGCTAAAGAACATAATTATTTAGAGGAAGTAGTTTCTAGAAAGACACTGCATACAAAATTATGTTGAAGGGTAGGGGAAGACCGCCTATATTGGACCCCCTAAGAACAAGAGGACAGTGTCGCTAAATGTGAAGAAAAACAAGAATTAAAAATAGGGCATCTGAAGCCAAATTTAATAAGGAACCGCCATAGGTACTTACATTTTCTGTAAATATGACGGTAATTTTTTTAAAAAATATTTTTGACAAAGGAATATATGCGCCTTAGGAATATATGCGCCTATATTGAACCATGCGCTTCCTAAATTGGATTGTAACAGTAAATGATATAATAACTTGCATTTGAACTGTACAGTCTTTTTACAGGATTTTCAATAGAATTTCCTTTGCTTTGGGCTAACTTGGCGCAGTGTTGAAGAACCCACCGATGGCATTTCATACACTAAATAAATCATGCTTTGCACTTCATATCTATCTTATATCTTGAAACGAGCAATTCTTGTGGGTATGTATATATATTTATATTTTGTATCTCGGAAACGGCTCTAACGATTTGGATGAAATTTTGGATTTAATTGTAGTTTAGCATTCTATATGTATAAGTTCATCTACATCAGCGTTTTTTCTGTAAAAACGCGATTTTTTACAAAAAGAGTTTTTTAATATAAAGTCTGAGTTCAGCCCTGAAAAAATTATGAATCGACACATAAGGTAGACGATTTGCAACCATAACAATGAAAATTTGTCCCTTCTCGCTTTAAAATTTTAAACTTGCTTAGGGTTGCCAGGTTTGGCTGATATTTATTAACCACTTTGGCTAATTTCAATAGCACTTGGCTAAAAACAAATTCAAAAGCATTATGCAAGTCGATGTAAAGCTCTTTTTTAAAGAAAAACTATTGCTTGACCGTCTTATTTTATTTTATTTATTTATCTTATTTTTAACATTTCAAATAATTTATATGTTTTTTAAATCACGTATCTAAATTTTATTTTGAAAAAACAAATGTCTTAAAATTGTTTATATTTTGTTAAGACTGTTGTTGTTATAATTTGTTGGTGTGGTTTGTGGATCATCAGTTTTTATGGATAGCAAGCATTTTCTGGCGTAAAGTGACCAACAACACTAAAAGTACTTATTCCAAGTGAAAATCTCGATTGGGATAAAATCGTGATTCGCAACATAGTATGAAAGGAAGTACTGGGTTAAATCTGATTTCACCACAGTAAAATTGGCTCCAAGTTCAAAGTTTTTTAATTAATGACAGGAAAATTGTATAGTGGAAACAAAAATGTAACAGATAGTTTAAAGCAAAATGTTGATTTAATTTTATTCAGAATCTTTGTTTGGTACTTTAGTGTTATAAGATGGTCGCGGCGCATTTTCAATCCTAGCATTTTTTTCAAATTTATTATCGCAATGTTTGGCAATACTGTGCGTTAAATATGTATACGAAACCAGCTCAGAGCTTCCCTATGTGGATGACTGTGGGGGAGAGGAAGCCTATATTCAGTAGTAGTTTTCTTATAGCTGAAATGATTAAAATGCTGATGAAGTGATTACATGTATATCTCTCGTTTTTCGGAAGCATGTTCAACGACTGGAGAGAACGTTAATATTTCGTTAACGTGATGCTTTTCAAGTACTTTTGAAAAAGATATCAAACCTAAGAAAAACACGAGCTGACAAAAAAAAAAAAAAAAACTTTAAAAATCGAGCGAGGCTCGATCGTTCAGGTCCTGACAAATAATGCAAGTCCAGATTTATTTTTTTTGTGCGGTTTTTTGCTCCTTCTATTGTGGCTTTTTTTGTTCTGTGTTCTTTTTCTGTGGCGAAGACGTTAGAACGTTTGCCGAAGTAGGTATCCTTCTTCTGCCTTCCATTTTTTATGCAAAAGTAATATGCGTGCCACCTTAACAAAATCATCAATAGAACCGACGATCACATCTTGATGAGAACTAACCACTGATTCATCAAAACTTGTGTTAATTTTATCCGTACATTATTCTTGTGAAAATCTTGTACAGCTTACACCGAACATTTAGCATGTTTACTTTGGTAGTCTCATCTGGACTACAAACTTCTGACTCGGTTGCTGCAAAGTCGCTGTCACTAAACACAATTATACTAATAGGTCAAGCTCCTGTTCTAGAGAATTCATTCACAAAATATTGGCCACGCTTGCAGTTTGTTCGTAAGAGTCACCAAACAGTTCTCTTATTTCATATTGAGTAATGGACTTCATTGGATGTTCTCGCATCCACGTAACACTTGTTCGATTGAAACATGTGGACATATGCTTGAAAAAGGCCACGTCGAATGGCTGTAAACGATGCTTAGTGTGTGCTGGAAGATGAAGCATTATTACACCGTTATCGTTAGCCAATTTTATAGCATAGCCCCATATCATCACTCCTTCAAACAGCAACGGCTCTTTCCATTATTTTTCCCGCCTATGAACTACATATTCCCTTTTAGAAATCTTCTATAACCAAGAATTATAGAAATAAGCGTAGTTTGTAACTAATAAAGAAATTAGCTTAAAAAAGGTTAACGAGCACAAATTTCAGACAATTTAAGAAAAAAAAAGGAATTTAATCTAACAAAACTGAAATTGAAGCTTCTGGCTAAAAAGCAAATTAAAAAATAATAATATGAGGTTGAAGCTTCTAAGCAACTTACTTAACAACCAGTGTGAATGCTTTAATTCGCCTTATAATTAGTATTTTAAGTAATCCTAAAGGCGTATTTAAATGTCACCACTAAATTATTTTCTATAAAAAATTTAAAAGTTTGTTTGAATTTTATGTTTTTAAACTGGATTACGGTCTTTGTAATTAATGAAATAACCTGTCAACAAGTAATGCGAAAAAGCACAAATTTCTGTCAAATTGAAAAACTATATTTAACAAAACTGAATTTGAATTTTATTAGATAAATGTCTACTTTTATGGATGGCAACTTCTAGAAAATAAATGCTTGAAAAAAACAAAAAGTCAAAAATGAATTTCCTTAATTAGTGTTAAAATACGCTCAAAATAATCCTAACTACGTTATTAAGTTACACTAATCACTTATTTTATAACGTGATAAGCAAGAGGTCTTGCTTAATTGCACATTCTTAAATTGAACCACCGGTCCGATATGGGTCATTCTCACAAAAAGGTGACTTTTACAGTTCCTTAGTAATAAATAATAAGAACTTCAGTATATTCCTTAATATTTTTTTCATGTGTTTTAGTTAAGTTTTGAACTAATTAATTTTATGCATGACAATTAAATAAATTTAATATTTCAGTTTTATTTTTTAATAAATGTTGCTTTAAAATCCCCTCCGTGGACGTCCCTAAGTCTGTGAGACAAAGCAATTTGTAATTGGTCTCAAACTGTTTAAATTGGTTTTAAATATCTTTGATTGTATTAACTAGCTAAGAGTTCTAGGATGTTTTTAAAATAAAATTAAAAAAATAAGTAAATTGTATTTATAAAGAAAATGACTCATAAACTTTGTCCCTAAGATTGAAGTCTCCCTCCGTGGACACTTGAAATAACTTAATAAATGCATAATAGAGGGCAGCTAAAGTCAAGTCCATATAAGGTAAATGGTAGGATACTCAGCCATTTTGTTTTCTAGTGATCAACTTTAGTTCTCTTGTACACGTGTTGGATTGTTGTGTATAAATCTGGTTTGGCAAAGTTCTTAGTGTATTCTCCGTGGTCATCATACAAAAGGTAAAATAAAACTGTTTTGTATTTGAAACATCATTTTTAGATAGCAAAAGTAGTATATTTGATAAAAAGAAGCATTCCATTTTTTTAACTTTAAAATCAAAACTCTGAAAAATTCTAAAGCTTACTTTTGTCTCCTCCGTGGACTTCTCCTCCGTGGACGTGGCATGTCCACGGAGGAGATGACGTGGTCCACGGAAGAGACAAAGCCTTAGAAAAAATCATAATAAATTTGAGTTTGCTAAACAAAATATAGGGCAATTTTGTTTTGTATTTTTTATAGAAAAGAAATTAAATTCGACTCTTAAAGAAGTTCATTTTGTCAGTTTTTCTATTAAATGATTTCTCTAATGTTTTATATATACTATATATATATATATATATATATATATATATATATATATATATATATATATATATATATATATATATATATATATATATATATATATATATATATATATATGTATATATATATATATATATATATATATATATATATATATATATATGTATATATATATATATATATATATATATATATATATATATATATATATATAATATAATGATCAAAATTGATGTAAAATATTCTACATTTAAACAGCGCAATGTTGCAGCTAAAGTAGTTAAATGTATTGAAAATATAGTAAAGTATGTAGTTTCACATACACGGGTAGCACAGAAATAAGTGTATGAAACAAAGAAGATAAACAACAATAACAACAACAATAATGAACATGGAACGTTAAAAAATAAACTAGGAACATTGAAAACAAGAATTAATGAAATCATGGGTATTAAACTGCTGCTACGTTTACGAAGAGCTGGAGCAGCTGGCATATTAAATATACTGCAAGGTTTCTGTGCGGGTCAGTATCATACATGCAGCAAAAATTAAAAGTAAAAAAATTAAAAGTTTACCAAAGTGGTCCAATATAAGCGGTCTTCCCCTACCCAAGATGTTTGTTAAGAGTTTGTTCCCAGATTATGAAACACTCGGGGTAATATCCTAGAGATTTTGTAATGGCAAGAACTTCTGAGGAGATTTTTATTGAATTATTAGTTATTTGTTGTTATCAATATAATTAATTTTTATTATTATATTATAATACATTATTATTTTTAAATTATATTTTAATGGTTATTATTATTACTAATATTAGTATATTATATGCATAACTAAGAAAATGGTGAGGATTTTATTAATTTTTAATTTTAATAATGTATCTTTGAAATGTTTTATATTATTATTATTATTATTATTTATGTCATTGGTATTTATATCTTTTTAATTATTATTGCTGGTTTTATCATTTTATCATCACTACAATTATCGTCCCGTCATCATTAGTATTATTGTTGTTATTATTATTTCTGTTATTGATATTGGTATTTAATTTTTTAAAATTATTTTTACTGATTTAATCATTTTATCATTATTATCCTAATAATAATAATAATAATAATAATAATTACTATTATTATTATTATTATTATTACTATTATTTATGTTATTGATACTGGTATTTTTAATTTTCCTACCGGTTTTACCATTTTATTATCATCACCTAATTATTATTATTATTATTAATACAATATTTTTTATTTTATAGAATAATTCATTTCTAGAGAAATGAAATTCAATGGACTGAAATGTTCTAAAAGAGGATAATTCTTGCAGACTGAATTTTCAAAGATATAACACCCATAAACTAGGGTCTGGTGGGGGAAAGTGGTCAATGGGGTAAAGTGGTCATACGTCAAATAAATGACTATAGCTTGGAAATAAATGTTCGAATGAATGTGAAAATTTTATTTTAGGTTCAGGGAGTTAGAAACTACATTTTGAATACGAAATTTCCAAACCTGGCAAAATTTTATTTTGTAAAAAAAATATTTTGTGTAAATATGAAAATTTTAAAAATCTAAACACCTCTTTTAACTTTTTTAGGAAATTTTGTTTGTTAGAATTATGAACAGATTGACGGCACAGGAAGCTTCCTACATGTCTTAAGATCGCTTACTCATTAGCAGTTAGCTGAATATATTTTAGATCATTTTTTAGAACAATTTCAGTAAGATGGGGTAAAGTGGTCATAATATTAGGCTTAACGAATATTGTTCTTCTAATGTCACTTAAGAGTTATGTATAAGGCAGATATGAATTAAATATTAATTTCACTTAATATGTATTGTTTTTACCGTAAATGGGGTTAAATATACGAGTACATATGTATGCATACGCATATACTCGTGTAGGCACGTATACAAATGTATTCACATAAATGCACCAATAAATACGTATATGGGTATCTGCGATATGGGTATTTTTTATCTATGCAGATATACATTCGACTATACAAGTATCTACTTGCTTTTACTCGTATGTATACGAACACCTATATAATCAGGTAGACACGTATGTACACGTATGTACTCGAGT
This sequence comes from Uloborus diversus, assembly GCF_026930045.1. Lineage (NCBI taxonomy): Eukaryota > Metazoa > Arthropoda > Arachnida > Araneae > Uloboridae > Uloborus > Uloborus diversus. Next base: position 156,843,266 of record NC_072731.1, on the reverse strand, counting down.
AGATACTTACATACAAGCATATGACATACAAGTATACAGGGTTAGTTTAAACTCTTGGGAAAATTTTTACCAGGTGTTAGAGGGGAGGATAAGAAGCAAGAATCACAAGGAACATATGGTCACAAACACAATGCTGACGCGCTACATGCACGCAAAGCCAAAGACTGGTGGATGCAAAACAGGTCACAAATTTGTTACACTAAGACAATTTTGCACAACATTTTAGGTTGTAAGAAGGTTTTAAAGCGATTGAAGAAATTTGCGGCCTGCAGCTGTAATGCATGCGTCGCAATCACAAAGCACTCTCTGTTTTAATAACGAGACTTTTGAAAAACTTTCATCCGTCGCTGCGCCTTTGTTGCGATGCGTGTATTAGAACTACTACGGGCCGTAACTTTTAAAAAGTGCTCTAAATATTTCTTAAAAACTAAATTTTGAGTAAAATCATCTTTGTGTAAAAAATTTGTGACCTGTTTTGCATCCATCAGTTTCTGGCTTTGTGTGCATATAGCGCGTCAACGACCATAAACTCCTTATTGTTCTTTGCTTTTTATCCTCACCTCTCACACCCCTTAGATTTTTGCTCAAGAGCTTGGATTCACTCTGTAGGCATACATGTATGTAAGCGTATATACTCGTGAATACATATATGTACTGGTTGACGAGTATGTACGGACACATAAATGTACGTATATACGTTTTTTCAGGTATATAATTGTGTTTACACGTATACATACGTATATACTCGTGCTTCCATATATACGTGTATATACGTGAGTAGACACGTACAAACACGCACTGGATGCATCCACGAATTAACTCGTGTATACCCGTATATACATTTATGTACAGTAATGTATATACCCACATGTACACTTGTACATATATGCGTATATACGTCTACTATACATGTATATACTCAGGTATGCACGGTATCTACTCATATATGAACGTGATTACTCATGTTTACACGACACGTATATACTCGTGAATACACGCATATATTAGTGCATATACTTGTAACCATAAAATAACTGAAATATACAAATATTAGGGTTATTTAATACAGTTTTGCATTTATTTTTAACTATGACCACTTTACCCCACGCTATGACCACTTTCCCCCATCCCATGGGGTAAAGTGGTCATAAATACTAAGGGAAAAGAAAGTGTTATAAAACTAATTAAATCAATTTTTTTTTTTCTAAACTTCAGTGTACTGTGTTCTTTAATAATGCAATGTAAAATAACAACAAAAAAAGTTGAGATGTTTAAATTATTTGTTGTATTTATTATCCACCAAAGTTGAAAACCTACGATTTTATGACCACTTTACCCCACCAGACCCTATGCACCAACACAAAACTATGGAGCTACTTCATTTATTCACCTTATCACAAACATAAAGTACGAAACTTGTATTGAGTGCTGAATAAGGCAAAATTACAATACAATGGTAGTGTCAGTATCTGGAGTTCATAATTCTTTCAATCCACGCAATGTGCTCTTTTTAGTATATCATTTTCATTCAGAAATGTTCGCCCAAAATTTTTCCTTCGATTTTGAAGAAGTCTTGGTACATCGAATTCAGCTGCACTACTGCTGTACTTGATGAGATTCCTCATACAGTATTCATCTGAAATGCAAATAAATGAATAAGTAAATAATGCATTTTGGAAATATTCAGATTTTTGACTTTCATTAACAATTATATCAAGCTCAGTAATGGAAAAGAGGTAAAAGATGATTTTTATATATATTATTTCAGTTTAAAAACGAAAATTAACGGGGATATTTTTTTAATACAGTATCAGAAAAAATGAGCCGATATGCAAGCCCTCTCCTAGAAGGCAAAAAAAAAAAAAATTTTTTTTTTGAACAAGATGAAAAAAAAAAGTGCACGAGACGCAAGGTAATATGTATATTCCTTACAGAAAAATAAAAATGTTTTACACACATTGCCAGGGCCGGATTTACAGATCTTACTCCCATGGGCCCGAACATTTTTGCCGCCCCCCCTCACTTGTTACTTCATTAAAAAAAAACGGTAATTTTATTCAAGGGTAAAATGTTTCGATTTTTATAATTTTTTCCTCTGTTCGTTGCATAGTGAATATAATAGAATATAAACAACCACGGAGACCCCTATTTTATAATACTAAATGTTCACTTTATCAAAGGTCAAAGTTGCAGTCATTAATATGTAGTTATTGAACTCCGCTAGTAGTTGACAGAACATTTGACTTCTTGTCACATTTTTTTTTTTTTGAATAGTTAAACTTTTGTAAATTGTTAGAAAAGGAATTACTTTCTTTCACCCAGGAAACAGATGTTGTGAGTATGGAAACCCATTTTCTTAGAGAAATGAGCTTAACACTATAGTAAAAACAAGTAATATATAAAAAAGCTTTTTTAAGGCAATTCCTACTTAGGTCAACGTAGAAAAATAATGCACGTGCTCTATTAAGCACCATTTAAGCGTTAAATAGTTTAACTTTTTGATGGATCATTTTTCATTTTAATGGAGCTTTAGGTATTGTTTTAAGCCCCGTCTCGTTTAAAAATCAACCATTTAAGTTTATACTTCAACAACTTTGTTCCGGCAGTATTTAACATGTAGTTTGCTTTGATTTGTTTTATTTCATGAAACATTTTGAACTTGCACAGTGAAATGATGCATTCAACAATAAAAATGAATATTAATGAATTTACTATTGAAGGCTCACCTAAATATAGCATGAAATTAGTTTCATTAAAAAGTTTACAATGATTAGTTAATTAATTACTTTGATTATAGAATATTGCATTGTCATCGCATCTGAGGTCGCGTTCCAACCCAGAAAGAAATCTAATGACAGGAAGTGGGTGAAAATTGAGCTGCATGATTTAAACAAGATACATATAAACAATTGAATAACATACTGAGAGGCAACGCCAAGTAAACTATTTCTCATGAAAAGAAGATTTTATTGCTGAAAATATTACGTACTTTGTTACAGAAAGGAATGACAAGATTGGGATAAAATAAGGAATTGAAATAAATGACAAGTTGCGGGTATGCTTAAGAGTTTTTTTTTTTTTTTTCTCTTATATTTTGCCGTGGATACAAATGGGTCTAGTTCATGAAAAAAAAACTAATTCTTATGGTGGTAGAACTCAAAAATTACTTTTATATAGCTATGATATCTTCATTAATTTTCCAATACGCTATTACACTACTTTGAACAGATTCAGTCCCACTCGATTCATTATGGTCGTTTTAAAAACTAACAATGCTCATGCTAGTTGAATTCAATTAATATTTAGAGGAATTAAACAAAAAAAATCCACAATATTGAAACACTAATTTTTCTCAAATTTAAAATACCTTGAACTTCCAATTCGAACAACATTAAAACTAAAAGGATGATAGAGAAACTCTGAAACTGTGCTTTTGAATTTGCAACTAAATTACAACAAAAATAATTAAAATAAATAAAACTATTTTATTGCTGAATTTTTTTATTTATCATTTATCAAATTTAGCTATTTAATCATCAACACTCAACAAGAATTTTGAGTAAGAACGGCCTGAAGCACCGACGCAGACAATGAGTTTTTTGATGCGATGATTTTTTTTCATCTTTAACTCGTCACATGAGCACAACTCAAGTACTTATATCATATTATCAAGTTTTGGGCACATTAGTTTGAACGTATATTAAATGGCTTGATTAATGATAAAAAAACATTCAGGATAGAAAAAAAACCTAAGAAATGAGTACGTTCCAATAAAACTATGATTTGATTTATATATACAAAAAAATCAGCAAGTTCCTTAAGACAAAAACACTTCAAATACTTAAATTCAAAGGAAATTCACTACTGGTGGGTGAATAGCAGTAAGAAATTAACATAATAAATAACATTATAGATATATAAACTTACAGTTGAAATTTTAAAAAAGGTGTTTGCACTTGATTATTAACATATTTAGAATACTAATAATAAGAGCTGTTTCATTAAAACCTTTTACGTCTTGCTTTACTATTGGCAAATGTATCAATAACCTCATTAAAGTCTAATTTAACAGTTAAGTCATTTTCAATAGCCAAAATCGATAAATGAACTAGTTTTTGTTGGCCTACTGAAGATCTCAAATAATTTTTGATCCGGGAAAGTGTGGAGAAAGATCTTTCAGCAGCACAGTTAGTTGCTGGTGTGCATAAAAACACTTTAAGGCAAATGCTTATGTTAGGATATAAGTCTTGGAGATCTTTTGATTTTATAAATCGATACAGTTCTGACAGGGACATTTCTTCCGTACTATCCGGTTTTTCTTGGGGCAGGAGTCCCTTTAGATGAATACACTCGATCACCAATGAAGAATATTCAATGTCAGCTGTATAAAACTTTTGCAGTGAGGCTGCTGCTGCTGTTATTTCTTCCACATCTAAGTTACGTAGATTTGACAAAAATGCAAATCTATTTGAAAACTCTTTATATACACCAATTCTCTTATTCAACTCGGTCGAAAGCTTATCAGTTATTGTTGCATAATTTTCTTGCAGGCAACGGATCTGGTTTTCTTCTGTTTCCTCACCTTCTTCAAGTTCAGATGAATCTGATTCATCATAGAATTTCCTCCTCTTTCTCTGTCTCTTATTGCTTTCAAGACAATCACTGTCTATGCCAAGAATATTTCTAATCTCCTGTAATTTCTTCTGCGCATCAGTAATAAAAAAATATGAAGCATTTCTCAGCTCGTTCAGAAATTTTTCAAGGGAATTGTATAAGTTAACAACAGTGTACAGATTAATTCGATGGGACTGTATTTTTTCGCTTACAGAGTTGAATTCGTTTAATACATTTCCCCAAAATGATGCCATGAATATTGTTTCAAGAGAAATGAGTTCTTTTAAAAGGCCTTTAGCTTTGCTCTTCGTAATTCCGTTCTCTTCTTGGCTATCGGTCATACTCTTTAGGCATTTTGCAATAGGCTGAAAACTTCTATTTAAGGCTGCTCTTCAGTGAGGGAAAACTTTGAAGTTAGGGTGTAAATGACTTTCTTCCTTGAACGATGGGCGTGAACCTGAATCAAGTGATTGACACTTCAACAGCCAATGGAGTGGACGGTAATCGATGTAAGGCAGGAACACGTGACCTGTCACAGCTGACATTGTTCTGGAGGGAAAGAAACCCCTAAATGACCCCCGTCGTGAAGAGCAATCAAGGAAATTAGCTGGCGGCCGAAACCCCACTTGAACAGTACCGATGCGAAGGTTGAACAGAACAGAAAATAAAGTCAGTACCAAAGGGTCTGCCGTAATTTTTGAAACAAAGTTTTTTTTTTTTTGGATATGCGTTCCCAGATTTTATATTCATGAAAAATTTATGAATGAAAAGAAAATTTATCATAAATTGAACAGGAAAAACGATTGTCTTATTTTTTTTTTTTTTTTTAAACGATGTTTTCAATTGCCACGTCCGAATCTTATTTCGTTCATAAAGCTAATTAGTTTCTTGTCTGATGTTTAATTAAAGAATGCAATTTACGCATTAGACGAAAAGTGCAACAGGCTATAATAATAAGTAGTTGGTAAGTCTTTTATTGAAGTGTATTTTCGAAGCAGCAGTTATATGATGTTTGAGAACATTTGAAAATACATTTCGTGGGTGGAATTACACGAGCAACAGGGAATTACTTGCAATAATGCACTTAAATTAAAAATACAAGCTGCAGTTTACTTGCAGTACACTTGGAACAATGTACTTCGACTTATTCAAATGCAAAATGTTAGGAGGAATAGAATAACTTTTTAAAACTTTTGATTTTTTTTTTCTTCTCAGGTCTTTTTTTTTTTCCTAACGGTTTTCAATTTTTGGTTACATTAGTTATGCATTGCTTTCTGCGATTCAAAATAGTAATAATAACAATAAACATAATCAGAAATGCTTTCCTTTCTGCGGATACTATGGTGAGAAAAGCAACGGCTAAAAGCATAATTTTCAGAAAATTCATTCATGTTCGCATTTCGAAATTAAATGAAACCTCTTTATTACCACACAATGTTGACAGCTTCGTGCAAACGAAGTCCTAAACTTGATAGCTGCACTCAATCAAGCTTTCATTGATGCAAACTATTGCAATCAATCAAACAATCGTAACAATTACGTGGAATATTCCCTATTTACGTCAATTGTTTGCTTGTAAGAATGTGAACAATGTCTTACATACGTAATTTATATTCAGAAAAAAATATCAGAATTGAAAATATAATTCCACATTTGCAAATCACACACATTAGTATACTATCCTTTAAATTTTAAAAATATTTCAATTTAATTTTTCTCTTTTTGTATAAAAGTATTCATGAAGCATAATTTATAAATTGTTGAGTGTACTAACATTTATTGCTCTAATTTTTCTAATTTTTCTTTTTTTTTTTCTTTTTTTTTGATCTCTTCTCGACTTCCCGGAGAAATTTTAAACTGTTAGCAAAATTAGGGTAACTCAAATAACTCCAGAACGTGGAAGAGAAATCTGTCAGGCCCAATAAAAACTTTTTGAATGATGTAAAAGGCAGAAACACATGTATCTATCTCTATTGATAAAGATGTTCTTAATAACCCCGAAACAAGTGTAATTTAATTTGCACGTTTTTACATTAAAATAGTGTAATTTCTATGTCAATAAATTTTAACATTTAAAATCAACAAAAGTTGAGAGATGTGCGCAAAGTTGCGTGAGACTAATACCAATCATTCGCCCTCGAATACCTTATTGCTTGACCAAGACCAAATATATTCTTTTTTTGAGCGACCACAGTTGGTTATTGTTTTCACTTGTCCGTAGTTGATGTTCTTTCGACTTTAATTTTCTATTCTTTTAATGCAAACTCGTCTGTTCCACGTGTCTTCGCGAGCATGTCCCTCCTCCTGGGCGGTGAAGTTCATGTCCCCGCCATCGATTTTACTTATTCCCGACCCTCTCGATTTTACACAATACTTTTCAGACAAAAACAGCATTCAGTCAACAACGTCCAGCATCCAGCCCCTGGAATTCATTTGAATGTAGACGTCTTGTATTCAAATCATGACTTTTACAAATATAATTCTGATAGGAACCATTTGTAGAAATAAGAAACCCAACGAGTAGGGTTCTACCACAATTCGTGATTGTGAAAAACATAATTTAAATTCAAGACGTCAAAATTCAAATGAAAGCTATGGGCTGGATGCTAAATGTTTCTTTCTTTTCTGTTTGGTATTAATTTTTTTTTTTTTTTGAATTTTTTTCCCCCATTTATGAATAATATTAAATAATGATAATGTTTCAATGAAGCTTTAACACCATTTTAAATCGGGTGTTCCAAAATAGCTTCAATTTTTAAATGTGTAAATTGTAAATAAAATATGCACTTTGAAAAGCATGAGCTTTGTGCAAGAAATAGATAAAAGTCAAAAACAACGTCTTAAAAGCACAAGTAAAAGATGTAAATTATAAGTGTAGAAAATGCATTGCTTGATTGAAAACTTGTGGCTATGTATTTGTTTTTTTATCCAGGATATTAAAAAACTTTGACCTTTGACACTTTGAATTAAAATTCAACTAGAAATTTGGTTTTTCGTACTAATATTCAAGCCGTATGTATCGTATTTATGGTTCAGTTCCCTTCTTGTTGTTTACCTTTTTATAGCGAAATTGAGGCTATATACGAAATTGTTATTCGGTTCCTTAGACTTCACTATGAACAGATGCGACTGCACAGTGCATACACACAAATATATATTGATAAAGATCGGCTAAAATTGAAAAACCTTAGGTTTCGGGGAAATGTTTTAGACGTCAGACAAATTATTTGTCTGAGCTTATGAAAATTTCAGTGTAACACGACTACCGAAAGATTCTTAGAACATGGTGTATTCATCCAGTTAAAAACAAAATGGTCAGTGTTCTCCCCCTTCCCCCATCAGTTCTCTAATTATCTGTAAATTTAAACCAGTGGTTCCCAATCTTTTGCACGTTGCGACCCTTTTTTGACTAAGTAAAGGACCTGTGATCACGTAGCCTACATGTCAGTAAAGTATCGCAAGGTGTGGACCTAACCTGGCAACATTGTGAAAGCTACGTTAGATCCTACATTACAAAACTGCTATGTTAGATTCGATCCACCCCCAACTATACTGTGGTAGGAATAATGTTTCGACCGAAGAAGAAACGCTACACGACCCCATTTGGGGTCACGACCCTGGGAACCCAACCCTGCTTTAAAACAATTTTTTTATACTCATTCATGCTTTAAAGAAATGCAGGTATGTATCATTTTTCTCCTTAGAAAGTCTTCAAAAGAAAAATTCAGTGAAATCCTGTTACAACGTATATCAGTATAACGAAGTACCCGTTTCAACCAAATAAGTTTTCAGTCCCGATTTTGAAGTTCATTGTTACTGGATTTCACTGTATTATGAATTACATGATCAATGTGTACATACCTTGTAAAGAATTTTTTACGAGTTTGGCTCGAGAAATTATTTTCAAAAATGTTTGTTGAGCTGTGGAAAGCATTTTATGCGTTTACATTTGTAGTAACATAGTATAATATAGACAAAAATAGAATCCAAATATCTAGTAAGTATCTAGAATACGGTTTTGGACTCGGTTTTTTTTTTTTTTTTTTTTTTTTTTTTTTTTAGAAATGGTCGCTTTATTTCGAACAAAGTCTCAAAAGAGTGCTGGAAATATTTTGCCAGATTTTTTATGGAGCAAAATATCAAACAGTACCTACCACCTCTTTCAACGAAATTCATTTTTTCTCGAATTTTAAACAATCAAAGAATGGATATTTCAAAAAAGGAAAAAGTACACGACACAGATAGAGGCTTGAAAAATACTCGGAAAAAAATTTACATGAAAACTTCAAAGGAATTTGTAAAATCTTCATCCAACTTTCCCCGCAGGTTAACATTGGATCCGTAGGCTTTCAGACTCTCAGTGAAAAGCATCCTTAAATTTGCTTATAAAGTAGCATTAATATACATATTTATCTTTCTTTGGATGCACCAGCTCCATTGTTTATGCCTTCTTGATGTTGTGAAAAGTAATGGGGGTAGTGCATCCCCAGAAATAGAAATATTCATTAATGCTATATTATAAGCATACTTAAGATAATTTTAATCTTAATTATATCCGTGAATGAATTTGAATAACACGAAAAGGTTCTTCACTGAAGGTCTGCGATGCAACTTTACGCAAAATGCGATACTTCCTTTTTTTTAAATTTACAACGTGAAATTTTTTTTTTCGGATATAGGGTTTATAGGTGTGAGTCCTATACTCTGGTTTCATGCCAAAAAATAAGGGAAAAAATTGTAAAACAAACCCCTAGAAAAAAGGATGGATTTTGATGATTTTAAAAATATAATAAGTGGTAATACCCCCCATGAGTTAACCAATTTCCTTCATATGTTCTTGCGTACAAACGTAGCACCTCTCTAGCCCCTCAGAAAAGTATTAATGTATAATATAACGATAACTTCCCCTCCAAATAAAAATAATGGCTATGAAACTCAAAAACTGAAAAAAATTGCGGGCGACATTTCCAAAAAAGCGGGACGTGTGAATGGGAAAAGGTGGTCATATTTGGATTCAGGAGGTCATTTAGCACAAGAATTCACAAGAATTATCTCAGAAGCACTCTTTAAAAACTATATCCTTTCTAAACACAAATCAAATCGTGAAGATGTTTCCAAGCATGTGGATTCACTTTCAAAAGCACTCATTCATTCCTTCATTGAAAAATGCCTCCGGAAAAGAGGGGAGTAGTAAATGGAAACGGTCGTTTGCGCTAATGATCGTAAATCTTATACACCTCACCCGGTTTTTCCCCTCAAGAAAGGGGGGACCAGTGAAGGGCGTGGCTTAGTAGAGAAATTGAGCTTTTTCGAAAATATTTCAGATGGTTGGAACTCCGATATTTTTTTAGAAATGGTCGCATCATTTCAAACTTAGTCTCAAAAGAGAGCTGGAAATATTTTGCGTGTTGGGGCGTTCTTAAAATTTCGATAGCACGATTTGCAGCTTTTTTACAGAGCGAAAGGTCCAACAGTACCTCGTTTTCGTAGAAATTCATTTTTTCTCGAATTTTAAAAAATCGAAGAATGGACGTATCAAAAAAGTAAAAACTAATATACACAGACATAGGCTTGAAAAATACTCAGAAAAAAAATTGACCCGAAAACTTCAAAGGAATATTGTAAAATAACCTTTAACTTTCCCCGTAGGTTAGCATTGGATCCGAAGCTTTCAGACTCTCAGTGAAGAGCACCCTTAAGCTTTTGCAAGCATCTTCTCTTGCTGACCATCTGGTTGTGCTTAGAGTTTTAATTGTTAGGTTCTTCTCACCGGGTTTATAAAACGACTCAAGGAGGCTCCATCGATGGGTAGATGAAGAGAAAAAATTGTAGAGTGATTGCAGTAAGTCGAAAAAGTTTTTCGCAAGAGTACAACATTCTGCAGCATGGGATCCTACTAAATTGAGAGAATGGCCAGAGCAAGGAACGTAAGATATCAAAGGATTTATTTCTCTTAGCTTGGCTTGTAAGCCATTATATATTCCAGACATGTTGTATGCGTTATCAAACGATTGTCCACGACAGTTTTGAATGTCTAAATTATGTGTCTTCAAAAATTCGAAAACTGCTTCTGCAAGTTCTACACTTTTATGACCTTGGTTTTTCAAAAAACCAACAAATCTCTCTTCAGGATATCCCATTTCATTGACATATCTTAAAACAAAAGACAACTGGTCATTATGTGTCACATCGGATGTTGAATCAACTATAATTGAGAAATATTTCGATTCTTTCACTTCTTTTAAGATAGTTTCTAGAACTTTCTTACCCATTAAATCAATTAATTCATCACATACTGTTGATGAAAGGTAAGATGTATTTCCTTGACCAGGGTTACCGTACTTTTGAATGTGTGATTTTAAGAATGGGTCAAACTCTGCAATCAATTCAAGGCACATCATAAAGTTGCCATTACTGGTGGAACCAAACACTTCATCGTCTCCTCTGAAAGCTAGTCCTCGCGATGCCAGTTTTTTAATAACGACGACAACTCTATGAAGTACTTCCCTCCAATACTTCACTTCCTCTTCAATTTGCGTTTTTAACTGCCTGTCAATGGAACCTATTTCAGCAGTTCTTTGCTTAAAGGTTAGGACACTGTCAAGATGTGTATGAGAGTTCTCATGCTCTTTAAGCCTTTGAAAACCATGCTTCCAGTCATTAAAACCACCGTCAGTAAATTGAGTTGAAGTGGTGCAAAATAGTTTACACGGGCCACAAAATATAGATCCTTGGCTGGGCGAATAGATCAAGTAATCTCTATTTACTATTTCTCCGTTCGCAAGTTCTCGATTAAAGAGTGATTTTTTCAAAAACCTATTTTTTTCAGGGTACGATCTTTTTGATTGTTCAAAATTTCCATCCTTATTTTGATCAAACCCATTTTTCACGAAGAAGTCTCTGGTATCATCATTGACGGTCCAGAATATTGGATCATTACTGGGCTTGTCCTTTCCACTGGAGGTACTAGACTTCGTGGGATCAGGTTGAAAACGATCATTATCCTTCCCCTCAACATCATATGCAGCTTCTTTCTCTTCAGTAATTACTTTATGTCTTTCTTCTTCTACCTCTACGTTTTCTCCGTGTTCTATAGTTGAATTCGAGTTCAATTCGGAAGAAGGTTCCTCTGAACGTGGATTAGTTTTAAAAAAATTATCTATTTTTATGGTTTTATTTACAACTTCACTTAGCTTTTTCCTCTTTTCGTCTGCTTTTTTCTTATATCCTGCGCCACTGAGCCTTTTGCGTCCGTCCATCTTTTCAGATTTAAGCACAAATAGCCGATATAGTATCTGAATTCGGCCACTAAATGCACCAAGGTATTTTTATTGAAATATTTGCACTGATTTAAATATCCAAGTGTCACAGCTTTTGGTATCACACGAAAACAAAAGTAATAATTTTCAGCATAAACATTCACTGCAATTTAAAATAATACTGTTGTGAGGGAGAGCAAAATAATACGAGCTTACGGAATAAACGAAACTTGTGCACTGTAGTAGCACCATAGCACTACCTGAAGCCCATACGTCACATTCCATCGTTTAGCCTCAGGTATAAATTTGCCTTCGGAAACGGACTGACATCTGGACACCAGACCTCTCAGTTTCCTGTGCGAAATGTATGCACATACAAATTCCTCACCCCCCAAAAAAACGGCGAATATTTAGGCCCGCATTTTGAGGAACCTTCTTGAAGCGAACCTTCTGGGTCCGGCGTGACCGTTACGACCAGTAAAAAAAAATCAGCAAAAACGCAGCCGCCGTTCGTCCTTTTCCTCTCCTTATCAAACGCCCTCAAGTTCCCGCTAAAAAATACCTCCCAGACAGACACCTTTAAGCTAATTAGAACCATGTGAATGATGTTACAATGGTGTATTCATTTTCCCAGGACCTGAGCATGGAGTGAGGGAGACAGTCAACCCCTTTAGCCGCGGGGGGATGTTTTTCTTGTCGCCCGGTCGGTCCTGATAAGGAAAAAAGGGGAAAATAGTGCTTTTGCATTGTTTGGTTGGTTCTTTTCTATTTCTAGTCTCCTAGCAAGCGCCGCCCTTTATTTCCATGAAAAATATCGTATATACTTTTCAAAGATGGGAATTGCAAACGGTTCTCTTTTTTTTTTGATAAAATTTTTAATTTAAACACATTGCCACTCTCTAGAATTTGCCGCCCTCCAGAATTTGCCGCCCTGGGCCCGGGCCCATGCGGCCCATGCTTAAATCCGGCCCTGGCAAACATAATCTGTTTTCCGTTTCAAGCGATATAAAATAAATCTCTCGCGGGGGTAAAAATTTAAACAAAATGGAAAATGCGTCGCCCGGCATTGCACGGTCTACCTCGAAAATAAAAGTTATGTCACGTGACGCGTGTTCAACTATCACGATGAACAAAAAAAAAAAACAAAAAAAAAAAAAAAATCAGTAAGGCTCCGCAAAAATAACCAAAAAGGAAACATTTTAAATCTTCCGATTACAGAAGAGCCTCAAAACAAAACCCAGAATTTTACTTGTGATTGTTAAAAAAAAATAGCAACAGATCTTTCTTTTCAATGATTTTCTTCGCGCTACAAATTTCAATAAAAACATTGTTACAGAAAGTTGAGATGAAGCACTGAATAATAATTTGAATGTAAGAAAACCTTCGAAAAATGGGGATTTTATGTCGAAATCGAAGTATCATAATTAATATAGTTTTAGTTGATATCTCCGCTAATTACTATTGGAGGATTATGTTAAATAGCCAAACATAAAGACAGGAAAATTAATATTTCTATCGATACCTGGATCGATGGTCAGTTCACTTGCGTTCGGGAGAAGTAACTCGGACATAGATACATAGATAGATACATAGGTACCTACATACATACGCTCAGTTTTTAATTATATAAGATGTTATTAATACATTTTTTTTTTAATTTGCGACAATATGCAATACTATAGTTGCTTAAAAGGATGATTAAGGACAGCTGTTTTCATTAATCTGGAAATTTTGCATGGCTGCCCAAAGAGAAAACAATATTAATAAATTCCATCGGATAGGAGGGGCTTTCGATAGAAAATCTCATGTTCTCTACTTGATTTTGGAAAATGAAATAAAAAGAAATGAAATTCGAAAATAAATTAATTAACCAAAATAAAAAAATAAACAAATAAAATGAAATATTTTTTTAAATACCTAAAATTAAATATCAAAACTAAAATTAATAATAACAAAAACATTCGCGCGCCTTTTGAGAAGTAAGTGATGCCAATGAGCGTAATATGTATACATTTTTTTTTTTATTGCACCAAATACAAAAGTATGAAGATATTATTAGACATAATCTGGAATTTGTTTTTCCTTTTTAATTTTAAACTCAAATATGCAATTCAATTAGTAAAAAGCAGTGCAAACTCTTCATGTTTGCGGTTTTTTAAGTTCTATTTACTGCTTAGTGGTTAAAAAAAGAAAAGGAAAAGAAAAAAGAAGAAAAAGAAAATTTCGAAAGCAAAAGAGCACGGGGGAGAGAAATGATTGCAAAGAGCCGCAAAACTTCTGCAAAGGCGTACGAACTATCAATCACGATCTTTTCCAATCTGAAATCTTCCATGTTAGTTAACGTCCTGCGACACACTCCCAATATCATTAACCATTTCTTGAATCGTCATTTGTCCTGATGAAAACGAATTCATTTTCCCGAGACAAACGGAATTTCTCCACGTGCAAAGCTTCCGTTCCCCTTGGTGGGAGGGGGAAAATGACAGTACCAACTTGCTTTGGAAGCAAAATAAAAAATAAAAATAAAGCAAAAAAAAAAAAAAAAAAAACCTCTTTGGATCCGGGTTATACTTGTAAATCGCGCTCTCGGATTGTGCGATCATCAGGAACTACCTGTCACACACGGAGCCATTGCGCATTGTGACGGAATTCCTCCTTTGCTTGAGATGCGCGTGGCCCTGACCCCGCCCAACATACAGTTTACCCCTGAGAACCCCCAGTCTTTTGGCGAGATTGATTTGGCGGATTGTGTCTGACTTCATTAGGTCCTCTCTGGAAATGAGCTTTGAACAGTAATCATTCTTTTAGCGGAGAATTTCTGTTAATTAGAGTTTTTATTAGTCATAAATATGAAGTAATCACGCTTTGTTATACGATTTCATGTCGTTAAAATATACGTACGCTGTGCAATATGAATTTAAAGTAAGAAAACTAACTGTCATACGCAAAGATCTCCTTGACATTTTTTAAAGGAGTGAAATTCGTTTTGCAGAAGTAAAATGCAGGAAAAGAGTGAAAGTTAAAGCTCATGAATATGAAGTAATTACATTTTGTAATACGATTTCATGGTGTTAAAATATAGGTACAATGTGCAATATGAATTTACGATAAGAAAACCAATTATCATATGCAGAGATCTCCTTGACATTTTTTAGAGGAGGGAAATTCGTTTTAGAGCAGTAAAGTGCACGAAAAGAATATAGACCATAATAGTTGCTAATGGCCATTTAAAAACTAAGTTTACAAGGAAGAAATTGAAGAAACCAGGGAAAAGAAGAGATGTTAGACATTTTGTGTTTAGAAAAAAACAAGAAAACATTCAAATGTAATGCTATAAAAATTCTAACTTCTTTTTTATTTCCATTTTTTACTGTGCTAAATTTTCATTTAAAATACTAAGTATGAAAATACGTTTGACTGCATCTTTGAGGCTTAAATCCGATTTTCAATGTGCGAAATATGCATGTACAGACATTAAAAATATTTTCGATCACATGTTTTTTTTTTTGCAGTCGAATGTTTTACTATACTATTAAAATACTTATACAATGAAACCCCGATTTTACGTTCCCCTAATCTACGTTTTCCTGCATACAACGTTTTTCATCGGGTAGCATCGTCAGTTTTGCCACTATATATTTCCCGTTTTTTTCGTTTTTCCCGTACTTTACGTTTTTAACCCAGTCCCTTGAGAAACGTAAAATTGGGGTTTCACTGTATGTAATTGCTTCTAAATTAAATCATCCACCTCCTTTAATTACAAGAATCAGGATTGTGAGAAATTTTTGTGAATATTACTGACGTCAACAGTTGCGACCGTCCTCATCAAGTAAAATAAATTGTCTTTCATATTAATATTGTAATTTTTACTTTTTTTCCCTTGTTATTATTAGAGGGCAGCATAAAAATATTTCTCGAAACAAAAAGTACAATTTAAAAGAGTGATGAAGTGGTGTACTAAGTTAGTATGTGTGCTTTTGAAGAGTTAGAAAAAGGAAAAATTTTAAATCACCGTTATTAACTCCATTTAAAATAAGAGACTGAATGTCCGTTTATTTCTCACTTTTTCAAACTATTTTCTCATGCAAAATTTTGTTGCTTTTCAATTTTGTTTGACCCCAGTGAACTTCGTTAGTGTGAAAATTTGGTTTATTTGATACCAAAAGACACTAGTCACAGAGAGAAGGATTTGATTTCTTGTTTGAAAGAGATTATTTAGTTTTAAACCTGGCATTATTTAAAGCAATGATTCTTTCTAACACATCTAATACTGCGGTTTACCGAAGGAAATATATCCCTTGTTAGCCTTTTCAATGTTTTATCGCAAATCACCGTTTCAATTACGAGTGATCGTTTTAAAGAAAAGGTAAGGCACCATTCATTGATTACGTAAGGATGACTTCGGCAATTTTTGACTCCCCCTACCCCTATGTAAGGGTGCGCAAGATTATTCAAACCCCTCCCCACTATTCTTACGTAAGATTTGATTTCGATCTCCAAAACAATAAAATGTTATTGAAAAGAATCAGTTACACTAAAACTCCCAGTTTGACGTTCATCAAAGATTTTATTTTTCAACGGATAAGTTATATTATTTTATTACTGTCAACTACATATATCACCATTATATTATTAGCTAAATATCATGGCCTTTTGAATACCCATATATCAATAGTTAGAAGTAAATTTTTGAAAACTCTTAAACAATCTGTAAACCAATAACACGCTAAAAATGATGATGGTTAGTTTTTAATTAATTATTTATAAAAACCTTTTTGTGTAGAGAAATATTTACTAAAAAGTTGGAATCTGAATGTTTCTTCGAAATTCTTTTTGCATGTGATGCGATACTAATTAAAAATAAAAAATGCTATACATAGTGCGATTCTTTTATTATACACTACTCATTCTTTGTAAAACAGGTAAAAAACAGTTCATCCTAATACGTTTTTTACCTTACAGATGCAAATAAAATACGATCCCTGCCAAATCACTTGATCGCACGATTTCTAATGTAAAATATCGACTTGGAAAATATAACGTAAGAAGAGGTTTGACCCCCCCCCCCCTCCAAATTAAAGGTATGTAGAATTTTTCTAGCCCCCCCCCCTCCCCCTCGGGATCCTTCCGTAATTAATCAATAACCCTTAATATATCATGTTGGCAACACTTTATTCCTTATGCTATAATCATCATTTATCAATCTGCTTTTGTAATCGTCAAACTCCGCAGATAAAGTTTTTGTCGGAGGAGAACTATCCTTGAACAAAATGAAAGCAAAATTTAATTAATAGAAGGATTCTTTTCTCTGTTATATTAAGCACCTGAAATTCAGGTTTCGACGAAATTCTCTCCTTTCCGTACGACAGATCATCGAAACATAATTCAAAATTCACTTTTGAATTATCTAAATCAACTTCTTGCGATTAAGAATAGTATACTTGTAAAATTGTCATTGCATTCCGAATAAATCAGGGTTTTTTTTATTTCATTAAAACGTTAAATGTTTTAATTAATTATCACTTCAAACGACGGAATTTTAATTTAAGTTGGCGAAGCGTAACTACTTGGCGAGTTTTTTTCCCCCCATAAGTGGAGTAACCCACGCGCATTTTTTCTTCCTCCATCACCATCGTCCGCTTCATTAAGATTTTTTTTCAAGCGAAAGCATTCCAGTTGTCGACACCACGCAGTCTGGGCCCTCGCTTACTTCCCCCTCTGAGCCCCCTTCCAGAGAATTTTTTTTTATTTTTACTTAACACTTCTTTCTTTAGTTATAATCTTTAGTTGTAAGCTTCATTTTTTTCCTTCTTCTTTCCTCATTTTCCCATTCATACCTGTCTTCTTTGGGTCATTGCTTGGGGGCTGTCCAAAAATTGGCAAGAAGCCTAGGGGATTAATAAACAGATGCCTATGAAGAAAAATTACGGTCGCTGAGTAACCACTTTAAGCTGTGAAATATAGGGTCTGAGCTGAAGAAAAACGAAACGCAATAAATGATATTCTCATCAGAAGCTTCCATCGTTGCATAAACGACGCCCCTAGTTGCCCGACGCCCTAGAAAGTTTAACGTAATTTAAAAGTTTTCTTTTCTTCTTCTTCTTTTTTAGGGATGGGTGTGTCAAAAGCAAATTTTACTCAAAAATACTATTGTAAAATGGGAACTTTACAAATTCATTGTTTTGCCCCTCCCCCCCCCCCAAAAAAAAGAAAGAAAGAAAGAAAGAAAGAAAAAAGCCCTGCAATTGGCCGAATTCTTATTTACGTTGACAGGGCTCGATTAAGGTATCAGGAAGCCCTAGGTCAAGAGCATTTTTGGGGCACCTCTGCAATCAAACCTTACAATTTTAGCCATTTAGTAGAACAATTTTAGCCATTTTGAGGCTCTTAAAAAGCTGGGGTCCTAGGCCACGACCTAGTTGATCTATTCTGTAATCAGGCCCTGTTCATAGGCTTCATGTTAGAATGATATTTTACCATTTTTTAGATCTTAATAAGCTTCTGTTGAAAAATTGAGAAACCTAGGGAAAACCTAAACAATAGTTGCTGCGAATTATTGTTTACAGTATCTATGGTACAACTAATTGAGCGAAGCGAGCAATATGAACAATAAAAAAAAAGTTGATTATTTTACTTCTAGTATATAGGGTAAGTGCTCCAGTTATCGGCCAGTCTCCAGTAGTCGACCACAATGATATAAAACTGCTTATAAATAGTATATGTATAACTCAGAATCGGATATGATGCATTCCCACATTCCTTAACTTGTCCCCAATTATCCCCCAATAACAGTGAGGTTGTAATTACTTTTTATTAAGTAGTAATGAGTCGCTTTATTTTAAATCGTGTGCCCATCATCCTAGTTTGCGATTCTGCTTATTTTTTTGTTAAGAAGATATATCATCTTTAAATGTTAAGTACCCTTCTTTTTTTCGTTCTACTGTAAATTTGCTTTTACTTATGTTTCAATGGATTGTATAACATAACGTTACAATTAAAAATAAACCCCCTCTTAGACTCAACTATTTTTAGAGGGGTGGCCGATCATTGGGTACTGAATTCTTCTGCATTTCCAATAGTCGGCCATGGCAGATTGACCACTGGTTCTATACTGTTTGATAGATGTACCCAATAGTCAACTACGTACTTAATATGGATTTTCTAAAGTTCATAAAAAGGTAAAGCTGTTTTGAGTAATAATTCCCTTTCTAACGTTATTTCTTCAAAAGAAAATGTTCAAATTTTATGCCTTAACTTTTTCTGAAAGATCTAGTCGTTTCATCATTTTACTGCTTCTAATGTTGGTTTTAGTGAAGAATTCTCAAAAACAGGGTTGAAAACAGATTGTAGATTCAGTCCGTCGTTGCGTTTAGAATATAATTTCTAACACTCAACTTGTCATTATCAAATGGTAATTTATCGGGGTTTTTTTAAATCAAATCATGATGCGTTGATGAAAGTGATAAAACAAATGCTAAGACTGCAATTAGTATTTAATCAGCAATAAATAAACATTCCCAATGTAAGGAATTAAGAGGTAATGCTTTAATAGTTACACTGTAACGAATTTCGGAAACGTTTCTGGATATATCGGAAACGTTTCCGAAATAGTAGGAATCCTTCATCCAATAGCGAACTCCTCAATATTCAGAAAGCTTTTTGTTATTTCAAGATATCTAGAAGCGGAAGTGATGACGCAACGCTTCGAAACCTATTTCATCCTTCCAACACAGGGGCCAATGAGTCGGAAATAACGAGAACTTCTTTTTTTCTTATCTATGGTTGCTGCAGTCAGCAACTGTTTAGTATTGGATTGCTTGTTATTTCATGTCTAGAGAGTAGTAAAATGTGTCGAAACTAATTTTACGCCTTTGCATTTTGGACTGCCCTTGATTTTTTAGACGATGTACGCAGCTATTAAGTTAGTTAATAACCATTTGCTTCTTTACAATTTCCAATGTGACCATAATTAGATATATATTGTATGTTCAAGCGTGAATAGTTTCAACACCCGTGTTTATACTTAATGAAACGAAACCCTTTGGATTACTTATTTAGTTGTAATGGAGGTACTTAGATTTTCTTCCGCTCATGTTCACTTGTAAGTATTAATGAATATTTTAAAACATGTTGTTATATACATTTATATTTTTGTTGATTTGCATTTGATGAGGCTCCAATTGTAACTGTTTTTGGGTTTATCGAATTCATTTAAAGTTATTCTACATATACCTATGTGCGCGGTGTACTATTTGTTGTAACCAACTGAAACTGATTAATTACGCAAAAGAAGGTTTATATTTGAGAAGAATCACAGAAAAGTTATTTCGAAATACTTGGATGTACATACATTTTGGTTCAAAAAGAAAAAAAAATCAGTTGTTTAATTCATTAGAAATATGGTAATGCAAATATTTTCTAGTATTGTAATATGCTTCACAAAAAATGTGCCGGTATAATTTATCTTTTTTTATTATAATTTATTCATTCATTTAAAAATATTTATACCATTAGAAAATGACCATGTTATCTATTAGTAAGAACATAGTTATGAAATTAATTCATCTGCTTATTCATTTTGTTAAATATGGTTAACAATAAAAAAATTCCTTGACATTAGTTCCAAAAATAACATTTCCTTCGTGGATATACTAGTTTAATGTAGGACAGTCAGGAGGAATGAGTCAGTGGCAAAAATGGAGCAGCTGCATTTACATGCTGAAATAAAAAGTAATATTATTTCATGTCATCGTTTTAAAAGTGATCAGTTTTTAAATACTATGTTATTAATATGCAATGCACATATGGTGAGAGACTGTGCCATTGACATTTGCTCAAGGGGTTGCTTTTTTTAAGGTGGGGGGCGCTTTATATCATTTTATGGGTGCACCATCACTCTTATGGTGTGTGGGGGGGGACTCTCGTATATATGAAATGGAATAATCATGTTGTAGAATTCAATGTTTTAATAAATAAAATATTATGCATTTTGCGCACACTGTAAAAATAAAATCAGTAACCTATATTGGTTAAGAATTTATATTTGTGATGAACTGGAAAAGGGCAAGAACAGAAGAATCAACCCGAATGGTTCCAGGCGGGAGACTTGGTGTCATATTTAAATTCATCAATTTTTCTGTTGGTACTTTTCGGTACCCTTTATTCGTCAAAGAAATTGACTTGACGTGAACGAATTTCGGAACGCAAAGTGTAGGTAAGTTCTGTCAAATTTTATCCGAAAATAAAAGCTATCAAGTTTGATACAAGATATGTTTTTAAGTTCTGCATTAAAAATACAATATGTTGATAATTTTTTCTTGAAAATATTGGGAGAAAAACTGAAGTTTAATATTGTTTAACAAACAATCCCACTTTTGAGAAAGTACTCCCCTTCCCTCCCCCGACGATTTTGTGATTATGAATGAAACTACTGTATTATTTCATAAATTTTCAAAAATTTATAACTGTGCATATGTTATGCTGTTAACCATGCTATTTGTCATTAGAAATTCAGAAAAAAAAATCCACGAATGATTCTAAAATTGCTTGTTTCATTGCTCTTAGATATGAAAGAATTGAAACTGATATGACATGCAATACTATAGTAAAGAATTATTTTTTAGAAAAAATCACGGAAAAAGGATTCCGAAATTCTCGGAAACGTTTTTGAAAATTGTTTGGAGAATTCCGAAATACTCGGAAACGTTTTCGAAACTTTCATGAACCACAGCTGCACAGAATACTCAGAAACATTTCTGGAAATTACGGAAAGAGGATTCCGAAATACTCAGAAACGTTTCTGAAAATTACAGAAAGAGGATTCCAAAATACTCAGAAACATTTCTGGACATTATAGAAAGAGGATTCCGAAATACTCAGACACGTTTCTGGACATTACAGAAAGAGTATTCCGAAATACTCAGACACGTTTCCGAACATTATAGAAAGAGAATTCCGAAATACTCAGAAACGTTTTTGAAAATTTCACGAACCGCAGCTGCACGATATACTCAGAAACGTTTCCGAATTTTTTTTACAGTGTACGTTAGCTCAAATGATTTCAATGAGGGTTAAACCTGTGATTATTCTTTCTATTACTGATTTTGCTAAACTATTTGCTTCACCAAAGGATCAAGAAACCTCTATTCTATATATCTACTGAACCAAAACTTTAATATAAATTCACATGCTAAGCAATGATAAAGCACTATTAAAGCAGAAATGAGGATTTTTTTTTTTTAAGTGGAGTTAATCGATTTGGCATTTGAGGCATCCATATTTTACTATTTTTTGCCCATAAGAGTTTTCATGAATCTTTCTCATTGCCAAATTTATTTTAAAACAATTTCAAGAGTTTTCAAAGGTAATTGAACTGAAGTTACAGCAATATTTGAGATTTTCCAGGAATGAAACAGTTTGTCAGGTGGTACATTCATGGAAACACGTAGTGGTCCAATGATAGCAGCTGCGTCATTTTGAATATTCTTATAGATGTTACTGTTGTGACGAATCACGATGAAACATGAAGTATGGGGAATTGTACTTGAAAAAGGCATTCTCTTAAGTCAATGTTTATATTTAGATGATCAGTGATATTCAAAGCATGTTATAATTAAATGAAAATCTCAATAATTAGTAAGATATTGGTAGAAATCTTTTCTGACCGAATTACAATATGATTAAATAATTTTAGCTACTTGACGACTCTGCAGTAGACTGTTTTCAGACAAAGGAAGGTACTAAAACTGATTACGCGTCGGCACTAACTCTGGTACGGGAAATATCTTCGCGGTCTAGTCATGGAACTGGATCATTAACGGCAACCTTCCCCTACTAATTCACTTTTTTATTGATCCAATCACTTATTTTCTTACTTATGTCACTCGTTTACTCACTCATTTGTTTTTCGACAAACATTAATTAATTAATAATTCAAGTATTCGTTTATTGTTCCATTTTCTTCTTACTTATTCATGCAAAATTTTGTTTGCAGATTCACATGATCAAAAATACTTTTTCTAATCAAATGGAAAATATTTCATTACAAAAATATTTTATTTTTAAACACAAATAAATAAAAATATTTTATTTATTTGTGGTTGTGTCCATCCTCTCTTTAGAAGACAAAAAATCCCGCGTGACAGTGGCGGCTCGTTGGAGGGGCCAGAGGGCCCGGGTCCCCTCACTTTTTTCAGACAATAATTCATAACCTTTTATTTGTTTTCCTTTTTTTTTTGTTAAGTGCGTGCTTGAAATTAAAAAAATAAAATAAATGTATGTGTGGGGGGAAAAGGGGGGGCAGGAAATATATTTGTTTGATATTACTTTTTTGCATTCCCCCCCCTGAAATGAAATGATTCCTCCTAATATTCTCAACTTTTCCTTCAAGAGGGAAATTAAAATTTGAATTTAAAATTTTCAATGGTTACAGCTATAGTTGACCCTCTCTCCCCACCCCGTATTATTTCTTCCTCTCATTTTTTAAGTTTGTCTGAAAATAAAAGCCTCTCCGAATCCCTCCCCCCTCCTGCCAAAAACATTACGAAACATCTCAATTTTTATTTCCAGATTTTCAATTCGCAACATTTCCAGGGAAAGTCTCCGAACACCTTGCAACATCGCTTAAAATTGAGTTCTTGGAGCTTCAGTTACAAAAGATTGCTGTCCCTAAAGTTACCAATTATGGTCCTACTATCGCGTTTTTAAGCCTTCATTTTCAGAAAAGATTCGAGCAAGTGCCCCCAAACCGCGCCTTCCTTTAATATAATCAAAACATAGGTTTTTTTATACAGCGACTTACGAAAAATTTAAGTGGAATAGTCTCTCCTCCTCATATTACCATAGAATCTTGCGCTTAAGTTTTTAGGACTTCAATTTTGAAAAGAATTCCAGGGGAGAGCGTCAGTACCCCTTTTCGTAAAAATATTGAAAGTTTGTCTACAATTGCGTTTTTTGGAACTGCAATTTTGAAAAATAGGAGGGGAAGGAGGAAAAACACGCCACTTCTGTGTGTTGTGTTGTATGTACATGAGTGCATATATTGTCAAAATATTATTTTTTTAACTGAAAAAAAAAATGTTTTATCATTGTTACGAAGAAATTATTACTTGTTTTAAGTTACTGCTCATGTGGTTTTAAAGAAAATGTGAGAAATTATCAATAATTTGAAGAAAATAAAGAGTTCGTTATTTTTTTCCTTTGTCTGCAGAAAAATTCTGTATCTGGCCCATGGAATAATATGCAGAAAGGTGCACTCGCATGAGAATCGCTCAGAATTTTTTTTATTACCTCTTAATTTATTTATTTTTCCTTTTTAAAAATTTAGTTTTTCTATTTTTACCGTATTTATTTTAAAGCGAATACTGAGATGTATTTTCATCTTTGTTAAGGGGTTTTAATTTATAATTTTTACATATTTCTCTGATAACAATATTTTTGCACTTTTGTAAATTCGTCTTGCTTAAAATAAAATTAATTTTACTCATTCAAAATAATTAGTTATTAAAAGATTAAAAATAATATTACTATTTAAAATATTTGATTGATATTGTTTTTTAAAATTTATTTATTATAAAAACCTCTCCTGCAACCCCTTACCGGTCCTGCTGGGGGAGACGTACTGAAGCACCGGAAAGCGTACTGGATATAAACGTGAGATTAATAATTTTCGTGATGTATTTTGTAGCTTTTCCCAATCTGAGTTTTAAATTTTAATTTTGAAAATCAGGGAGGGAAAGTGCATCACCCTGGCGGCGATCATGCACATAAACATGAGATTAATATATTTCGTGATTTACTTAGTAGTTTAAGTATTTTGTAGCTTGTCCCTTGTTTAAAAAGGATTTAACGTTATTAATTTAACACAAATAACTATTTTGAGAAAATTTAAATATTAAAAGAATATTTAAAAAAAAATCTTTTTTGTTTTCAAAACCCGACGGGGGTGGGGGAGGGGGTACGTGCATCCATGATCTGGCCCCCTCACTTTTTCAAGGCACGAGCCGCCACTGCCGCGTGATGATTTTACATCCACTAATTTTATCATAATACAAAATTACTTATTTCTAAATTCTTTTCTGCAACATCCTTTTCTGATTAATATTATTTTGAAATGTCTAGTGATTGAAATTTTATTTAACAGTTAATATTGCCAGCAATCTACATATAAGCTACGAGCAACAAATCTATTAAATATTTATAGCTAAAACTATTTTTGAGGAAAAAATATTTTGAAGCATTATTTGTTTTATTAATGTTCCCGAGTGTGTAAAAACTAAACAAAGACTAACTTTTTTTTTAATTTGTCGAACATATAAAACTAGCCCCCCCCCCCCCAAAAAAAAAGAAAGAAAGAACGAAAGAAAAAAGAATACAGCACTTCATAATCGAAGTTATGAGGTGGAATGAAATGAATCGGGTTAGTGTGTGTTACGTTGTAAATTATTTTCTTCTTGCACATCCCCTCAGACACTTATCCTTGGATAATATTAGAGGCATAAGAGCGTGACCGTTTTAGCTTGAAATAAAATAAACTGTAACCGTCTTCATCAGAGGTTTTCATTCACTGAGTGCCAGTGAAGTGATGTGAAGCCAAGCCGAAACAATTCGTTTTCCGAGTTCCGCTTAACCTGTTGTTCTCGCAGCTATTCGCACGAAAGTTTTTTTTATTTATTATTATTTTTTCATTCTTATTTATTTATTTCGGTATTATTAAGTGAGGTATATGAGTGAATCGGACAAAAGATTGTAGAGTCAAATCCTTTTTGTACACGTGTAAATTATGCGACTGAAACAAATAGAAAGAATAATAAATGAAAATGGATCGACTAAAGTTTCCTCTGTTGCCATTCCAAGCATGATAAATTACATGATGGCATAGTAACA
This sequence comes from Uloborus diversus, assembly GCF_026930045.1. NCBI lineage: Eukaryota > Metazoa > Arthropoda > Arachnida > Araneae > Uloboridae > Uloborus > Uloborus diversus. The sequence goes on along the minus strand of NC_072731.1, from coordinate 156,817,509 downwards.
ATTAACATTGGGCGGTACACAAATTCTTGCGGATATTCTATATTTGGGTCAGTGATTACACTTTGGCTTCTTTTTTTTTTTATCATCCTTTGTTTTGTAAGCAATTTTCGTAATTTAAAAATGAAATTAGTTTTAATGATAATGTTTTCAAATGTATCCAGCTTGTTCTCCTGACTAAGATTGTAAAATTAGTATCATTTTCGTTTGCACTTATAAATAAAATTTTAATTATTGTGTTTCTCTCCCCCTTTTTTTCTTCTTTTTTGCTTTCGATTTATTACATCAAAGATTAAAATGTGTGAACAATAAAATAAACTATTTTTAAAACCCAAATTCTTAATGAATCTAAACTCATAAATCGTTTCAAAGTTTTGATTTTTCAAATGTTATTGTACCAAACTGAAAACATAAATTTCAGCAGAAAAAAATTGTACTTCTGTATCAACAGCGAAAACTAACAAAAGCCCGGACGAGGGTGTTAGGGTGCACTTTTTCCCTTATTGGTATGTCACAGCTCATTTCCAAATTTTCCGCCGATCTGGTCAAAACAACACAGCTCTTATTTGCTCGTCGTAGAGTAGCTAAAATTAATATTGTTGAAATTTAAAATCTAACGTTTAGTTTTTACATTTAAGCAATCTAATAAACAAAACTAATAGCAGGGTAGACCGGGGCACGTTTACGCATTGGGCGCGTTTACGCAGTGCCCTTTTTCGGAAACGAGTTATAATTAGAGAGCAAACAGTCATATCAGGTTGATTCCCCTCCATAGCAAATATTCTCAAAAGTTTTTGAGCATCAGTCGGGCTTTGGTTTAGCATGCGGACAGAAAAATCTGATTTCTAACAAGTCCAGTAAATTTTGGGTTGAACGTTTTGAAGATTATTGTGAAGAAATAATACTTAGTTAACAACAAATAAATATACAAAAATGAGCAGATTTTTTTTATTTTCTGAGAATTCTATTTGTGTGGACAGAAAAGTTATTAAATTTTATTACAAATTAAAAATAAATCAAAACTTGCCGACGGGGCACGTTTACGCATTTTCATCGGGGCACATTTACGCACGTTCTTAGTGTGTCTTACTGCTCTGTCTTACTTCTAAACGGGCCTCGGACGCTTTTTTAGCTCTGCACTGTTTCAAACCTTTAGTATTTTCAGGTTTTATAATTTTAAAAATAACCATTCATTTTAAATTGAGTAAAAAATTCGTATCGTATAGCTTACAATCATTGAATAATGTCTTCATGCTTGTTCAGCTTTAACTTTATACACTGTTCAGCCTCTGATACATTTTCTTTATTTGAAAGATGATAAGGCATTATGTTCAAACAAAATCATGTTAGATGTCAAAATAATGAAAAGTCTTATCAATAATACAAGTATTTTTCCCAGTAAGCCTTCCACATCATCACATATGGACTACCCCAACTAAGACCATTTGAAAAAGTAGGACAAAGCTTAGGAACCAGGAAAGGAAAAAAAAGAGGATGCTCACAATCCTTACTGATACTCCGATTAAAGAAGCCCTCAGACAAGAGTAGTTAGAGCTACAAAGAAAAGAAACAAAATGGGCAAAACAAAACAAAAAGGATAAAATACTTTAAAATTTACAAGTTTCTATTGAAGCAGAAATCGAAGATATCAAAGAAAAAAGTATGAAATCGAAACGTGCGACAGGGAAAAGTTGGTACACTTTTTAAAAGGAAAGTCAGTAAACGATTCTGTTTACGAAGTAGAGTACTGCGCTTGCATGTATTGTTTGAAAGCACACAACCAATCGAAAAAAGGACAAGACAGGGTTTTAAGTCTTAGATGTCAAAACGCAGTCCCATGACAAGTATGCGAAAGGAAATACTTTATTTTTGTTAGTAAAAATCTAACAGTGGTGAAGAAAATGACTAAATAGTTTCTGTTTTTAACTAGCAATAAGTCGTATGATCTTAGTTTAGCCTATAAAATGATCTTTAATTAATTGTTTGTGATTTTCTTATTTTTAAAGTGTTTTAAGAGAAATAAAATATTTAACTTGAGTTAAATATCTATTTCACTTACTATTTGGTATCATTTTAAATATGCGTGAACGTGCCCCACTCGATGCGTAAACGTGGCCCGTGTTCGGGGCATGTTTACGCAACCGACTTGAACTCAAAAAAAAAAAAAATAATAATAATAATAATAATAATACGGTTAAAAATACAAGCTGAGCTACAACTGAATATACAAATTTTGACTTCATTAACTGCTTCATAAAACCACAATGTCTAAAATTTCTTAGGTTCAAACAGAAAAACTAGAAAATTCATTGAAAAAAATCATCGTAAATGTGCCCCGTTCTACCATAATATATTAAAACTTAAAAAATACACCAAACAAATGAGCTAAGTCATTAAATACAGTGGGTACCCATATTATCAGGGACACTACTCAAATTCTCGTATTTTCAAGTTTAGACTCAATTTTGGAAGAAATAAACCACGAAATACAAACTTCTTTTAGTCCTTATTGCTCCTGGTATCATTATTCTTATTTTTTAAAAGTGGAAACATCACCATAGTCTGCATCATTTAACTGGTAAAATCGTTGTAAAATTGGTCTTTTACTGGATATCTTTACATCCAAAAACTCACTATTTTTCACTGATACAGAGGTTCCTTGAAACCCCAAAACACGTGTATTCAGTAATCTGTATATTTGTGCAACAAAACATTGGTTATTACTTTTTTCTTCATGTTAAGCTTTGCTGAGAAAATTGAATCTTTAGCAACTCCCGAATAAATCACTTTCTAGTGAAAAACTTTCATTGAACACATTTTTGAAGCAGAAAACTTATAAAATAATACTGTTAAGGTTTAATTTTTTAGAAGGGAAAAATCTAATTTCTAGATGAGGCTGATGACTTACCCTTTTTACTTCCTTTTACAAAAAAGAAAGCATTGTATTCGCGAAAAAAAATTTCACTCAAAAATCGGCTTAGTTTCCATTTTGCTCACCCCCCAAATGAATGTTGAGTTTTTTTTTTTTTTTCAACCCGACAACACGTGGATATGTGCCTAAGAACATACAGGCACCCGAAATATCCATTTTGACGATCCCCGAGTTATTTACAACGAGTTTTCTCGTGACGTCTGTATGTACGTATGCATGTGCGTATGTGTGTATGTATGTCGCATAACTCAATAACGGAATGTCCTAAAAGTTGAAATTTGGTACGTAAACTCCTAGTGGTGTCTAGTTGTGCATCTTCCTCTTTGGTTGCATTCGAAGCTCCAAAGGGGGTTTTTTGCCTCTTTTGGGGGGAAATCGTTATTAATTTCGATGTAAACTCAAGTGGTGTTATAATTTGGCGGACACTTGGCGATATATCACCAGTCTTTTGGTCGCAAAGTTTTGTCGCCAACTTGCCTACAAATTTGGCGATATTTTATATACATATATATGTATGTATACATGCATATATATATATATATATATATATATATATATATATATATATTCCTGTTTCTATTTGGCCACTGTTGGTGATATTTAGAGAGTTAACTATTGAATCACATTAAAATTGCCAATAATGGGGAAATAACATTAAGTTGTTGTAAAAGGAAGTCATGTGATGCACACACCAGCTCGTTTTCTTCAATGGTGAAACAATTACGAGACATAAGACGGACAATGGTGAATTTTTGTTTCTAAAAGAAACAATGATGGAAATCGGTGGTGCCGAACTTAATTTTTAAAAGAATTAGTTTCTAAAAGAATTTTTATAGGTACTCTGGTGGAGGAAAAAATCTAGGTTTAAAAAGAAGAGTAATTTGCAAGATTTAGCTTCTTAAAAAGTGCAATAACCTATAATAATATCTTTCAAAGAACGATGATCGGAAAGAGAAATTCTGCTTTTCAAACTTGTCAAAACACTTGTATAAGCATGGAGATATACATTATTAGTATTTTCAGAATTAAGGGATTTTGAGAAAATATTACTTAATGTCTAATAAATTTCAAACACATCCTGAAAGACACGGCAATTGCACAGAAAACGCTCCACTTGATGACTTTGTGGGCGAACAACATATCTCCTTAAAAATAGTTTCTCGCATTTCAATGCACCCTCTGACAAACATAACCAAAATTACTAGAGTAACTCTGTCGTGAAATTCTACGAAAAGTAGACCATTTTGGTAGTAGTAACTTGTGACTGGAATAACAATAAAACCGGAATATTTTAAGTCTGAAAACGATCGCCAAAAGTCGTAAAAAACTGGTGCTTTATACACAGCACGCGCCAACCATCTGTTACGAAGAGCTAAAAAATCAGCTTGTGGGATCAGGAGCTAAGATTCTATCGGTGAAATTTTTTTCTCTCTTTTGTCTGGTAGATGTGGCGATCCGTTTTGTACTCAACCATCCCCCTATCAAATGCAGTCACGTGCTCTCTTTATTCTGACGTATCGTTGTCGATAAACTTCTGTGGCTATACAGGTTATTAGCGTCGAATACTTGTGACGTAGATCACGTAGATATGCTCCGAACGATAAGAGTCGGTTTAAAGTGAAAAGGTGTTTAGGAGTGACAACAAAAGAACGTTTTTTCTTCTGTTTTTATTTACAACCTATTTTATACAAAGCCGGTAAAGATTGAATAAAAAATCTTTTCTGATTAGCTCATAATATGCATCACACTTCTGCGCCATTAATCTAGCTCGCTTATTTATCGATTCATTACAAAGATGAAAAGGGGTGCAGCCGACACTATTATCAAACCGTTTTTAATACGTGTACTAAACGGGAAAACTCTTACGAATACATTAATTAATTCATGCGTATTGATTGAATGCATTTAAATTCATGTTTCATTTCTTTATAATGTTTACTAATGAGATTTATAATGCATCAGTAAAATTTTGATGTATTGTATCGGTCATGCATTAGTGATAAGTAAAAGATTTATTATCTGCTACCCATATTCATATGAATTGAATTTTTTAGTTTTAGTTTCGAGATAGAAAATTGATAAAGAGCGCAAACCCAAAAGCACAAGTTGCCGAAAAATATTTTTCCAAGAGAAATATATTATTAAACGACGTCAAGCAACCATTTTCTAGGTAAAAACGGAAGCTTCTGTTGTTATCTGTTGGTCTCTTGCTTTTATATATCAAGTTTTACTCACGTCCTGAAGCAAATGCTTACGAGTGCTTCAAAACTGCTTATACTTAGAAGTTTCAGCCATTTTGTTTCCATTTTGTTTCGTCTTTTGTTCCTCAGAAGTACTATGTGTATGTCCACAGAATTGACTCACAAATTTCAGAAGGACATTCTCACATAAAATAAACTAAGAAAACCCTTTAAAATTATATATATATATATATATATATATATATATATATATATATATATATATATATATATATACGAAAAATATTATTTCTCAAAGGTGTTTTTGTGGACACGCCATAACTTCCTTAAAACTTTGTCAAACTTCACAACTAACACATTTAAATATTTTTTGATGAATAGCAGCGGAAAATAAAGAAACAAGTCACATTTTGGCAGTTGTTCAAAAAATTACACTTTAAAAAAAACGGGTTTTTGAATTATTTTTGTCGAGCGCGAATGTTTCGCACGGGTATAATATTCATATACACATAAAGAAAAGAGCGTTATAAGTGGAAGTGAGTAGATGAGAATAAAAGACATACGCACGAACTTATTGAAAGTCACCCGGTATTGCCACAATCTATCATGGGGAAAAATGCGTATAGCTAATATTTAACTGAATTAGCATCAAGGAAGAACTACTCGTTTTAAAATGAGGCTAATTTAAAATAAAACAGCATTCAAGTTAGTTGAGAGCACAAAAGATGTAAAACATTTATACAGTATTCGTATACTTGATTTAATGAATTTTCATAATAAGTATTTTACTTTAGTGTTTTTTTCCTCTCTTCCTCAGTTTTCGAGTTAGTTAATTTGTGTATCCCTTTTAAAATATTAGCAGAATTGCAACGATCTCCTTGAAATTTAAAGACTTCGAATACATTCTCAAGGAAACTCTAACTCGAAATTCAAAGTTAACAATTGTTTTCAAAAATTTTAAATTTCAATTTTGCATTTTTCAAATTGTTCTGCTGGCAGTATATTTAGTAAAATATCAATAATTTCAGTTCTTTAAAATTAATTTTTTTAATTTTTTAAGATGCAAAAGTTAACACTACTGAAGAATTGCATAAATTCTAAGACTTTACTGATATTACGTCAAATAAATGAATTCACTTTTACATCTGAAAACTTAAAAATAGTAACAGAAAATGTTTGTGATAATCTTTGCAAAAGTAGAAAATAATGAATAAACATTCGGTACATTTCAAGTTCCAACTTTGAAGTATAGCATTAAAAATCCTTTAAGGAGAAAAAAAAATCATTTTGTAGCGAAATTCTCTCAAAAGTTATAAATCAATCAGAAGTGCGATTGAAAATCGATCGTAAAAGACGATAAATCTAGTTTAAAGGCGCAATTTGGTTAAATGGTCAACAGCTCACAAGTTCGATTTAAATTTAGCCCACCGTCTTATCGCTCCAACCCAGTCTATTTCTCTTTTACTCACAGCTATTCATATTTATGTAATTTTTTACATCTTTACTAAGAGTCATTCCATTTCAAATCAGGCAGGCAGGTATGAAAAGTGTCATATGACCATCACCGATTTTTTTGAAAAAAATACAGTAGTTACAACTAAGGGATATATGAAATATCCCAAAAGGATTTTGCAAGAAAAATTTTTTTTCTTCAGTTACAGCCTATTAAAATTCTGCACAAAATCCGCCATTTTGGAAAAAAACCGGCAAAACACTCCATTTCAAATGGACATTATTTCAAAAGTATTTAACCTATTTGAATAATTCTTTTTTCTAAAAATAAATAAGGACCCATATATCCTCTAGACATCGTTTTTGAAAGTTTAGTTAGGTTTTTTGATAAAGAAAAAAAATAATTTTTGTCGCGAAAAAACTGCATTTTTACCGATTTTATAATTTTTTTTCTCCATGAAAACAAAGTTTTTTTTTACTAAACGGAGATGGCAGTCTAAAGCCCTTATATGATAGTTTCATAACATATTTTATTATAATCCTTGGATGCATACAGCCTCGGAAATAAAATTTGAAATTTTGAAATTTTTCAAAAATTAGCGATTTTTGAAGTGATTTTACTCAAAAAAACCATTTTTTTTAAATCTAAAAATTGGCTCATTTGAACCTTATATAATGCTTAACAAGTGGGTAGACACCGCATCCCGTATTTTTTCCCATAAAATGTTTTATGATTTTTTGAAAGCGACCTTATCGCCCATGGCATGCATGTAAAATAAAAATTTCTAATAATTTCAGTAACTGAAATTCTGGTTATATTAATGCCTAATAACTACAATAAAGGTGCCCTTTATCAGGAAAAACTAAAATCTTACTAACTTTTAATAATATATCAGTAACAAACCGCTGTTGATGACCTAGTCAATTCGTCTTTTTGTAAGACTCTGTGTGTAGCCTTTAGATAGAAGAGCCTTTGGTGATTATATTAATGACTAATAGCTACGATAATGATGTACTTTATCAGTAACAGTAAAAATCTATATATATATATATTTTTTATAAATATTACTTTATTTTGTCACCAAAGCTATGCATTCACCGTTACTTTCATATGCAGCAACGAATCATATTTTTTCTCTTTCAATTCTCTTTCTCTTCAACTCAATTACGCGACAGGGGAAACCATCAAAGGGAAGAACAATACAATGCATTTAAAACGATTAATTTTAATTTCGTGCTTTGGTTGACATTGGCGAATGTTGTCACATAATTTTTGGATCCTACCTAGTATGATTACTTTTATACGTAAGAATATGTATACTAAATTCATACCGAAAAACTCACTTGTAGTTTAAGAATTTAAAAAGCCCACTGTTTTATGAGAGAAATAATTAATTGAACATGGTTGTAAGTTGAGGTAACCAAACAGATCTCACCAAAGGTAGCTATTATAGCCAGGGATCCAATTTCTAACAAAAGAAGGTCAGGATCCCTATAGTCTTCAGAACTTATTTTAATGCTTAAGTGGCCTGAATTCGGTCAAAAATACAAAAATTTGAGTAAAACAAATAAGGAAGTATGGGATCTCAGCTCCCATAACAATTAGGCGCTGATCAGCAGAAAAATATATTCATTTAACAAAGTACAAAAAGACGAATTGACTGGGTCATCAGAAGCGGTTTGATACTGCTACGTTATTAAAAGTTAGTAAGATTTTAGTTGTTCCTGATAAAGGGCACCTTTATTGTAGTTATTAGGCATTAATATAACCAGAATTTCAGTTACTGAAATTATTAGAAATTTTTATTTTACATGCATGCCATGGGCGATAAGGTCACTTTCAAAAAATCATAAAACATTTTATGGGAAAAAATACGGGATGCGGTGTCTACCCACTTGTTAAGCATTATATGGGGTTCAAATGAGCCAATTTTTAGATTTTTAAAAAATGAGTTTTTTGAGTAAAATCACTTCAAAAATCGCTAATTTTTGAAAATTTTCAAAATTTCAAATTTTATTTCCGAGGCTGTATGCATCCAAGGATTCTAATAAAATATGTTATGAAACTATCATATAAGAGCTTTAGACTGCCATCTCCGTTTAGTAAAAAAAAACTTTTTTTTCATGGAGAAAAAAAATCATAAAATCGGTAGAAGTGCACTTTTTTCGCGACAAAAATGATTTTTTTTTCTTTATCAAAAAACCTAACTAAACTTTCAAAAACGATGTCTAGAGGATATATGGGTCCTTATTTATTTTTAGAAAAAAGAATTATTCAAATAGGTTAAATACTCTTGAAATAATGTCCATTTGAAATGGAGTGTTTTGCCGGTTTTTTCCAAAATGGCGGATTTTGTGCAGAATTTTAATAGGCTGTAACTGAAGAAAAAAAATTTTTCTTGCAAAATCCTTTTGGGATATTTCATATGTCCCTTAGTTGTAACTACTGTATTTTTTTCAAAAAAATCGGTGATGGTCATGTGACAGACCCTGCCTGATCTGAAATGGAATGGCTCTAATAATAAAGCTGAAAGTCTCTCTGTCCGGATCTCTGTCTGTCAGGATCTCTGTGACGCGCGTAGCGCCTAGACCGTTCGGCCGATTTTCATGAAATTTTGCACAAAGTTAGTTTGTAGCATGGGGGTGTGCATCTCGAAGCGATTTTTTTTAAATTCGATATGGTTCTTTTTCTATTTCAATTTTAAGAACAAAATTATCATAAGATGGACGAGTAAATTACGAAATTATCATAACGTGGAACCGTAACATGGGCACAAGCCAATTGGCGAGATACGAAATTATCATAACGTGGAACCGTAACATCGGTACAAGCCAATTGGCGAGAAAATTCACCATACATTATGTGTAAATATACTAGTGATGTTCCGGATATCCGTATCCGTATCTGTTTCCGCGGATATCCGAGAGAAAATAAAGATCTGTATTCGTATCCGTTACTTTTTTGGCGGATCTTAAACGGATCATTTCTGTACTAAAAATTTTTAAATTTTTGAATGAAAGACTCTTAAATTCCGTTTAAATTAGGTTTTATTCCCTATTTAAATTTTACCCCCCCCCCCCCCCCCCCCCCGTTGCAAAAAGGAAGGGGAAACAAGTTTTAAAAGTGTATATCAGTGTGTCTTTTTGTGGCATCGTAGCTCCTAAACAGAAAAACTGATTTTGATAGTTCATTTTTCGTTCAAAAGGTGACTTGATCGAAAATGTTCTTAGCTTGTCCTCGTTTTTGTAGAACTTAATTACCGGAGATATTAATTAAAAACCGACTTAACGTTTTTCACAATTAGGGTGGTAAAAATTTACCCGTACGTTAAAAATGTTGGCCCTAATTGAAAGAACAAAGTTTTCTGCGTTTGATATTTATTTGAAACTTCCAACTGATATACAGTAGGAGGCATAATCTTGTTAAGTAAATTTATATGCAATTCTAAGCATTTATACGCGTGATTGGTAGCGATTTCATAGTCGGAAGATAAGGAGAAAAAGCTCAATGATTTAAATTTTTACCTGCTGTCAGTTCATATTTGTTAACAAATGTGTAATCTGACCCGCGAAATTCATCATAAGGTCGGCTCTCTGGGAATGTTTTGGTTTATTGATTTTTAATATAATATTATTTTTTGTTATTGATTTGGGGTTTCTGTTATTCTTCATTTTTGTTTTTCTCGGCATCCTTCCAAAAAAGTGAGACTAAATTCTCTATTGTATTTACTGTTTGTAAAGGTGTTACCGGCTCTATATTTTGTCGGTCGGAGTAAGTTCGGTGGAATGGGTCAGCGATGCATTTATGCTGAAATTAAATGCGAAAAATTACTTCTAGCCTGTACACTCTTTACACTCTTCTTCCTGTATCCTACATCTACCGAGCAAGCTAGAAATAATTTTTCACATTCCATCTAAGCATTAATGCAGCGCTGGCCCATTCCTTCCAACTCTCCCTCAATTTAACGGATATTTCTTTAAAGAGTAAATCATAGTCTTGATTACATTTTAGCCGCAGTTGACATTTTTTGAAGAAACTACCATTATTCTGAAGGGAATACCTTTTGCAACAAATTTTACACTTGGATAGTTGAATTGGGTAAAAAAAAAATTTGCGATCCGTAACCGTATCCGTATCTGCGGATCTTGACATTTATGATTCGGATCCGTATCCGTATCCGCGGATTGACTTTTTTAACGATCCGGCACATCACTAAAATATACAGGCGGACCAAAAGACCTTTTAATTTTTCTATTACGGGCAAAGCTGTGCGGGTACCGCTAGTATTAACATAATTCAGGTTACTAGTGTAAATGAAAATACGTTCTGAAGACCACAGGGCTCCCTCACATCTTTTGTCAGAAATTAGACCCTGACCAAAGGCATTTTTTACATAATTCTACCGCAACGCCTTGCACACTTTTCATTATTTTGTCAACAACGGAAAACGATCTGCTAGATAAGTATCTTAGAAAATCTTGGTCCCTATCTTGTGATCGTCTTCCAAAGAATTGTTCCATTTTCAACGTGGGTGGCAGGTAACAACAGGAGAATATCATCCCTCATTCCCGAGCAACGGTTCTTTTATCCCGATCACTTTTGTAGTCTTGGCAAAGCAGATAGATCTTTCTGCAAAGCGTAAAGAGAATGGACTTCCATTGTGGAGAAAACCATCCAAAAAATCCTTTTCTCACCAAACTAGATGAATCGCAGGCAAAGACCACTTCTTCCCACGCTTCTGTATCCGGTGGGAAGGGACAACCATTTCTCCTCCCCCGCAAATTGATAATGGATTCAGAAGGAGGAAAATCAATCGCACCCCCACCAGTTGCATCATGTGCTCTTCTTTCATATCCAGGGACAAACGAGTTTCTATTGGTTTTGGATCAATTCGTGGGATTTTCATTGTTGCTTGAGAATACAACAGTAGTAAAGAACGGCAAACAAGAAAGGAAAATATTTATTTGGTATTTTTCTAGTTCTTGTCTGTACTATGAACTAGAATGCCTTTTTCAAACTTGACTCTTTCTTTCTTTCTCCCCCTTTTTTTAAGAAAAAATTTCCTTAAAAAATTTTGGGTTTTACAAAGGATTCCATATCAAGGTTCAAATTAGCGATGTAATTCCAAACAATATTTTAAAGATGGAAGTCAAAGTTGAAATTGTTAGTTCTTTAAAAGTCCATGAACTAGAACTGCAACATAACACTTCAACAACGATCTAAATTTTAAAAAATAAATAAATAACTGATCATCTTACCCTATCTTTACTTCACATTTCATAATTTTTCAAATAGAAATTTTTTTAGCAGTAGCCTGTCATATTCAAAGATACCGAGTAAATCTATAGCTTCAGATTTTATGCATGCTAAATTTATTGCACTTGATTATTCAATCGAGAAAAGACGAAGAATCGAAATATATTCCTGAAAATATTTTCCCCGGTTGAGTTATTTTTGAAACTTTTTCTAATGGGGATGTTTCCGAAATTATAAAAGTATTTTTTTTTTTTCTGAAAAAGCATACTTAAAAACATAGTAATTAACTCATTTTTTAAAAACAATTTGACAAAGTTTAATATTTTTTAATAATTATTTTAAACGGTGCAATTTCATTTTTTACTCTTCTGCTCGTGACATCGCAAGTGGTGAAATGCCGTTCACTGATGCCAGTAGCGCAATATTTAATTCGCTTCTTTACTCTCATGTACTGGCTACAATATGGTTGGTAGCAAGCGTAGAGCGCAATATTTTATTTGCTACCGAATTATCATAAGAGTGAAACGCGGTAGACAGCAAGCGTAAGCATTCAGCGCACCCGTGGATATGCACCAAAGTACATTATTTGTGATGTTATAAAGAATACACCTTCTTTTCAAAATCGGAAGCATAAAAAAAAATAATTAAAAACTAAGCGTTGGAAAAACGAATTTTTTTTCGCGCTGCATGTTTTTTTTTTTTTTTTTTGCTTATTCTATCAATTTCAGTGACTTAAAAGTAGTACTTTTGACTGAAGAAAACAACTCCATTACTGTATGTTGCTCCGACAACATTTGAAACATTCACTATAAAAATGGCTACTTCGTTTTATGTTTTATTTATTCATTTTATAATATAATGTTAATTTTAATTGAACTTAATATTTGTAATTAATCCCTGATTTTCAAAAACTTATACTTTCTTATGAAATTGTCATTTTATTAGCAAGAAAACTTTCATTTTGTTCGAAGATTGAACTTCGGCTGTCTCTCCGGCGGTCCCACTCTTTATTTGCCTTTATCCACATTTATTTAATAGGTTCACAATTTCATTAGTTTTTCTGAAGTTGGATAGTTTTAGATACTTATTACCCAATATGGAAGAAGTACATAGACAAAAGATACTAAACATATTCCTAAAAATACTAATAGTTTCCTTAATTTTTTCTAAACGTGAAGGCAAGTTATAGGCAAGTGGGATGTTTAGTATCAAACCAGCTAAATCTGTGAATTTTTTAAAGTGCTTTATTTTTCTTTTAATTTGATACAACTTAGTCTTTACTATCACGCGAACGCCACAAAGTGATTTGGAATTAAATCTTATGAATCAGGTCCAAAACCGCTGCCAAAAAACATTTTACTTCAAAACTAGCTCAATCCAGCTCAATTCTTTTTTCTTATCGCCAACGTAAAAAAAAAAAAAAAGTAACGTCAACAGCATTATTATCACAAATTGCTTATCTTATTTTTTTTATTGTACAGGGGAGTATGTGGCATAAAAGTGAGAAGCCACAAGAGTTTAAACGAAATATGAATGGAAAATTAAAAGATAAAAATAACATAAGGACGGTACAGGGTGTCGGAACAGTCCATGAATTTTTTTTTTTTTTTTTCAGTCATAGATAAGCAACAAATTGTCGTGTGATGCGGTTTGGCCCATTATACCTCACAGGTTCAAGATTTTTTTTTTTTTTTTTTGACATTGCAAGAAAATGAAAAGGGGGAAAAAGAAAAGTGTAATAATGGGTAATCTCTGAATCGCCACAGTAAGAAAAACGTCATGTGAGGTGTTTGATCATTTTTTTTTTGTTTTTTTACCCGTTTTTCCTTACGATGTCACAAAAAAATCTTTGAACCTGTAAAATATTATGGCACAAACCACATATTCATACGACAATTTCATGATTTTCTGTGAATTTTTAAAATGTGTCTGGGATATGTCCGACACGATACTTCAAAAGCAGATCAATCCAAATTATTTTGATCTGCAAATAATTAGACAATACTACTAATTAAAGAAAGAAAACTAAAATGAAGTCATACGCGAGGAATATTTTTTAAACGAAAGAAAAACCTTTTAGAAAAATTAATTGGGCAGAACATGAAATATTTTTTGTTCCTTTTGTAAAATGTTTGAATATGCTTTGAGCTGTTTTTGATAACGAACGCTTCAAATGATGTTTGTTTTCATCCTTCTTTTTCATTCAGTAGTTCATTCAGGACTTTTTTTTATCCCCCCTTACACCCAACTCCCCCTTTTTTTACTCTACATCGCCAAGCCTTGGTCACCCCATGCCGATCGGAGGAATCCTGCTTCTGATAGATGAAAAGCGGGGGCGATTCAATTGTATTGGAAAACGAGGAGGCGGCGTTCCAAAAACAGTCTTTCGCGAAAAAAGCCCCGCGGGACCCTCTGAGGAACATAAAAGAGAGGCCTTCCTAGGATAAATATTACGCTAAGTTTTTTCACGGCTGGACGGACAGACCGTTCCGTTTAGATTAGGGATGGTAATCGGAGGTCTTGTGTGTGTATGTGTGTTACTCACTCTTTGAAATATATTCCAGGAAGTTTTGAATTTTGTGGGTCGGATTCTTTCTTCAAAACTCATTTTTTTTTCTCTTGAAGAGACTCCCATTTTTTTGTGAAAGGAATGGTCAGGAAGATGTTCTTTTTTGAGCCATATGTTCCTGATACCACCGTCCGTTTCAAACTGGACGGTTTTTTTTTTTTGCAAGTGACGATTTCTAAAGGTGATAAATGGGAATGATACTTACATTTGAATGGAATATTTTTGCAGAATTTTGAAGGAAAATGACACATACCGGCATTCTATAAGTAGCTGTTCATGAACATTCGTTTATTGGTTTGAAAAAAAGAAAACTTTATTTAATACTATCTGATATGAAACAAGGAAAATATTTTTGAAGTTAAATAGGTATGTGTAATAGGGTAACGGCACCCAGTAACAGATAGTCATAAGTTTGAATTTAAATAATAAGGATTTTTGGCGGGTTAAACTGATGTTGCCGTGGTCCATGAATACGGTGCAACCTTAGAGCAGGTGCAACCATCTAGTGCAACGTTTCTTAATTTCTTTGATCAGTAGAACCCAGGGTTGGCCGGATTGGACCCGATTGTGTTGGACCCAATGGGTGTTTTTTTTTTTTTGAAAAAACCATTTAAAAAAAAACATTATTTACCTCACTTTTGTTTTTTTTTTTTAATTTTCTGAGAAGTTTTATAAAAAATTAATTAATTGAAATACTTTCACAATTTAAATTTTGTTTTTATTTGCTCTTCACCACAGACAACGGACATAAAAATGAATTTTGAACTTTAATAGTATTTCGTAACTCTTAACGGCGTTAAAAAAATACTTCAAAGATTTTAAAAGAATATATTAAACCTTTTTCTTTAACTAGTCAATAAATATAACTCAAATTGTCTTGACTAAGTCCTGTCACGTATGATTTTCACAATATTTGTAAATTGTACAGAGGAAACTACTCTAGCTGAAAGGCTTTCATGTGAATTATTTTCTGCAAACCAACACGTCACAAATCTCGAATAAACAGGGTAATTTTTTAGAGATTAACAGGTTTTAGAAACGGTCGGACAGAAAACAGAATAGGATGTGCAGTATTTTCATTATCTTACGAAAAAGTTTAATATTTCTTACTCTGTACACAGAAATAGAAAAACAGGCAACATAAAATTCAAAAAAATGTCTTGATTGAGCTGGAATTCAGTAAAAAGGGATTTAAACTACTTGAGGTTCTACAGTAGTTTTGCATAACAAAATGAAATACAATAAAGTAAAATGCAAAAAAAAAAAAAAAATGTAGTAATTAAAAACGAAAAATAGATTTTATCACCTGAGAAGTAACTTCGTCTTAACTGTTTATAACCATGGAAACTAAAAAATCTGAAACTTCACCATTCTTGGGTTTCGTCGTCTCTTATACTTTTCTTCAGAAAACGCAGAATTTTAACTAGTTTTTCAACCCTTTTTACACCAAGATAATTTTTGCGCTTTGTCCATATACTTACGCTACAATATGCTACAAGTACCACACATTTTCCCTAAAAAAAAAAAAACATTTCTTTTAAAAAACTCAGCTTTAGTTGGTTCTTTTTTTTGGGGGGGGGGGTATTTTTAAAAAGCCAAAAAACCCTGGGTCCATGGGCTTTAAAAAAAAAAAAAAAAAAAACGAGTTTTTGCTAACCCTGGCTGGAATCCTTTTAAATGCTCATTTTTCTCGTGGAACCCTTAGCATTTTGTCAATAGTTTGCAGTGGCGTAGCCAAGGTTCTGTTGAAGAGGGAGCCAGGTTCTTATCTCAAAGAGACTATCACAACTAGTCGTCGTTAAATTGATAATTAAATAGACTTCATTACGGATCATGGTAATTACTGCTTGCTACTAAATTATTATTTATTATTATAAAACACCAAAACACTCTTATTTGCATAGTACCCCAAAGAAGGGGGGGGGGTCAAAGGAGGTGCGGGGGGGGGGCAGGTTTGGTGGGCGACACACCCTTAAAGCTAAATTATTTCTTCAAAAATTCGGCAATTGAATTTTTACGTCATTATTAATGAATTGATCTTCTTCCAAAAATTCGAGAAACGAACTCAGAAAGCGGGACCAGATGGCCACAGAAGATTCCCTCCTACAAAATCAAAGTTCCATTTTAATTTTTATGAAATAATAACATGAAGAAAGCATAAAACAAGTTCTTATTAAGTCAGTTCTTTCTTCAAACAAGTGAATAGATCATCACTATCATTTTTCATTCGATCATTAGTTTTGAACTTAGAAAAGTGGAGGGGCAAAGTCCCTTTACTTTGAAAGTGAGACGAGTGAGTGATTGCTCCCCTTGCCCCCTTGTGTGAGCCGAGTCGCCTATGCTTATTTGTGAATCTGAGTAATTTTAGAAGGGATAAAAAACCTCAGAACTTATGCATGAGTTATATGATTAAAATATTTTCTTAGGTAGGAAAAGAAATACTGACGTGTTTTACCTACAATAGTGTTAATTATTCACTAAAATTTACAAAGAAAAAGTTTTTAAAACTTAAAAACTAAAATGTCTCTTATTTTACAACATTTTTTAAAGCTATTTTTAAACCAGAGACTTTGATGTCACTGTATGTTATGTTGACTTAAATTGGTCCTCAGCCTCACTCGTTAAATGTTAAAATTGTTCTTTCAACTGCTACCATATATACTGGGAGGGTGGCTAGTATTAATAGTAGAATATTTGAAATGTACGTCAAAAATCGTAATTTTAGGCAATATTTGATAATGATGCAGGAAAGGGAATTTGGGGTGTCCTTCCATAAGTTTTTCAACGTTGAAGTCACTTTTAAACTATTTTTGGTGATATTAGGGGGGTCAGTAGCTTCTTCCGGAATTTTTTCGAAATTGAAATGTTTAAAAGTGAGAAAGAGAGGTGCCTTATGACTGATCTTGGAAAAATTTCGAAGTGGAATCTTAAAGGCACAATATCAGGTGACAAATAAAATTATCCTTATGGTAGCAAACCGTGATAGGTAATAAAGCTCTGATTAGTTATGAAAGTAAAAGTAAATTTATTTTTAATTTTGGGAAAGTTTTTTCATCGATTTTTGAGTGACAAATTTTAAAGATGTGGAATGAAAACATGCAAGTCTCATGGAACCCCTGAGAGAGCTTCGTGGAACCCTAGGGTTCCGCGGAACACAATTTAAGAAACGCTGATCTGGTGTTATCAGAGTGAATTTTATGGGTCAATTGGTATTTACAAAGCAGTGGTGGAAGGCTATGAACAGCCACCGCGAGGTCAGCTGGTGTTTCATGTTCATTTGAATTCAATAAGGCTAACGTTCAAAAAATAAAGAACGTCTGCACATTTTGAAGAGAAAAAGGGAATTTTGTCCTACACTCATCCTTTCCTCATCCTGTTACTATTATGAGATTTTTCGGTGTCTGTAACTGGGGGTCGGACCTTTTTTCAAATTTGAGCAACTAAAAATAGAATTAACTCATTCAGAGGATCCAGAAACTGCCAAACGTTAGTTGAGATGTAATTGCATGAGAGAAAAAAGTTTTAAAAGTCTAAATACACTAAAAGACTCAGAAAATTGAGTTAACATGAGAGCGATGTCTTAAGCATGTCTATTACTGGTGCCGTTACCCTATTAATTTAATGATTTTTTTTGGGGGGGGGGACTTGTTCAGCAGATTTATTTGTTAGTAGCTAACTGAACTCAAGCTGATTTGAAACCAAATTACATTGCAAGTACTACTTTGAAAGCATGAAAACGCTGTGCTTAAAGACGTGATTTCATTTATTAAATTTAGAAACTCTCTTCTGAGTTCATACAAAAACGATTTTTGCTTCGTTCTTTTTTCGTACTTGACTTTGCGTGTTAAATATTTACTGGGAAATAATTATTCCAATGACATTCTTCTTAACATTGTAATATTTCTTGTGGAAATGTTAACCTAATTTATCATAAAATTAAACGAAAATGCACGTGTATATGTATGTTGCAAACATACTCATTTCTGCCAACACTGTTTTACGAAAGCTATATTTAGATGTATAGTTCCTTATACATCGAAAGGTAAACTCATATAAAGTTTTCATTTTAAATCGTATTTATATTAACCTTACTGTTTATCATTAACAGAAAAGTAAAAAACAAATGCTTCTGATTCAAAAAAAAAAAAAAGAAGAAGAAGAAAAAGATTAAAAGAAACAAATAAAATATACAGTACGTATACACAGTACTGTATTTTTGGGAAGTGTTTGGGGGAATTCATCAAAAAGAAGGTGATCTGAAAAGATATTACATTTTTTTCTTATCATTATTTTAGACAATGAAAAACCAAATATTTCCTGAAATTTTGCCCCCCCCCCCCCCAACTGCAGCACTCCCCTGTAGTGTGGTACATCAAGGATTCCAAAAATTAAAGCATTTATCAACTCAAATGGTATCATAGCTTTGTCAACTGACAAAATGGATCCTTAAATTAAATAGGTACAACTTCCAAAATTGTAACTTTCATTTAATGTTTCTCACTAAATTAAATGTATTACCACAAGCAAAATATAGTATCCACTGCTTTTCACACTAGTTTCTTCTATGACATATACAGATAAATCTTTCTAGATGAAAAATATTGCTCAGATATGTTAATGTGAACACATTGTAACTTGCTAAGTGACATCCTGGCAGTATTTCTTTCCTGTTGAACAAAACAATTGCAAGAAATGTTAAAAAAGTACAGAACTCTCTCACAAATTTGCCCATTTTGTCACGATTTGGCCATAAATAATTTCCAGTGTGAAGGGGGAAAAAATTGAAATGGTTTCAAACCACAAACGTTCGCCTTAACAGCTGTTTGCATACATTAGCCGGATATACAGCACTAATTTCGTTTGAATTAAGCAGGAAAATCCAAGAAATGTATGAAAAAAGGTTAGGATATTTTTCTTGAAACATGCAAACGTACTCCACTTTTCGTCACGAATGAAGAAGTTTTTTATTTGAAATCACCTGTTATTTAATGTTATGAATAATATCACCTCCCTCCCTCTACTGATTTCCTATCTATTAGGCGTCAGTTTAGGAATTATTTAATGGATGGACTACTATTTTTTAAAGTGTAAAAAATGTCTTCAAAATAATATATATTTTTATTTTTTTAATGAATAAGAGACAGATGAGTATTGTAAATAAAACAAAAGTTTTTGCATTCTCTGAGAACTTATTCAACAAATTATGTAGTAAATGAAATTAGCGGAACTATCTACAATTAACGGGGTCCCCGGGACACATTTTGAAAACAAATTTATTAAACAGTTTAGAGTTATGTCATTTTTTGTACTGAATAAGAATGTATTTAATAAAAAATATCATAACATAATTATTTTTAAAAAAGAAAAATTATTTAAGTTTAATTTGTTTTTGTTCTTTTTGCTTCCTTTTACGAAGTAAAGAAAGTATTGTACTCGCGGAAAATATTTCACCGAAAAATCGACCTTAATTTCCATTTTGCTCGCCCCCGAATGAATATTGTGTTTTTTTTTTTTTTTTTTTTCAACCCGACCACACGTGGATGTATGCCTATGAACGTATAGACACTCAAATATCCATTTTGACGATACCCGAATTAATTACAAAGAGTTTTCTCGTAACGTCCGTATGTAGGTATGTATGTGCGCATGTGTGTATGTGCGTAGCGTATGTATCTCG
The DNA here is from genome assembly GCF_026930045.1 of Uloborus diversus. Lineage (NCBI taxonomy): Eukaryota > Metazoa > Arthropoda > Arachnida > Araneae > Uloboridae > Uloborus > Uloborus diversus. Next base: position 156,797,424 of record NC_072731.1, on the reverse strand, counting down.
CATAACTCAAAAACGGTATGTCCTAGAAAGATGAAATTTGGTACGTCTCCTAGTGGGGTTTAGTTGTGCATCTTCCCTTTTGGTTGCATTCGGATGTTCCAAAATGGGTCTTTTACACCTTTTCGGGGGGAAATCATTGTTAATATCAATGCAAACGCAAGTGGTGTTATAATTTGACAAACACTTGGCGATATATCTCCAAGCTTTTGGTCACCAAGTTTTTTCACTAACTGGGCGACAAATTTGGAGGCTTTTTTTTTTTTAATCTAGTTTCATTTGGCCACTATTGGCGATATTTAGAGAGATAACCATTGAATCACATTAAAATGCCCAATATTGTTAAAATTAATCTGTAAAAAACGTTTTTTTTGCTTCAGTTCGCTACAAACTTGGGGTAAAAATATTTAAAGTGTTTTTTTGGCTTACTCCAAGGCACTATTATCATTAAATTGGAGTAAAAAGAAGTCAAGTGATGCACACATCAGCTCGTTTTAAAATGGGATTGGTTTAAATCGCTAAAACTCAAAATATTCTCGGCAAATTTTCATATTTTTTTCAAAAATTTATGCACAAATATCTAAGTTTTTATTTTTATTTGGCGATTTAAAAAATAATAATTCAATAAAAAAATAGAAAACATTTGAAGAAAAATTTTGAAAAATTCGAATGTACTTAAAAAAAAAAAAAGAAATCATATTTTTGCAATAAACATTTTTTTTTTTTTTCAAATCTGCCGAATAAAAATTAACATAAACTATTTAAAAATGATCTGCTCCAAATTCCATTACTTTATCTTTATCAGTTCTTGGCTTTTAGAGTTTGAATGCAAAATATTGGGAAAAATTGCATCATAAAGAAAAACGCGTTTAAAGTTTTAAACTTAAATATCATATTAGTTAAATGGCATGCAACAGAAATAAATATACCTTTCGTTCTTACTAAGATAGAAACAAGATTCAAACGTGCCTTTAAGCAGAAAAAAAAACAAAGAAATTTTTAAATGATTAAAAAAAAAATGGAAAATTTGACGACTTTTGTGTCCCGGACCCCCTTAACAACCAAAATATTTTATTGATAGCAACTGAAAGATAAAATGACTTGAAATATTGTCATATCAAATGTTATAATATTTTTTCTGAAACTTTATCTGAGTAATCATAGAAGAACTCAGGGTTATAAATGGGATTTCTAACCAATATTTATTTTTTTTCTGCTAATAATACCAGTTACTGTTTTAAAATAAACGTAACTTGGGTAAATAATTTAGAGCGAAACACTCCAATGTATAAAAATCACTACTATTTTTTTTAATCAAAGATAACTATAAAAAAAAAGAATGAAAGAAATTTTTAAAAATATATACCTAAAAGGAAAAAAAAAAGTCTCCATTCAACCCCAACAAAGTTTTCAAAACCTAATTGTATTTTCAGAAATGATACTGCTAAAATTAAATCAAAATGCATCTTAAAGTGAGCAAAAGAACAATAAAACTATATATAACATTCAGAATTACTGAAGATTAATGATTATTGTATAACTAGTAGCTGGGTCAGAACGAAAGTAGAAACTAACTTTTCAAGCAGAAGATTCTTACTAATTGTACTCAGAAAAAAATGAGTTAACTCAGGCGAACAATATTTTAGTCTGATTACTTTGATCATTTCTGTCATCTATTGGTACCCAAAATAAATATTATTTTTTTTTCAAAGTAAGTTAATAAAAACTAATAGTGGCATTATTCAACCTCGTATTCCGTTCATTATTACTCTCCCTTGCATTATGAATACTCTCCCTTAATGAAATTGAGTAAACTTCTTTCAATTTTTAAATTTTCTTGTGCAAACAATACTACGCTATACACTTTGTGTTACGTAAACCAAAGGATGTGCACAGATCGTTACTTTACACGAAACAGTAAATCAATAATGGAACTAATTCAGGAAATCTTAATCTGGCTTGACTCGTGTACTCCGTATGAAAGCTAAAATTTGGTGTGTCGACTCTCACTTTCAAAGCAAAACATTTCCCATGAAAAGGAACCTTTGAATAATATCCAATTAAAAAAATTCAATTTACTTAGGCCAAAATTTGAAACTCAAATTGTATACAAGAGTTTCACAGATACCAAAAACCCTTTGTCTAAGTTGCATCGCATTGAGAACTTGGGCAAAGGTATAGCAAAACCAAATTCTAGGAATGTGTCCTGAAAATCAATTAATATTGATTACAAAATTAGATGAACATAAATTTGCGAAAGGCTTATAGGATGACTATGAAAAAACGCTAGTTTAAGTCCGAAAAAAAAATCAATGAAAAAAACTATATTTTGCTCTTTGCTGCGAAAGAGACCGCATTACAAACTATAAACTCGCAGGTTCTCCAAATCGTTGAAAACTTTCTGAAGATCTAGGTCCAAAGAATACAAAGCTTTGTACATGATTTCATATATGATTACGCTCAAAAACATGGATGAAATGTATAGATTTCTGAGCAGTTGTGACCCTATGTTACTTTTATCTTTAGGTGATTTTCGTGATCCTACAAATAAACTTTCAGAGATCATTTAATTTTCTCTACATCAGTAACTCCACATGACCTGAAAATAGTATTAAAGTAGTAGTATATTTGAGCACAGAAAACTTAATCTTGACGACAGAAGAAAATACATTTTAAAAGATAAACCATTTAAACAGTTTGGAAATTTGCTGACTGAGCAGTGCAAAAGACATTCCATATTATGTTCCACTCCAGGGTTTTCCGTACATATCACTACACGTGATTTAACAGGTTGGATGTGGGGCTCAGAAGACAATCCTGTTTCTTGATCCAGGTCAGGAGCCTAGCAAACTTTGGTTCAGCACCCCCAAAAGAATTGATTTGGAAGGGGAAGTTGGAGGACTGTGTGACCACGACATATTTCATGCGCACCAATCACCATTAGCGAACATGGAGGAGGTCTGCTGGAATCAAACTTGTTCCCCCCTCCCCTTTCACGAGTCTAACGTCTTACCGATCAGGTCAACACAGCCCTTTGCATGTTCTACAAGAAGGCATTCTTCTATTAATCAATGAAGTATTATCTATATGAAGACATTCTATTACTATTGAGCCCATTAGAGCTACCATGACTAGCCAAACTGAACGCCATGAGCACAATAGAATTAAGACATTTCGTAAAAATATTGCGTCATCTATTCTTTTTCTGAATAGAAGAATTAAATTTTGGAATTCATCGGTGTATAATAAAGATATTTTCAAAGGGACAAACAAGTATATCATTTAAAATTTTCATCTGATATTGCGATAAAATTTGGAACAAAATATAAATATCAGAAGAAACAACGAAAAATGTTTCACGTTAGCTAGAATTGTAATCGAAACATGTAAGATTGATGTGAGTAATTATGTCGGTAATAAGTGCAGATTCAAAAGTGCACTTCAAAGTGACTTTTTTTTTTCTTGTCCGTAATACAGTTGACTAGCCCCTCCCTCTGACTTCATATCTACACTGTAAAAACGATTCAGAAACTTTCCTTGAAAATAATAGGCAGCTGATGAGCCCAATTTCTGCCAGTAACATATCTCGCAAAAACCTGGAACGTTTTCCGCTAAAATTCAGTAACCTTCCTGAAAAATCCAGATATCTTCCCGTTTCAAGCATGTCTAGTCTCTGGAACTTCAGAGTAATCTGAGGTTGGGATTTTCAACAGCTCGGCACCTTCCTGATAAATCAAGACAGCTCCAAAAGAAGTATTGCAAACATGGACAAAGCTAAGCCAGAATTGCAAGCAAGTATCTCACTTGATTGCAATTCTTGCAAAGCTACGTAGTCTATACTTATTTGCTTCCTTTGAGAGTTTCAGCATGGAACGATTGAAGCCGATACACTTTTAAATGCGAAAAGTTAATCTTTAAACTGGGAGCTAAAAATATTTTTGCATCAGAGAGAAGTCTGCATTCGGACAACGTGTAGCAATTCAGGAAACTTTTTGACAATAATACTTGATATTTCCAGGAAGTGAATAAAAACTGTTGAAATCCCAAAACGTTTCACTGAAATACTCAGTAACATTTCAGAATTTTTTTACAGTGTAGTATAGCATAAAGATAGTTTTTTTAGACCTCATGTCATCGGTTATTTATGGCGATCCCAATATAGTTCATACTATAAGACAAGGAGAATTCATGCTCGTTTTGAAGTAAGTTTTTAGAAATATCAATTGAATACAAAATTGTCACGACATTGACATCGTTTGCATGTAATAATAATACACGAAAACAGAGAAAACCCTTAGAGTGATCAGTTCTATAGTAAAAACTAATTTTCTAAGGATGAAATATAACATACAGGCAAAAAAAAAAAAAATGCGTTCTATTTTGGTTTTTTCCATTTAAAATTTTTGACATTTTGTATTTAAAAAAATAAGAAAATATTCACATTTGATGTTTTTAAAATAATGATTTACTTTTATTTTTCATTTTCCAAGTTTTAAAACTTGCATTTAAAGTACAAAGCTTAAAATACACTTTAAATTTTGAGGCATATTTTCGCTTATCAATGAGCGCAATGCGCTTGTAGAGGCGCTAAAAAATGCTTCTAGATGTAAATTTGATTTTACTTTCAAATATAATAATAACTTTTTCCTTCACTATTAAGATTAATATTTTTCAGTCCAGAATTCATGAGCTCAATATTTATCAATACCATTTTTATTAAAAAATGTCTCAAGTCCAGACTTTTTAGCCGTTCACAAATAATGTTTTCTCCACGGTATTATTTTTGTTATCTTAAAATACAATGCTAGCCATAAATATTGTTCCCTCTTAATGATGATGAAAGCATTCTCAGGTAAATACCCCCTGAAGACAGATATTTCCATGTTTTCTCATTGAAAGCTTCTTAAGAGAAGTTAAAATTTATAGAGAGAGATTTATGCGTCTATTCGTATTTGGAAGAAAGGTATGTTTCAGTTAATGTTATAATGCATGGTCTAAGGCCTGCATACGAGCGCATAAACATTCCTCAAATCTGACAGGGGCAAAGTTCAAGGCATTAAGAAGTTTTGAAAGCATATTTCAAATAGAAAAGCAAACTGGCGAAACAGATTACATTACATGTTTTCTAAATGGAAATCTACCAAATGTTTGCTTAAGTAGTGTTAATGTTATGAAAACAATGTAAAAGATTAGCCGTTTTTGTTTAATTACAAGTTGTAACAAGTTTTTTTTTTTTTTTTTTCTGGTATTTTTTCTGTTACGTCTTTTTTTTTTCTTTTTAAGAGTTTGTGGAAGTGAAAAACTCAGAAACTCTTATATTAAAAAAGGCGAGCAAATTGCAAAAATCAGCCATTTTTGAAACATTTTTTATAAGCTGATCAAAATAGCAGTGTTACCAGGAAGGTAAAAAAAAAATATTTTCAGATATAAAATAAATATTTCTACTTTTTTTTTTTAGCGAGGTTCGGTTCACTATAAGTTTTACTAAAGATTTGAAGAAACTAAGAAGTGTGAAAATATTTTTTACACAGAAAACGAACACGTTCTCAAAAATATTAAATGCGTAGGCAATTTTTTTTCTTCCTTCAATTTATTGTCAGCTTAATGTTATTCAGAATATGTGCGTAGTTTTTACTTTTCTACAAACCAGACAAAAATGAGACTCGATATATTTTGTCTATTTTAGGGAGAATAGAACTCCGGAAATGATTCGAACCACTCTGAATAAAGCCAAGATATTCCGATTAGTTTAAGATCCAACATTCGTTGACCAACATCAAGTTGCTTCATAAGCTACGTATAAAAATGTAGATAAAGATACACACACGATAGTACAGGGTTGACTAAGAAAAAATGAACAAATCATAAGGTTGTCACCACAAGTTTCAACTATTGAGTAATTCTGCTCATCTTCTGCAGATATCATCAAATTTTGAAGGAATCCGCAAATTCTTTGCAGATTTCTGCAAAAGTTCTTCTTTAATTTGAAGATACCTGCAGAGGATCTGCAGAGTTACTCAACTATTGAAATTTTAAATCGTGCCATCTCTATGATTTGACCACTTTTTCTTAGACAATCCAATACCATCGTGTTAGTAATACAGTCGGACCTCCATATGTCGAAGTAGCAAATTGTCGGAAAAAAATTCGATATATCGAAATTTCGATATATAGAAATGATCCTATTTCATCCTAAAAGTCTCCTAAAACATTAAAATTAAAGCTAATTTGCATGTATGAAACCCAATTTCTAATTGATTCGACATCGGATTAAATAAAAGTTAATAATTTAAAAAAATAACAAAAGTTACATTTTTGCGCCTTCATACATCTTCATCCTTCTTCAATTCAACTTGATCCGCAACATTTGGGGATTTTCATTTTGACAATATGTAATCGAAAGAAAAGTAAAAAATCAATCTACTTAACTTGATTGATTTTTACTGCAGCTAAAAAGACTAGGAATGATAATCAGCAGACAAAAGGGAGAACTTGAAACTGATTTTACAATGTTAATGGTTACAACTAAGATTTGAAATAACTTAAGAGAATTTAAGAACTCCAGAACAAAACAACGACCTATCTACACACCCCTCAACCCCAGGCTCCTTATGAGTTTCGTAGCAACCATTAATAAACATAATTTTTTCCCCTAACCTTCATTTTTCATGAGACAAACAGTCTAAAGTGGAAAAAAAAATCTACGAATGTCTCGAAATTTTTTTTCGATATATAGAGATTTTTTCGATATATAGAAACAATTTTTCTATGTAATGAATATAGAAATTTGCTGGGATTTCGATATATAGAAAATTTCGATGTGTGGAAGTTCGATGTATGGCGGTTTGACTGTATTTTTATCTACATTTTTATAGCGCGTTAGGAAACTCCATGAGGGTATTTCAACCAAAATCAGCTCTTGTCTGCATTGAAAACACGACGGTGACTCTACTTGGGACGATCAGTTTGGCCAACTAAAAGATGGACCTCATGGGCAGAATTGCTGTTTTTGAATACGCCTTCGGCGCATTATTTTAGGTAAGCATTTTAATAGTGATAAATTGACCATGACACAATAGTTTTAAATGCTTGTTTCTCCTCACATTCACAACGCATACAAAGCCCGATCATTCTAATATTCGACATGGGGCTCATTTGTATTTCAGGGCCCCCCTAGGGCCCAACTAAGATTTTTGAAGACACTGGGCATGAAATTCATTTTGTCCCCCCCCCCGCCCCCTATATTTCCGCTTATTCTGAAGTTATAAAATATTTCGATACTTGCGTATTATCGCAACCATGCTAAATTTGGTGGTAATCTCATGTCACAACGTTTACAAAAGGTAGAAGAAATATGGTATACAATAATTATATAAGATGGGGTTAAACTTCGCCAGTTTACCGTTAATGTCAAAGGTACTTATGATATAACTTTTAATAGCAAATACAGACTAAACTTCGCGAAGTCTATTTATATCCGCACTAAACGCAAAGAGATCAATTTTTTAAGGGGAATTTTTATCAACAAATAAAGAGATATTTTCCTTGTCTTTGCTTTTGCAAAAATATCAATGACATCATTGTACTCTAGATTCTGAATGAAATCATTATGTATTTTTAATTAGCATGATAAATTAAGGTGATTTTGCCCCCCCCCCCCTGAAATCTAACAAGAGGGCCTGTGCCCCGCATGCCCCTGCGGTAATCAGGCTCTGAACGCATATCCTCCCTCCGTTGAATGTAAAACTACCATACCCAATTTGCTGACCACGCGATCACAATATGTTCTAACCGACAAACATTCGCAACACGGTCTTACTAAACTTCGTATATTTATCAGAAGTGTGCGTTCCCGGTGGGGAAGACATACCAGAAACATTTCGTCCCTTATATCCACCCTAAATCCAAATGTTGACACGGGATTACGGAAGCCATAAAACGTTTTCTGCGGCCGAAAGCAGCGACACTCGCCTCTGAGTAATCTATCAGCGGGGAATCCACGCACTTTCATTTCAAGTCAAGACCTCTGTGTTATCGCTAAGCCCCCACATTTCTGAAAAACCCATGAAATCGGGAGGCTCTGTTCCCCTCTCTTTTTTTTCTCTTTCTCTCTCTCTCTCTACACTCTCTTGGACTGTTTATTCCCGTATAGAATAACGAATGAAACGTCCCAACAGCCGTCGAGTGTTGTCCGCTCGTCCATGGTCTTTTGTCAATCGAGCCCTCTCCCCATCAATTTTCTGTCCCACCTCACCCCTTAAAATCACTACCTCTCTCCCCCTCTTTCTTTCTTTTTTATTTTTTAAAGGTGGGTAACAGTGTTGGCAGTACCGTAGCAGTTATTTTTCTTTGAGTATGAAATATTCTAGAATGCTGCCTACCTTTTTTGACTGAAAGGTTTTTGGCTCGAAAGAGATTTATGATCTGGGTGTGGCAAAAGAATACAATTTTTGATCCGTCTTCATCATTTTCGCTACCTGACACTTAGGGTCAGTTAAAGATAAGAACAGTTTCAACTTTCGAAACAATTACAGAAATACATTCTCCTCAACTACTTTGACTGGTCAAACGAAAAATGTTCAAAAATGCATTGTACTAAAATATGAATAAAATGGTAAAGACAATATAAATAACGCACAATTTATTCCTTGACATTTTTTTTAAAAGATGCAGTAAATCATTTTTTTTTCAATTTTGTCATGTATTGGCGAAAATTTCAATCTCTCCCCCCCCCCCTGGAAGTAAAAATGATTAGGTAAAAATAATACTGACGTTTCTAAAACATTGTTTTCTATTTTGCATTACATTATAATATCAATAATATAAGGCCTCGTTCAAGGTGCTTAGTTGAAAAATGTTTGTGTAATGGTGCGTAGATCTACTACAGTATCACTTTTGTTGTTTATGTTACCCTGTTTATTAATATTCTTAATTGATATACATATGTCGTGTGTGAAATTTTTAACAAGAGAGAAATCTAGTTTTTCTTAAAAGAAGTTTCTACCATGACGAAGAGTCATGACACGAAACAATATAATTCGATAGCAACACAGTTATATTAACAGTTCCCCTTTTCAATAAAATTTTGTCTTATCTGGTTTAATCATCGTTTTATAATTATTTTGAGTCACACAGAAATTAATACCAAAAAAAAAAAAAAGATTTTTTAAATTATTCACTTGGTGAATTTTGAATTAAATGATCCAAAAGTTTTTTTTATCAATAAAATAGTAGTAGAGTTCAACCAATTATTGTTTAATATTTAATTTAGGCATGTTGCTAGAATATTACCTGCACGTTGAACGAAACACATTTCCATTCCGCTAGATTATTTACTGAAAAAATCACATGCGTACTGTTTGTACTTGAATACAACTTATTTATTTCAATTTCATTAACTACTGTTTGGTAAGATATTTCTAATAAAGGTGATTTAAAAAAAACTGTCTTCTTTTCTCCCCTTGTCCCACCTGATTGTCAATGCTAGCCAAAGCCATGACTCTTCAGATAAAGTTCTCCGCTGTGTTAAAACACAGAACTTCATTCACTTATTTTTCAAATACATTGTAAGACATGCAAAAACAGATGAAATGTACCCTGTGTCATATAGTTTCAAAAGTTATCGAGAAACATAAATTTAAAACTGAATTTCGCGTTCATGTATTTAGATCTAGCTTTAAACTAATAGTTGTTAACTTTCTGTTATCAGAAATAGGTTCATTTTTAATGAACCTTTCTTAAAGACCAAAGATCATCATATTAAGGCTTACAGAAAACTGTACGAGGAGTTAATTTTTAAAAGAGAAATTTTTACACAGTTTTGTCTTTTCACCGTTTCAGCTGTACTTTTATTATTATTATTATTATTATTATTATTATTATTATTATTATTATTATTATTATTATTTTAACTTTATATATTCGTACGTAAATTTATATTTTATGTACGAAAGAATTAAAGTAAAATTTGAAATCAACTGAAGGAATAACTAAAGACGAACTTAAAGAATAAATGTCTATAGTTTCTTATTAAAGAATGCAATAATCACTTTTTATAGCCTGATTATTGCATTTTCAGAAAGAATGCTGAAGAATTTTAAAGGTCAATAACGCAAATACATTTCGGATCTACAGGCTTTGTCTTTAAAAAAAAGTGTACTTTTATTTTATCAATTCAGTTTTAAAATGACGAGATTAAACTGTAAAACGATCTTAAGCGTATTTTGTACGCTTTTCACCATAGAAACAACAGAAAAAATATAGGCAAAAAAGGAACAGAATTAAAGTATTTGGAAAAAATGAATGCTAAACCGTTTTGAATTTTTCAATTAATGTAAATAAGAAGAATGCGGCATCATTTTATTTTCACTTTCGTTAGAACAGTTGAAAGTTGATTTCTGCAGCATGTTTGAATTTTTCAGTGCTGCAAAAAATATTTTTTGGAAAAACAACGACAGTTGGACTGACATTGTCATTGTTAATCATTTATATTTTGTGTAGAAACAACTGTAATATGTTTAGATTGTTTAAACAATTTTATGAAATGACTGGAAAATCGTCTGTCAAGGTATGACGGGAGAAAACTGCTTCTACATTTGAACGGAGCAATTGCCTGTTTGGTGATATTTTGATTGTTGACATTTTAAACGTAATTCCAGTGGATTAACCCTAATAGCGGATGGTAGATAGCGTTCATGGTTGACCACTTTTTTGTTTCTTCATTCTCTTAAAATGACAGTCCTACCAGTAAAACAGTTAAGTTACCGGATCGAGTTCTGCTTTGTCACAATAAAGCCTTTCCTGCATGTTAAACATTACCAAGAAATATTATCAAGTTATCATGCCGTGGAGTGAGTTTCATTGTTGATGACGTCAGGAGCTTTACTCGATCATTCGTTATTATATATATGAGGATATTTATGCATTGTTAAATGCAGACAAATGAAAAAAAATTGAACAGCACGAGTTTTTATTCGTGTTTAAAACTTAACGCAACTTTACTGGTTCACGAGTCAACAAAAATGCTTTCCGTTTCAGTGTAAGGTGTTAAAACCCCTATAACACAGCGCTACCATTTCTATCTAAATAAACTTTCCCTTTTTTTTTCTATTCCATTTCTGGACTATTTCTCTAGAATCGTTTCAGACTCAATGGAGTGTAGAACGTTCCACAATTTAAGCGGGGTCGAGGTGCTATTCCCCGCCCCAGCTCCTGCACAATCCCTCAAGTATTGAATTTTGGATTCACTGCCCCCACAAACATTACTCTTGTGCCTCCCCACCTTTCTATATGCCCAGGGTACACATTATTCTTTCTATGAAGTGCTCCATGGAATGTTTCTTAGTGGCTCAGTGTACTCGCACCGGTAGTCTGTTAGTCAAGGTCTACTACCGCCAAAGATTCGGGTAGGGGGGAGGCTGCTTCAGTTCCTGTGACCCTCCCGTCTGGTTAAATAGTAACCAAACTGAATGTTAACAGGGGTAAAATGGTTTTGTATTTATGCTGAATAATGCTTTTGGGAAAGCAAAATACGCCGTGTCTGAAAGCGTGGAATGGTAACTCTTTCTCAAATGTATATTTATGTTCGGAAAAAAAAGGAGAAGGATTTTGCTTTGCACATATCGCACTCCGGCAAAGAAAGTGACACAACTAAAATTTGGAACGAAAAAAAAAGAGCTAGTTCTTGATTTAAAATCTAAGTTTCATGTTCTTTCTTGCCAGAAAACTCGCAAAAGTGTAGGTTATATAACTGATTCATATATAATGGCGTAAAAACGAAGTAATCAATAGTTACGCAGCATTAAAATTTCGTAATTAAGAAGTAAATTTTTCGAACTTTAAGTATATGCATTATTAATTCAGACAACAAAAAGTATCTAGCACACATCCCGTTATGAGTTTTTAGCGCGTATTGTAATATTTGAAACCAAATCCCTTCTATAGTGTAAAATCTTCATCTTCTCCACTGTTTTTTTTTTTTTTTTTTTGAGTTAGTGTCACTTTCCTTGCCGGGGTGCGATATATTGATGCAGTTTATTGAAATGAAGTTTAGCTTTCGTAAAAGTAGTCAAATTGTCGGACGACATTTCCTTTTATCGTTTCAGAAAATAGTATTGGAGTAAAATGTGATACGGAAAAAGAATATTTGCCATTTGTCTCTGAGTTACAACCCTGATGGCACAACTTGTCCCGGAAAAGTGAGTGATGTCATTGTGAGTCCCTATAACTAAGAGCTGGCTACAAAAAAAAAAAAAAAAAGTACTCATAAGGTACATTAAAAATTTCTGGATGGAGAGAAAGTACATACATAGCTAAGCATTTATCGCTTAGTCTGCCAGGGCGGGTAGGGGACCGGGCGGGTTGGCGGGGGATGAAAGATCACCAATTTTTAGCAGGAAAACTGCAGATTGCTGCATGAAAACTGCAGTTTTTCTGAAGGTAAAGCCTCAAATCTTTAAAATATCTGCAGAATTCTTCAAAATTTCTGCAGGTGAATTTCTGCAGATTTTGTGAGGAAAACGCAGCACATATGGCTATCCCCGTTTACAACTAGGCATTTTCTCGCAAAACAAAATGTGGTACTGATTTGATTATACTAGTTACATTGATGTGTTTAGATACATGTACTTTATTTACAGTTATGTCATGAGATTACGTATGTGGGCGTAGTACAAATATATGGCAGTACTTCTTGTTTTTCAGAACAATTGTTGATCTGTATGAGGGAGGGGGGAGGGTGATTTTTGAACTATAAAGGGCGCCACTAAGCTATGGATTTTAGAAAGAAAAAAAATGCTACAATGATTTTGGAGATGGCAGATGACTAATATCTTTTGCGCATAATAATAATTGGATACTTTAGCCAGAGATTTCTCTCCCCCCCCCCAATGGCGCCACCGATAAGTAAGTCAAAATGACAGAATTGCGACGACTCGCAGGAGTCACACTATGACGCATTTGAGACATGTATCCCATGACTTTACTGGAACATCGCTGCAACAATTAATTTGTGAAAAAAACAGTCACCCTGTGACGTTTTGAAGAAGTCACTACAATGACATTTTGTGAGGTCACCATGAACTGAGATTCATTTCATTACTTGCTGTAACCTGTCGATGACTTATAGTGACGATTTGTGACCGTGACGAAACTTTCAATACAGAACGCATTTTGGTCACTGGGCTATTAGGGTTATGGACAACCGACATAGTCATAACCGACTGGAGGCATATGTCCTCTCATTAAAACTGCATCATTTATAACTGCATTTTCAACTGAGATTACCTTCACACTGATAGAAAACGGAGTACTCAATACAACAACACTAAATATGAAGATGGAACAAATATAGAAAAAGTACCTACTAAAACAACAGGAAAAGCAGCACGTTCGTCTCCTTCGCTTTGTTTCTTTTTTCGAAATATGCGTTTTTTCACACCACAGAGGTGAATAAAATCGAATTTAAAGTTGCCATACTGTACAGCTTTTTCTTTTCTTTTCTTTTCTTTTTTTAATATTTTTTTATTTTCGAACTTCACATACTATCGGCCCCAGTCAAATGAATATAATATTAAGCGGTGTTTTTTCTTTACCATAAGCGGGGAAATTTTTTTACCATATTATCAAACTGACAACACTTCTCTAAAATCGTAATAATAAGTCAGTAACTATTTTAAAGAAGAAATAATTGATGTTAGTGGTTAGAAGGTTTTGAAATAAGCTCAATGAACTACAAAATAATGTAAAAGTTGAAAATTTAACTTAGAGCGTAAATTACGAAATCTTAGTTTTGGCACCACTTTCTCTTTATTACTTCTTGAAAAAGTTGACAATAGAGGATTGCGTGTTCTAAATGTTTTGGAAAATTTTGAAGGTGAAGATGGGGCTCGTTGAACCATAGGGATAAGGATGGGGAACGGTAGCATTAATTTTAGTACTATTAATATATTTTTATTTACATTTTTGACAAACAAATATCACCCCTAGTTATACAAATCCCATAAGAAAATCTTTGGGTACAATTATATTGTACAAATTTTATTTCAAACAAATTTTATTGCTATTTTTTCAGTGCTGAGTAATTTTCATAATCCTGCAACTTTATTTTTTAAGCTGTTTTGATGAACAATTGAGTAATAAATTAAACTCCTTTCATAAACTAAGTTCTTGCAGTTTATAATTATCGGGTTTCTTTTTTTTTTCCATAAAGAAAAAAAGTATGACAGCATTTCTTCAGGCCAAGAACACAGAGTACATTGGTCCACTTGTAGAAAACATCCAACATCCAGCACACAACATCTAGCATCCAGCACACAACATCCAGCATCCAGCACACAACATCCAACATCCAGCACACAACACCCACATCCAGCACACAACATCCAGCATCCAGCACACAGCATCCAGCATCCAGCACATATTTATCCAGCATCCAGCACACAACATCCAGCATCCAGCAGACAACATCCAGCATCCAGCACACAACATCCAGCATCCAACACACAACATCCAGCATCCAGCACACAACCTCCAGTATCCAGCAGACAACATCCAGCATCCAGCACACAACATCCAGCATCCAACACACAACATCCAGCATCCAGCACACAACCTCCAGCATCTAGCACACAACATCCAGCAGCCAGCACACAGCATCCAGCAGCCAGCATATAATATCCAGCAGCCAGCACACAGCACACGACATCCAACACGCGATATCCATCATCCAGCAGACAACATCCATCATCCAGCACACAACATCTGTAACATCCAGCCCCTGGCATTAATTAGAATTCTGACGTCTTGAATTTAAATTATGCTTTTTCCCATCATGAATCGCGACAGGACCCTACTTGTTGGATTTCTTTTTTCCACAAAGGGCTCGATCCGCAATCATAATTGCAAAAAATGTACTTTGAATTCAAGAGGTCAAGATTTAAATGAATGCCAGGGGCTGGCTGCTGGATGTTGTATAATGAATGCTGTTTTTGTCTAAAGAGGATTGTGTAAAGTCGAGAGGGTCGGGTATAAATAAAGTTGATTCCGGGGACATGATTGCCACCACCCAAGAGGAGGGACATGTTCAAGGAGGCTCATGGACAAAAGAGTTTGCAAAGCAAGCATAGAAAAATTAAATCATAGGAATATCAACTACAGTCAAGTGAGAGCAATTAGCAATTAGTGATTGCTTGAAAAACTAAAACGCAAAATTAAAGCAGCACAATGCAAAAAACCAAAAGAGTAGGAAGCATTAGAC
The DNA here is from genome assembly GCF_026930045.1 of Uloborus diversus. Lineage (NCBI taxonomy): Eukaryota > Metazoa > Arthropoda > Arachnida > Araneae > Uloboridae > Uloborus > Uloborus diversus. The sequence continues at coordinate 156,782,171 of NC_072731.1, read as the reverse complement.
TCATCACCTCTCTTTCGGTTTTAAACTTCAGATACGCCTATTTTTATGACGCAAAAATAGGACCCGCGGAACGTTACCTGGGCGGACAGTACATCTCTTTGTTGCAAGGGCTTAAACGAAACAAAGAAACCATGACTGAAAACAGCTGCGTTGAAACAGAGTTTTAACTTAGTATTTTGGGTTTATTTGGAAGCTCATCCATTAATCGAGCAAATTTTGCAATTACTATGTTTATGATCCAACTGTTGAAAAGAAGAACTCTTTTGTCAGGAATAGCATTAACCGAAATCAAGTCTTTTTTGAAAAGATTTGTTAAACGCAGCAACTTTAATGTTGTAGTTTTTAAAGAGTTTATGACCGATAATAAAATGGTTGCATAAGGAAGACGTCATTTATTAAGTAAACTCGGGAGTGATTGTGAGATCAAAGTAATTACCGCAATTCATTTGTATGTGTATGGGGATCTGAATTCAATATTTACGAAAAGTTTAAAAAATTACGTAATAAATTGCTGTAGCAAAGATGACTTCTCAATGGAAATTTGCTCCTTCTGTTGAAATTTCTTAAATGCTCATTTAGTAATGCAAAGAGGCAAACTAAAGTGGCTAGACGAATGAACTCTGTATGAGAACAGAGGTTAATTAGTTTTGGTCCTAAATGCAACTGGAAATCAATTTAAAAAAACAGAATTGGTAAATTCTTGTTACTTTTCCATAGTGCTCTTTCCTAGTGCTTATAGTTATAACTTTCAATGTAATTTATTCACCACTGTGGAATGTGAGTGTTGATGCCCATAAAATATTGAACTGACGTTTTTGCTGAAATTATAATGTTATTATAAATTTTTCAGTTCCAAAAGTTAATTTTGCTTCTACGTATTACGAAATCAAAACAAAAAAATAACCATGAATTTAATGGCAAGCAATGCTAATGGTTTCTTTAAAAGAAAAGAAAGAAAAAAAACTTCATATAATTTTTCGGGAACTGAGATTTTGTTTTCCATTTTAAAAATTCCTTAGGAAAGATGTTAAAAAAGCTTTAAATGTCAATTAATTTGGTCTGAAGTAAAAAACTATTACAATTATTTGTTGGCGTTAAAAAAAATCATCTGTCAATTGCATGCCACCTCAAGTCATTGATGAACAATTTCTGAAAATGCAAAAATCCTGTTCATGTGCTTACTCTTTAAAAAAAGCTCAACACGATATTACGCTTTTGAAACAGCTGGCTGTGCAAAACAGTAGAAAATTCGGAAAATTTAATAAATGAAACGGTTTTGAAGCATACAGCAGAATAAAAGAGTTTAAAATTCTTTTCCCTAAAAAATTTACTATATTTTTTGTGGTGCTGGGTGAGCTGGTGATTAACCCAACTGGCCAATTTAAAAGCCCCTCCGTTATCTCAGCAAATCGAAGCTCTTTTTTCTAAACTTCGGGTTCTGTATGTACAATTGGATAGTCTTAGGTCAAAGTGAACCATCATGTTTTTTCAATGAGAAGATTCAAAGGTAGATTACAAAAAAATACACATAAAACATTTTTGTATTTTATAAACTAAGAAAACTGTGTTAGTTTGTAAAATACTATAAACTAACACAGCATTAATACTTGCAATGTTTATATTTAATTAATTTAAGACAGAAAGCAACATTTGCAGCATATTTTTATGTTGATGTCGGAACTTAAAAAAAAATAACATAGTTCACTCAGGTATAAGACCACCCAATTTTCTAAAACTTTTGAAGATAGATATGAAATCGAGAAGTTACTAATTACGTCCTCCTTTTTCTTTAAGTATTTTTCTATATAACTAAACAAATTAAAAGCTAACTAAATTATATAGTTAGTTAAAATATTTAATTTTCTTGATAGTTTTAGTGAATTTTCTTAAATTTGAACCTTTGAAGCGGTTGTAACGTTTTCTTATATTTTACAGAAATTTTTAACAAGTTTTACATCTATCTAATAAGAAGCTCTTTTATTTTTGTTTATTGTTTTTAACTCCCCCCCCCCCCCTGATGATGTGAAAAATCAAAGGAGGAAGAATTGACATTGTGCAATACTATTGCTTCTTCCTGTTTGTGATGTTCTCTCCAAATCACCAAAACGAAACACCCATTCCACTGCAGAACCTCCGCAAATTCCTAGAGTGCTCTGTGACAAATAACTCAAGTTCAATCATTCCCCAGAAACCAAACTCCGTGTTCAGAAAAAAAATCTTCAAAACCATAGATCACAGCTGGGAAGCCGGGGCCAATTTCCAAGTTCTGGCAAGAGGCACAATAACACCTTGATTGCGGTACAATACTCTTCAAACCCCCTGTCCCTTCAGTCCAGGGTTCGGCCCCTTAACGACAGTTTTATGAAAGGGACAGCCCGTGGCAGCGATTGTGAGATCCCCAGGTGTCCCATTGATGCAATTGGAGGACTGATATTTACACTTTTTTCTTCCCTAGAACTTATATCCAAGTTTCTGGAGCCATGTAATTTATGTGGATTGATCAATTGCTCCGAAAAATAGGAATAAGTCAACTGTGGTATTGAAATTTACTATTTTCGATATAAATTTAGGAAAATCTTTTGAATTTATTTGCAAGATATGCTTGAAATTTGAAGTAATAAATGTAATGTACCATCTACGTTTCAAAATTGAAGACATTATGCCCAAGTTATTGGAGTCATTTAGTTTACGTAGATTTTGATCAATTCATCTTGAAGAACTTGTCAACTAACTGTGGCGACCACATTTTTTTTACAATGTATTTCATTTTTTAAATGAAACATTATAAGCAACAATGGGATCAAGCTGGATGAATCACGCAATATAATTGGATTGATGAATAGGTGTAATGAAATAAAGTCAACCGGAGCAATGAAAATCTGTGGCATAAATTTAAAGAGTTGGAGGGTTCATTCATGAAACGATTATTAAATAATACATAGGAAAACATTAGAAAAACCTTATGAGGATATCATAGGGGAAATTGCACACATAAATTATCTTTAGATGATGATCTGCAGAAAAGTAAACCACTTTATTTCGATTGGATGAATAATTTTAAAATGTAATACTATTAAGGATAATTGAACTTCGAAAAGTAAATTACATTATTTACAAAAAACGAAGAACATGCACTAATATTGCGTCTCGCAACTACGTATCATGAACGACTGGTAAAATTTTAATTTAACATGCAGTTTTTCACTCCAGTAACGGCATGATTGCTAACTTTAAAAAAAAATGTTTCTACACGTGCGGAGATTTTGGTCATGTAACAAATTTCCACTTAAAAAGTTTACTTTTCGTTACTTAAAAAGTCTGAATAGCAAAACCTTTCCTTTTAAAGTTTTCCCCCAACATTTTTCCACACGCCCTCACCAAACAACTACTTCTGCGTTTTATGCTCGCACATACTCTGTTTGATAATGATAATAAAAAAAAGTTCGCGTTGTTAAAACAATACATTATATCAGTTAGAGCTTTTTCACGAGGATTATACGGTATTTAGCCAGAAGTTATCTTCCAGATAAGGAAGGAGAGTTTTGGTCACAACTGTTCACACATGTATGTAAATTACAGTTGAACTCGCTTAGAACGAGCCCTGATATAACAAACAATTGGATTTAGTGAGGAAATCAGAAAGATTTGGTTGGTACAATGTTAAGTCTATAGGAGTATAACTTGCTTTTTTAACGAGCAAACCCTGCTTCAAACGAGCGATATTTTTTGATTCGCAAAATTTCTAATGACTATCAGCTCAGCATATCCGTTTTTGAAAAAATCCTCTAACATTCTGAAGTCAACTGAAAGTTAGTGATAAGTCGTAAACCCTGAGAACAAGGATATTGTAACTCAAGGATAGTGTTTTCTGATGTGTGTGCTGTATCAGTCGATGATCTTTTCGTACACTATCATTCCTGAATGTTGTTTCTGTGAAAGAGCACAGCATATAACACAAAAAACGTATGTACAGGGATTAAAATTAAAAATTCCTTATTTAATGTTTTTATCAATGAATAACATTTTTTTTTTTTTTTTTTTTTTTTTTTGTAGAATTGCTTCATGTAAAATAAATAGAATAAAAGATTTAATAGAGCTTCCGAGGATGTTGTAACTCAAATTCAAGCTAATTCTGACGAAAAAAAAGAAAGCGACGAAGGAAACGAACGACAAATGGGAAGAACTTCAAGAGGAAAAAACCTCAACATACATTATAGCTTTTGATCTGCAAAAATCCTTTTGAAAATTAGTGGTTGATCATGGTTTTCGGGTGATGAGCACTCCTCTAACACAATAACACAAGAGAGACACAAAGCAAAATAACCAACTTTTTTGGTACTGTACTGAAATTAGAAAAACAAAGCAAGTAGTGATTGCAATACCGGAATACCAAATACCGGTATTTTGGAGCTATTTTGCAGTTTCGTAATACAGATTTTTGCTGGGGTAGAATAAACGGTATTTTCGGTATTAGCTAAAAATAATAAATAGTTTGTAATTAAAGAGTTTTCAGTTTAACTAATTGGATATCTACTGTTATTTCAAATATAAATTTTTTTTCGATAAGGCACAGTACCAAAATCAATCTATTGATGTAAAAATTTAGCTTCAAAAGCACGAATTTATAGAACATCAATGAATAAAAGTAGCGGAAAGATTGCATAATAATATTTTATTCACTAGATGGTGTGATGAATCGTACTTTCGTAAGTTTATGTGAACCACATTTTTAAAATCCCCATTTTTTAGACTTGCCCTCTTGTGAAAATTAATTTTAAATGCATAAAAGTATTGGAATTTAAGTGTTGCGCCATGAGAAATTTATTCCAACCATCAATTGCAGATATTTTTTATGATTTGTTTTTTTAATATTTGTCTTGACTGTAATGAATTTTAAGGAAAACTTTTTCTTGTTGGTATAACCAACAGTAATTTGTTCTCATTGATATTGGCGTGCTGTTGTGTCTCGCTATTCAGTTTTACACTAAGCGAAATAGTATTTATAATGCCTTAAACATTTGCAAAGAAAAAAGGCGTAATCAGTTGGAACATATTTTCAGATATTTACATAATTGTAAAGAATTTCGAAAAGAAAAGGAAAAAAAATTATAACAGATGAAATTCACTGTAAATTTTAAACCAAAGAGTTAATAAAAAGCAAACACAAACCTATTCTGACCAAGAGGAAATCGCTGAAGACGATGTTAATACTGAAAAAGAAAAAAAAAAAGCTATCTCTCGACGAGCAGTTACAATTAACTATAAATTATAATGATAAAAAAAAAAAAAATACCCACAGTGCAAAAGAAAAAAACCCTAATAAAAATTATTTTTTTTTTCAAAACCAACAAGTTAAAGACCGAATTATTTGAAGATGAAGGACTTTCAGGAACTACAAGAGACATGACATTCATTATTAACAGTACCACAGCCCTGCGTAAATTCAGAAAGAATATTTCCGACTGCAGGAAGTTTGTTCATTACATTGAGTTACAGGCTTAGTGAAAATTAGCCTGGTGTTTTTTTGCTACTATTGATTTTTATTATTATATTTGTTCCTTTATTTTATATTAGTTCACAATAAGTAAATAATGCATTTTTTAAACGAAATATTGAAATGTTGCAATGAAACATTATGTTTTTGAATGTTTCTTGCGAAATTTCAAATACCTGTATTAATACCGGTACTCCGGTATCATGTTAAAAAAATACTGAACACCGGTATTCCATTTTTGGCCCGGTATTACAATCCCTAAAAGCAAGTATAAATTAAGAAATAACAACGTCAAAAAGCACAAATTGCAGATTACTGCAGACACGTGTTTCGGCGTTACAAGGAACACCTTTTTTAATACCAAAGAAATGAGCTTATGGATGAAAAGACATCCGACAAAAGCAAGTGTGTTCTAATACTTAGAAGCTTTGTGCGAACCGTTTTTTTACGAGCATTTGTTTATAACGAACAAGTATCGCGGTCCTTTCGCACTTGTTATAACCGAGTTCGACTGTACAATATTAACATTAGCAATATGTGTTAAAGTGTAATTTTCTGAGATATTAAAAGTCCCCCCCCCCCTCTATGCCTCTGATATACGACGATATGTTTCGACTGCAGTTAAAACTCTCACAAAAGCTACTGCTTAAAATTTTCTCTTCATTGTCAAATATCAAAATGTCCGACATGAAATTAAACGTCGATGAACTTGAAAATTACTTGTCATTTATACTTCATCGAAGTGATCACTGACTTTTAATCACCAGTATTGACAGAAAGAATGAAGTTTGAAGAGATTTGTGGAGCGGTGAAAAGATATCATCGAAAATAACTTCGGAGGCCAGAATAAGGAAATCTCACGAACAGTGACAAGCATCTGCGGAAGTGCAAATGTTCGTCAAAAACTGTCTAGTGGCTTTTAATGAGAGTAAAAATATGTGTATCACTGAATTACCACGTCAAAATATATAAGTTCTAAAAGTGGAGCAGCAAGTAAAATACAGCAGATGAGATGGATGCTTACAATTTCTTCGCTATTAATCCCTCCGTGTACCAATAAATAAAAATTTAAAATCTGTCGTAGTGAAGAACAAAATTGCATTAATATCGATAATTGCATCTATAATAGCATTCAAATGAAATAAAGCTTGAAATTTCTTACACCGTCAACAATCATGAAGAATAAATTAGCTATCGATATTTTTAAGAATAAGAGCTATTACTTGTTTAGCTGAAATATGTTGGTTTCACAACAAAGCAGTAGCTATTTGCTGTGAAAGTCTTTCCACTATGCTCATGTTTTTAATTTGTTACTGATTTTACACTTTTTAATTCATTGTTAAAAATTTCTTTCACCTCGAGGCTAGAATTAGTTCATTTCTCATTGACGTAAATAAGGGCAATAAAAAAATTGAACTTTTGAATTTTTTCCGAAGTGGAAATAAACCCCTTCGGAAAAACGTTTTTTTTTTTTTTTTTTTTTCATTTTTTTCGGGAATTTTTCGTTTTTTTCCGACTGTTTTCGTCTCTAGTTCTGGCTAAAATTTATTATGTGTTTGAAAGAAATATGTCTCCAGGAACCAATTAAAGTCATGTCTAAAGTTTATTGTTTGCTTTTGGCTCTCCTTAAAGAAAAGCAAGATTCTAACAACTAATAAGACTTGTTAAATTCTAGGTATTTCTCTCAATCATCCGGAAAGGGTTACGGTTATGGTAGATTGTAACCCGTTTAAATTTCATTTAAAAATTGACCTTCAATGTTTTGTTTTCGTACATTAAATTTTAGGCTCAAAAAACTTCAAAAGTAAAATGGATAAAACAAGATAAATAGTAAAGTAAGAAATAACAACGCAACGTCAAAAAGCACAAATTGCAGATTTTGCAGTAATCTGCAATTTGCTTTTTGACGTTATTATTTCTTACTTTACTTTTCAGCACAAAGGTATTTATTTATCTTAAGATGAATGTTGTTCAAAATCAATGATTTAAGGGGGTCCGGGACCCAAAAATCGTCAAATTTTGCAATTTTTTTTTATTATGTGAAAAATTACTCCGTTTTTTTCTGCTTAACAGGACGTTTGAATCTTGTTTCTATCTTAAATAGAACGAAAGATATAATTATTTTTGTGGCATGCACCTAACTAATGTGTACTTGACTTTAAAACTTTAAACGCGTTTTTCTCCATAATGCAATTTTTCCCGATTTCTTGCATACAAACTCTTATAAGTCAGGAACCGATAAAGATAAAGTAATGAAACTTGGAGCATACTTTTTTCAAACAGTTTACTTTAATTTTTATTCGGCGAATTTGAAAAAAACGTTTATTGCAAAAATTATGATTTTTTAAAAAAAAGTATCTTCGAATTTTTCGAAATTTTTCTTCAAATATTTTTTATTTTTTATTGAATCAGTATTTTTAAAATCGCCGAATAAAAATTAAAGCTTAGATATTTGTGAGTAATTTATTTAAAAAAAATTGAAAATTGATCAAGAATATTTTGAGTTATAGCAATTTAAAGAAACCCCATTATTTAAAAAAACTAATTAAATTTAAATAAAATTTTTTTTTTCATATTTATGTTATGATTTTGCTTATTAAATAAATGGTGAATCAGTGCAAAAAATTTCAAAACTCTAAAGTATATAATAAAAAAAATTTCAAAATGTGTCCCGGACCCCCTTAAAAATTCCTCCATCGCTATAAAACTACATTTTAAAAGCATGATAAATATGCATTGGAAAAATGTTTTACTCTGCAATTTAAAAAACGCTAAGATGAATAACCTACGTATAAGTTCCCCTGAACATCCTCGAAAACCCCCACTTACTAATTTCCCCTACTAGGGATGGGACTCGTCAAAAGGATAGATTTACAATGTAACCCCGCTAATAGTGATCTAATTGAGTATTTCATTCGTACCACCAACCCCCACTCAATCAGTAATCGGTTTTGCAAACAGGCTTATCTTCTTTCGTGTTTGGTCTCTCGTCAGTGGCTAGTGGCTACTGATTTAACAAGCTGTATTTAATTTGCGGCTGTTTTTTTTTTTTTTTTTTTCAAATTTTACCCATTTATTCAAGAAACGCTTCATCAACCTCAAATGCAATAAAGAATGGCGAAGAACAAAGTGATAGCCTAAAATGTCCCCGAAGGTTGAGTTCTTAATAATTCAAGTTGATGTATTATCTTAATGCGATGATCTCATTTCCCTAGCGAATTCTGGTGATTACGTTAGTGATTGTATCAGCAATGCACTGAATGCTGAAGACAGGAAAATAACGATCCACTGCTACAGACAGTCAAAATTATTACAAAATAACAGATTATTAAATATTTTCCAAATTAGCCTTAAACTTGACTGGAAAACCTTTTTATTTACCCTGCAAATGCGTAATTTCACAAAATACCCTGCAGTATCCAATGATTTATTTATTAACTCTCAAATATGAATTACTCACTTTCGGGTATTCTTCGGTCGTAGAAAAACTTCGTCACTTACGACGATTGCAAAGATGTGAACCTGTTTTTCTGATAACGATAGTAGTAATAATAAAAAACAAATGACACCAATAATAATATCTTCATTAAAAAAAATCGTAATATGTTTTAATCTGAAAATTTATACTGCGCCGAACCAATTCCTGAACAATAATTTTATTTCATTCTTCAACAAGCAGTAGACAGGTTTTTGACAATGGATCGAACATGATAAATATCATGGAAAAAGTAAAGAGTAGAATTTTAAAAGAAAGTCCAGTCACTCTATCTTCACTTTGTGGAACTCATTCTCAAAATCTACAGTTGGATATTGGATTAAATTATGCAAAAATGTGTCCTGTCATGATATGTGTCACGACATTCTTTGGTTCTCTGAAAGCATTATTTGCCGCCTTCGAGGAGAGGCACCCCAATACCGAGGTCATAATTAAACACTGTGACCTCCCCAAAAATGAATTATTTGGCAAATTTTGTCTGATAATTCGGCAAATTTGGAGACATTATCGCAATATTGTAATATTTAAATGCCCGAATGTCTCTTTTCTTTAGATGTACTTAATGTGTGCATTCACATATTATCATTCGACCAAATTTGCCGAATGGGAATTCGGTAAATTGAGAACTTCCTTCCTACCAAAATTTAAGTTCTGGGCGCCCCTGTTTTCGAGATAGACCACTCTTTGTAAGAGGTACCTGCTTCTTTAATGCCCTTATTAGAAAGCGCAAGAGTTCTCGTATTGATGTTACTCCTCCGACCTCGTTCACCGTCCAGTTTAGATGATTAAAAACACTCGATCGTATGAGTGAAGAGCTTGCATCAAAATTCTGGCTACTAAAATTGAAAACTACAATCATTAAAAACCTAATTAACTTATCTTGAGAGCACGGTTAAATGGCTAATCGGGAAAGCAACATAATTGTTGAAACGCAAGGAACGTCACTCAATACAGAACTTAGCCTTTTGGAGGATCTCTAGAAAGATCCTGAAAATTTAAGGAATGGATGACCTGCAATTTCGCTGGAAACAAAATCGGTTTCCGAAGCAATGGAGACTGAATTTTCAAAATCAAAGGAGGATAGGGGGAATATTTTTATATTTTTATTTATTTATTTTTATAAGTTAAAATGAAAGAACAGAAACTGAGAAAGAAAAAATTCAGAAAAAATTATAACCTAATATACCAAATTAATATAGATTTCGGGAATTAGTTTTCAGTTTTAAGCTTTATCATTAGCAATATAAGTCATCAAAATGTGTTAAAAGCCTTAAACACTGGGCTTGGGAGGGAGTGAAGTTATTTAACTTAAGGAAATTTGTACATCAGTATCTAAAAACACAGCTTAACTTAATCCCCTAGTTCTCTCGAAAGCAAAACATAACAAGCAACTTCAATCACTGTCAGTCTTCATTAATTCACTGCAGATGAAGAAAGACATCGCATAAATGCTTCCATCAGTCTCACCTATTTTCTGTAATTATTCTCCATTTTGCTCCTGAAATCTTGATAATATCATTTCTTCACTGACACTGTGGACTCTTCCTATGAATTTTTTTTATCTCTCAGTATCCCAAAGGACTTTTGTGGTCCCTCTATCATTGTCTCTCCTAGCTCAGTTTCATTATTTTCCTTTAAATTACAAACAACATTAGTAACTTTTATTTGCTCCCCAATTATTGTGTTTTGTTTTCAGTTTCTTCGAGTGAATCCTAATGTGTGTCTGTGTGCATGTTTGAAAGTATTTTATACTTAAGTGAATAATATTTAGATATACAGTTGCTGGTGCTATTTCTTTATTCTAATGGGGTCGTTTCCAATATTTTAAAAGTATTTTTTTTCTGAAAGAACATGTTTAAAAACATAGGATCTAACCGTTTTTTAAATAAATTGTTTAAGTTTAATATTAAAAAATATACTTAAATTGGTGCGTTTTTATTATTTACATTTCTTGCTGATGACATCACAAATGATGAAATACTATTCTGTGTTGCCATTTACTGAGCAAAATATTTAATTCGCATCTTTACTTACTTGTATTGGCAATGATATGGTTGATAGCAAGCGTAGAGCACAATTTTAATTCGCTTCTTGATTATCATAACGTGGAAACGCGGTACAAAGATGCGCCAAAAAGCATCATTTGTGACGTCATCTAGACCAAGCCTTGTTTGAAAAACAGGACATTTTAAAAAAAGAATTAAAAAATAACTGTTGGGAAAATGAAAGAATTTTCTGGGTCCATGTTATTATTATTATTATTATTATTATTTTTTTTTTTTTTTTTTTTTGCTTATTCTATCAATTTCAGTGACTAAGGGACTGAAGGAAACAACCCCATTGTCAAATACGAAACATGTAGAAGCCTAAAATTGGTTTTTTTCCCCTTTGTCTGTTCGACATCGACTAATTGAGAACTAAGCGTACATAATTATATCCAGCCCCTCTGATCCAGAAGTGGCATATTGTTCAGTTTTCATTGTTCGTATGAAGATTATTTCTAAATGTATTTCGCTACAAACTTGAAATGGCGAAGATGTTTTCAATGAAATTTCAAAATTTGAGTACAAGCTACTAAAAATTACAATACAAGAATCCCGTACATACAAAATGCGAAAGTATTCCTTTTGGAACATGTAAATGAAAGATATATATGTATATATATATATATATATATATATATATATATATATATATATATATATATATATATATATATATATATATAGTAGAGAGAGAGAGAGAGAGAGAGAGAGAGAGAGAGAGAGAGAGTAAATATTTATAAGGTTCCTTGTAAATCAATTGGATTTGGTTCGCAAATGCACATAGGGATAATAGGGAAATTGATTCCTACAATCTTTTTTAAGTACTATTCAAAAATATTGTACAGATATAAATTTTCCTGCTATTGGAGGTTCAAGAGTAGAATTATTGTAAATAAATGGGTAAGACTGTGTGTGCGGTTTTCTTTATTATTGTTATTTATTTATTGATACTAAAGAAATTTTTCAGAGTAGTACTTATCGAAGGAAAAAAAGGTGGAACGAACAAAATAACTTTCCAAGAATGTCATATTTTAGTCTCGAAACAAACCTTCGCTCAAATACCGTAGAATTGCAAAAAAAGATATAGTACTCCAAACAAATAAACAATTTATTTCTCTTTGTGCCAGGAATGTAGATTACTCGCCAAAAGCAGCTTCCCCTCCTCCCTCGACTAAAGAGAATGGGGCCCCAGGGGGCCTATTCTTTGGCGAACTCGAGCTGTCACGACCCGCAGATGGATCGCCGCGAAGACTGCGCCCTTAATTTCATTTGCACCCTCAACGCGAAGGGGGAAGATCAATTGATTAATAATTCCGAAATCATAAAGGGAAAAAACGGCAAGAAAAAAGATGACGATATGACACTCCTTATAAGCGCGGTTGATAAAGTTGCGGTTCCAGGCAGTGTGGGAGAAATCTCGATCACTCAAGCATATTAATTTTAGACGGACATTACGGGATGACTTTATTTAGGATTCTTATTAGATTTGTTCCCGATTATATTGCTGAGCAGCAAAAGGGGAAAATGTGGTTGCGTTTCTTTTTTCCTGTTTTTGTCGTTCCGAGTGTTTTCTATTCCCTAAGGATTTTTTTTTTTCCCTGATCAAGATTTTTTTTTTTTTTTTTTTTCAAATTTTGAAATCTTTTGTAGATATGTGCAGCAAATGTTACTATTTATTTAAGTCAGCCATGCATAGCTCTTCAAAAAGAAAGAAAATTCAAAGTAAATTTTTAAAGAATTGTTTTGCTTTTACAAAGTTTATCTACAAATATATATATATATATATATATATATATATATATATATATATATATATATATATATATATATATATATATATATATATATAATATATATATATATATATATATATATATATATATATATATATATACTACTGGCGTGAGTCTACTTTGAGAAGTCATCAAAAGATACATTATACAAAGAAGTCTTATAGATGTGAAAAGTGCGACATGCTATTCGACGAAAGAAAGCATTTGAATCTACATATTAAGGAGCATGGTCCCTCATTTCTTATGTCAAGAATGTGGAAAGTCATTCAAGTGGAAATCTGCTTTGAATCGTCATTTGAAGATTCATAATTCTACTACCACCTTTGCATGCTCGAAATGTGACAGAAAGTTTAAACGAAAGGATAGTTCGAAAAGGCATATCCTGATACATGGACGAAGCTATGCATGCAATCAGTGCGGAAAAGTGCTTGCAAGTAAATCTACCCTTTTGCATCACGTTCATGTTATGCATAGTGCAGTGAAGCAAGTTACAGTGAAAACTCATGTCCCAAAGAGATTGAGACCTACTCGACAAACTGTATTCGGTGTGTTTGCTACGGAATTTGTAACACCTGCTCCTCAAAATTCTCAAGACATAAAAATGTGTTTTGATGAGTTAAGACTCCAAATTATTCAAATATTAGAGGATGAAATAGATGAAAAACGAAGCATTAAATGGTGCATTGTAATGAAGGCTGTGCTGAGTCGTCATGTGGGTCATTATGATGATGATAATTTGATTACTTCTTATTTTAGAAGTGCAATGCGAATAGAACTTGTTAAGGACATTATCTTAGAACATTTGAATGATGCTATTGGTCAGGTTGAAAATGCCTTAGAGGTGTTTATACAACTTGGATCTGGGTGGACGTTGTCAGTGTGGAAGTTCAGACTGCGAAATACGCACCGTTAGCTAAGAAGTAAATTAATAAGTTTTATAAATGAATTACCTCTATGCCTTCAAAATGTATCTGTTATCCTTTAAGGCACTTAAACTTGTTATATTTCTTTGCGTTGTATATAGTTGATATTTTGTGCTTTGAAATTAATCTTTCATATATTTCTACATGCCATTTTCTTGTAAGCAAGCTTTAGAATGCCTGTATTTTGTTTGTTTTACTGTATGGTGTTGTAATAAAGTTTGAGTGAGAATATGATTTGTGATATTTCAATAGATTTATACATATAAAATATTTCGACATCTGCTAAGAAAAAGTTGAAAATTATGATAGTGAACCTTAAACAAGGTTAATGGATTGAAAAATAATATACAGTTACATTCACATGCTGAAATTCATACGTATCAATACTGCACTCGATATTGGAGAAAAACCTTAAAGACTTATAAATTCTAATATGAAATGTGAGCGCTCTTTCTCAACTATGTTGTTCTCTCAATTGATAAAAGACACTCACCTGTTCGTAAACCATTTCGACCGATGTGTTACTGAGTGTGGAATAGTTTTTAATTTTTTCTTAAATTCAAAGTTAATTGCATGATTATATTAATTGCTAAAAATGTGATATTTTCGCTTATAATTTCGATTGATGAGTAAAGTTTCATTACAAGTTCCCTCACATGATTGAACAATAACATGATAATTGGATATTTGAAAGCTTGAGTGAATGATTTATAAGTATCTTAAACATTATTATCATTATTATTTGTAATGTGTGTATGCTAATTAATACTGAGAGTGCAAAGAGTAAATGGATTAGCGATATTCGTTATTAATACAAAAAGTAAAGTGATTGCTAGTTTTAAGATTAATTAAATCAGTGTGTTTGAAGATTCAGTAAAGGAAATTTGTTTTGTAAGTTTAAAAAAAAATTTTTGAAATAAAAAAAAAAAAAAGTTTTTGCGAAAAAAGATTGAAAAGAAAAAAAAAACATATTAGAAAAATATTTTTTTTTTATAAGTATTATGAAAAAAAAAATACAAGATAGAAAAAAATATTTGATTTCATTTTCTAAGTGGAAAAAATATTACAAGTTTGAAAAAACGTTCTTTTGAAAAAAAATTATTCTTATAAGATGATTTTTTTAAAAATAAGTTTTAAAAGAAAAAGAAATTAAAGCATCGATTTGGAAATAGACTACATGTGAATAACTTGATTAAGACTTGAAATTATTCGTTCAAGGTTGATTACTACATCATGTACATATGTATAACTTGAATATTGCATTCGTTTTAATATGACAAAATACATTCAAAAATTTCAAAGGAAATTGAATTCGCTGTTGAAAAAATAAAATCACTAGAAATATTTTTAGAAATGTGAAAATCACTATGTTTTTGGAAGAATAAATAATTGTAATGCTTAATTGATGAAAACTATTAAAAGATTAAGAACGCTTTGAAAATAATCTCTACAGTGAAATAATCATTGAAAAACAACTAAGTTTAAAAAAG